>NC_092828.1:82997205-83301418 GCF_039878825.1 Excalfactoria chinensis | reverse complement strand
CACTGAGCCATAAGTGGGAGCTGAAAACGTCACTAATGACCAGACCAAAATTGCCTGTTTAAAAATATAGATAGGAGAGAAAAGCAGATTTCCAGTTAACCTCAACTTGTACCACATTTCCAACTTAGGTTGAGTTGTTTATTTGTATTTTTAAACTATCTACATATTCTGCAGTTTCTTCTTGCTTCCTGAATGTGAAGTTTGTTGCACAGGATTCAGCACTCAGCCATGGTCAAACAGTAAGACTGACAGACAGAACTCAAAGAGGATGTTGACATGCAAGCCAACATTTTAAGCATACCTGCATCTAAACAGAACTGGATTTCTGGGTTCCGTTGAGCCCAGCATTGGAGGAAACACGTTACTGAGTAAGCTCAGCATCTTTTTCTGTATGTTTTATGTGCTCTAACGTTCCTTTACTTACAGGAATGAAAAGTAATTGAAGACTAAATGGTGGCAGAATGAGGATATTTATAAGGAACATTTTCTTAATTATAATCTGAAGAGAATAAAGGCAATGCCTTCTGGCCAGAGAGACCTGCCACTACTCCTGGATTTCTGTCATACAGACAAAATACAACCACCTACAATCACAGCTAGGAATAGAGGAGCAATGGAAACATGAGAGACTTTAAGTGTTTTTACAGAACAAAAGAGAAATCTCAGACAGGTGAACATCTGGACATCCAAAGAATAAACCCATGCAAGAGATCTGTCCAGAAAATAGGATTTCTATCAAACAAGAGGCTAGGTTTTCAATATGTATTCTCTTAGTCTACAATGGTGAGAAGCCAGCTTCTAAAATAGACAATTTATTTGGCTCTGCATTACTCCTTGGTGTGTAGATCCAGCTTGCTGGATCTGAAGGTGTGACTTGTCCTGGAGAGGATGTTGGAGTCACTGTCCCTGGAGGTTCTCATGGAACGTGGAGATGTGGCACCAAGGAACGTGGTCAGTGGGCATGGAGGAGTTGGGTTGGTGGTTGGACTTGGTGGTCTTAGTAGTCTTTTCCAACCTTAACAGTTCTATGATAAGTGGCACATATTGAAAAGTATGGATAATGCACAGGATGCTCCACTGACTCAGTCATACCTTGTCTTTGCATACAGAGCTTGGGCACTCATCCCTGAACACTTGCACAGAAACCTATCCATTACCAAATCAATGAATTATATCACATTAATATAACCCATCCATCCGTACTCACCACTAGCAGCACGGGAGTAATGAAAAACCAGCACATCCTCCACCACATCCAGAAGAAACAGCTCTTCTTCCCAATCATCATTTCAATGTCTTCAATAAATCTGTTTCCTCCTGTGGAAAAACAACCACATGGTGTGTTGTAAAGCACATACGGACCTCGCCAGTGAGCCTATTCCAAATGGTGGAAGGAAGGAGGTGGTCAAGGTCAGCAACTCCAGTTCTATGATAATTAAACAAAAATCTTTAACCATTAAGAGGTTATAAATCTTTCACTGCAGAAACAAATGTTTAATGTGTGCTCTGTCTGTATAAATAATCTATAGCCAAATCGTGCCTGTTCAATGTCAGTGACTTACCATAAATGTAGACGATGCCTATTATCTCCAGGACTGCAGCAAAAAGGATTCCCCACCCAGCACAGAAGTGATCTATTAAGTTCACCCAGTAAATTCCTGCCTGCAAAACAAAACAAGAAAGAGGTAAAACTTTACCCAGTTCCTGCAGTATATTTATGCAAATAAACTTCTGTTGTTCAAGCCAGTTTAGCTGACCATCAGTCTGAGCTTTTCATATTCCCAGTTCATTGGGTTAAGCACACACCTGCAAATGTTATTTCATTTAAACATCCCTATGAGAAAGTAGAAAGCACATATGCAGATCTATGGTGTTTTGTCACATTAACGAGATCCATGTATATGCAAAGTGTGTATTAACAGCTGATAGCAGGATGTAAATTTGGCACTTACGGTATTAAAGCATCAGCTTCAATGTAACGTGAGAAAGAAATAAGGTTAAATGTTAGCAAAGACTGCTTCAGCCACTTTAATGCTGAGCTACAGGAAGGGCTGTGCCTGTTAGCAGCTCTGATAAGCTCGTCTTCTTACACACACAAGTTTCCCACATTGATAGTACAAGTCTTTGAACACTTGTATGCAGCAGTGGGATCACAGGGCAGGGAACAGCTTTATATATCTCACTCCCTCATACCACGTCCTTTGCAAACCCCCCTGTCATGTTTCATTACCTATGTAATTTTCTTGACCATTCGCCACAGCGATCTTTACATTCTCAGTCCAATTACACACAGAAATCTGTGTTCCTGGATGTAGTCCTTGCAATTAACCTTTATAGCTGTAAAAGCAATTGCCTCAAGAAAAAGCACACAGTGTACTGAAAATTCCATGTATTTCTGGAGGAGTAATGATGTGCTAATGGGTTTTTTTATGACTTGAACAGAGAATTTGTCAAATGCTGTCCTGTTCGGTAGTTGGTTCTGAACACAAAGGTCCTACCCACAACCAGCAGCAGTTCCCACAAGGCTGCAGACACACTGTGTACATATGCTTGAAATTACACAGACAATCTTCTAATCCCAGTAGCAAATGGTCAGGTTGATGGCTCACAGGCTATTTATAGGCCTTCTATTTAAAACAGACATCTCAGTTGAGTAACCACACAAAGGCTGAAGTACTCCAGCACTTCCCCATGGGAATTTCCTATTTGCACATCCAAGCACTTGCACAGCGTTGGTGATTCTCTCTGACTCATGCAAACAAGGAACTCTTGGGGAAGCTCTTGTCACATTGAAAGGGATGTTCTGAACCGAGTTTATCACTTGCAGAATAACTAAAGCCATTGCCAAAACGAAGTGTAGTACCTTACCTGAGTAACACAGATAAGACCAAGGAAGAAGAGCAATACACACACTCCCAGGGTTATAGGGATTCTCAACTTCTTCATCATTTTGGGATATATGTCTTGTATGGTGGTTGTAAGTGTTTCTGCAAGGAAAGACAAGCATGGGTTTTGAAGAGCACAACTTAGAAAGGTACTGTTCTTTTAGGAAGCAATCGGGTTCTTAAAACCCTACTCACCTATGGTGGCAAACTGGGAGTCAAGGCCCAAAAGCAGAAGCATGAAGAAAAATAAGAAGGACCAAAGAGGGGAAACTGGTAACTTGGAGAGAGCCTCAGGGTAGGCCACAAACGCCAGATCGAATCCTGGAAAGAAGCAGAATGATGGAGTTTACTGTTATGCTTTGGTCAAGGTCAGTTTTATGCTCACATCAACAGCACAATGATCAGCCTACCTGAGTCCACGACCTCTGAGACAGGTCTCTTCAACACAAATGCCATATGTCCCAGGACAGAGAAAATTGCAAACCCTGCGAACACGCTGGTGAGGCAGTTTGTTACACAAACAAAAATAGCATCCGAGTAGCAGTTGTTGTGGAACTTGTTGTATGAAGACAAAGCAACCAGTCCACCCCATGCCACAGAGAGGGAGTAGAATATCTGAGTAGCTGCATCCTTCCAAACCTACCAGAACCAAAAACACAGGAGTTACATTACTTTAAACACATCATAACTATTCAGGTCTGCTGTCCATGTAAGCTCCAAGATTTTTCTACATTTATACTAAATATCTGATTTGACTTCATTTGAATTACAGAACAGGCAGGATATAGCGTGCTGGAGGTGCTGCAGTCTCCAGCACTAACAAGGTCCTCTATGAACTCACAAAGGCCATATCCCAAGTATGTTACCAAATACTTAGGCCTTTTTGGGCCAACTCTGAAGAAGAGATTCAATTCATTTATATATGTAGGTTGTCAATATGTGAGTGTTGACACAGTGCCAATGAATAAGGAAAACCAGGAGAGGTCACAGAAATGAGCTTCCATGTGCTCAGTAACTTTTGTTCCTCAATCCATGACCCAACCAAATGGCTTATGTGGGAAACTGCCCCTGCTGCTTCCCCTCATTTAATGCCCGACTTTCACATATGACATCACAAATAAAGCACACTGAATATTTGCTTTTCTTCAAGTGGAACTAGTGGTCTGAACTATAATAAAAAAAATAATCCAGGCTTCCTTTGCACAAAGCACCCTTCCCTACTCATCTAATTTCCTGAGGTGATTTACTGAGCAACGCATAGCCTGAATTCCTCCCTGAAATTCTTAGAACCAAAGCAAGAGGGCATCGTGCAAGAGCAATGCTTGATCCCACACCAAGGGCCATCTCAACAGGCCTTGCTAGGGTGAAACTTTGCCTCTGGAGAACTGCTCAAAGGCAATGGGATAGAATTTGCTGCTGTCCAGTGTTGCAGGGTGGGTGCAAATTGAGAGCAGCTAGAACAGGGGCATGAAGCTCTCATAGAACTGCAGTTACTGGAAAGCCAGAAACTAATTGTCGATACAGAACTCAGGGCAGGAAGTGAAGAAGCTTTTGGCTGGATAAAGAATAAATAGTTCTGTAAATGCCAAGCCCAGATAACCTCAGAAATGTGTCATGCTTCCGGACCTGACACCACCTCTCACCTCTGCCTCCATCAACTTGGTGATGTTGGACTGTTTCCCAATGTAATATTCGATGCCATCCAGAGCACCTTCCAGGGTGGCTCCTCGCACCAACAAGATGAGCAGGATGACATAAGGGAAGAGTGCAGTAAAATAGACAACCTGCAGAAAGAAGAGCAGGGACATAACATTAGCAGTGATGGGATGCACAGCCCTCCATGCATGAGGAATGCCAAGGGTCTAGGCTGAGAGCTGCTGGTACAAAGAGCTGATAATCAGGGAAGTGGGACTGGAGGTGAGCACACGTCAAGCACTAATCATCTGGCTTAGCCAGTTCTGGAGCTTCATTCCAGCAGAAGGCTCAAGCCACATATCCACTTTTCAGATAGCTCTTGATCAGTTTCAGAAACGTTTTCTGACATAATTTATTGCTGTGGCAAGGCCTGGACTCAACTACCCCAGAGGTATCTTACTAGGCAGGCAAAGCTTCTAGCAAATGAGACCTGAAGCCAGCCAAAATTAGGCTATCAGGATGGAAATATCTCCTGTTGAGACAAAAACCAAAACAAAATAAAACAGCCCATGCTGGAAACTTTCCTTTTTACTGAGAACAAGGACTTTTCAGCTCTCCCAGACACAAATCCTGGTTGTTTGTCTATACAACTTCCAGCATGATGGGATCCAGGCCAGCAGCAGTGCAATTAGCATGCAGGCTGTGTTTAACAATGCTATTGTTCCTCAAATCTTGGTTTCGGTGTTACGCAGGCAGATAATTAGAAGAATGGAGCTGGTTTCACCAAGCCATAGCCCTGCACCATCGCATGGCAGTCTGCCGTTCTTGAAGACCTCTGTCATATTTGCATGCAATAGTCATTTCTCTCAGCTCTTCATCTCTTGCTTACTCCTGCCCAGCTAGATAGCTCTGATTGTTACCTTTCTCCTCAAAGAGTCTTACCTTCATACAGAAGTGACAGTGAGAAGAGCCATTTGCAGGGAACTCAAAGAATGCAAGCTTTAAAGGAACAACGTGGCATTACAAACGATGCTGGGAAAGCACAGATATTCCAGTCCAAAGTTCTAAGACAGAAGGCAGAAAACTTCAAATAGGAAGGAGAGCGGGAGGAGATATTAGACTGAGCAAAGCAAGACAGGCAGTATGGAGATGCGGAAAGGCACGGTGAGGGAAATCAGGGATCAAAAAATAACAAACAAGTGCAGAAAGGCTGAAAAAATATAACAGATTGAAGAGAGAAGTAATGGAGATGCAACAAGGGGAAAAGAAAGAGGAAGGAGATCAACTAAACTGAGAGAAGGGCCTTGGGCAGTGAGGAATGAAATACAGCCTGAGGTCTGGAGAGGATCCTCCCTACCCAGCAGAACCCAGGCAGGCCTGCTAATTCAGCAGAGTTTGCAAACAAGCACCTATGGACCTGGTCCCTGCAGGCAGCTCAGGAGTCCTGGGTACAAACAAGATTTCACAACCTGGTAGGTACATGTACAACTGCTGGCAGGACTCGACCTTTATTGTCCAAGCATCTCAACCACTCTGTAGGTGCAAATAATTATTGGGTGTTACCACAATGTATGTGCGTGTGCTGTCACATACACACGTTCATCACTGCCAGCCTGGATCACCTGCATGACAGCATGGACTCCAAACACAGGGCAGCCCTGGTGGAGCCCACAGATCGCTGCCTTAAGTAACTGCTGTGCAATCAGCACCTTACTTATATTTTATGTAACAGTTCTGAAGCCAAGGAGCAGCAGCAAAACCTAACAGTGGGTCCAGCAAATAGTGGTGGGTTAGCACCGCATCCTGCCTTGTGCTGGCCTCCTTCTAGTCCAACTGGGAGTGCTGCTGGGTAGGATCAGGCCAGAAACTGCTGTCTGCTTTTCCTCACTTACCTTCCCAGAAGACTTGATGCCTTTAAACAAGGCAGCTCCGACAATCATCCAGGACAGGAGCAGGCAGAGGGCCAGGTACCACACGATGTTGCCAGTCTCATCCAGCCCACTGGAGCGCTGAAGAGCCACTTTACTGGAAGCACAAAACAGCACAGTGAAAACAGGGACAGAAGCACCTGCACCTTTTCAGCCCCTTCCTGAAGGAAAACAAGCTGCTTCCTATAAGCATTGGCACTGAGGGACATAGTTAGTGGGTGTGTTGGGGATGGGTTGATGGTTGGACTAGATGATCTTAGAGATCTTTTCCAACCATAATGATTCTATGATGTATTTACAAGATTCTGCAGGCAGCAGCTATAACTGCATGATTGGAGCTGGAATACACAAACATAACCACGTGTTTTTCATTCCTTAACATCCACCAGCCCTCAGCTCCATGACTGACTCCATAAGTCCCATCGTGCCTTCAAGTTAACCATGACGTTCTCACAGCAGAAGAGCCCATGGCAAGAATCAGTTCCCAGGCAGATCGAAATCACACGGCTAAAGAAATGGAGATTTCAAAATAGGCTCTGATTATGAATAAGTATATTCTGCTGCATAAATCCTGAAGTAAAAAAACAGTTCCCATATACAAAGACACCACATAGTCCCTACCAGAACTCAAGAGAAGGCTTCTTTCACTGGGTTATTTTTCAGCTTGCTACATATTGGCTCATTTGCTTCCATAAAATTATGGGCCATCGCTCATCAATGAGAATTTAAGTTCCTCCTGCATGGATTTCCATGCTCATCCCCATTGATGAGATGGTTTCTTACTTACTTCCAGTACTGTTCGCTGGGAAATTGCACTGGTTTATAGTTGATGGTGTCATTGATACATGTGAGGTTGTTGCTTGCAATGAACGAGTAGTTTGCATGAATCATTTGTCCATCTAACGTCGCATTGCAGTCATTTACTGGAAGAAAAACAGCAAGGAAAAAAAAAAAAAAAGAAAATCAACAAGCAGTGACTGAAAAAAAACGAAGTCAGCCTAAGATGGCCAATATGTTTTCTAAGCAGTTCTAGCTCCAGGTAGCGCACACAACAAATATAACCTGCTCTCAATATTCAAGAGCCCTGTATCAACATTTAACATTAAATCTAGTAGAAGGTTATTTGAGACAATACCTTCAGCTGAATTTGGTATTCCTCCAGCACAGGAACTCAAAGTTAAAACATTTTGCTTCTTATAAGCAAGCAGCATCTATTTGCTCAATGAAGAATCTCAACGCTGCTCTACAAAGCCTGTGAATCTTATGAGATACTTTCAAATACACAGCTGTGTTACAGTCACATTCACATTTTTAAATAGCACAACCCAGCATGATCCTGTCCCTGGTTTAATAGGGCCAGAGGTTACACGGCAACTTGTTTCCAACTGGGCTAATAACTGATAATTGTCACACCAGCTTCACCTTTTGCCTTAAACTATTCTGATAAGAAAGCTGGGGAGATAAGCGTTTGGCAGTACATGCATTGCCAAACATCACGAATAATAGCACTGAGATACATTTTAAACAGTTAATAAAGTATGAAATTGACGCTTTATTGGTGCTTAGCATTATGGTGGCTACAGGAAGGCAAAGGATAACGAAAGCAGCCCTGATAAAAGCTGTAGGAATACTTTTGTTTCCTGTAAGAGAGGTATTTGCTTTCCCATTAGGCCTGGCAAAATAGGAATGCAGTGTTTCTTCTGGTATGTGCAATTTCCAGTAACATTAGAGTTTAAAGAGGAGGGGAAAAAGAGGAAGTTCAGCCCAGGTCTCGGTACATCTCCCACAAACCTAACGTTGGTGGAAAGAGAAGATGATAAGCGTTATGCTCATGAGTTTAGAATCAAAAACCAGGAATTGATTCCTCAGGCCACGGCCGCCATCTTCCTCCTGTCACCTCTCCCAGAAAACTGCACAAAGCACACTGTTTCAATAGAGTAACATTGAGCCATATCTGTTAGTACAATACCTAGGCGGGTTTTGCTGCAGAACTCATCTGCCCAGGAAAAGCAATCTGACCACGGAAGGACTTTTTGAAACGAGGCAAACAAGTAGTAGAGTGCATAAGCAATGATGACGTTGTAATAGATCGCCACAAACGTTGAGATGATGACCATCGTGACTCCCACTCCTAGGAAACAAAATGATGCAGAGTTTTCATTACCCCCAAACTCAAGCTGAAAAGCTGGAGAGCCTTCAGTTGACTTTTGCAAGGCATCTTGGGACAAAGACTACTTTTAATACCTGCACACAGTGACCAGACAGAAAGGGTTAGTCCATGAAATGAAGGGTATGATCCAAACTGACCAGCCCAGGCATGCTTGTGAAACAAGGTTCAACTTAAACCCATAGCAATAAGTGGACTAGTTATCAAGTCTAAGGAAGAAATTCAATAACTTTTTTCTTCTCCTAGCTCAGTGGGAAGCTTTGATTTCTTGGGAAAGTAGAGGAAACTATACAAAAACTTAGCACAGATCATCTTAACGATACCTTTCTAATTACTAGTTTTGCCAATTAAATGAGAAATAGCTGAAAATGGCAAAGGTCTGCCATTTATACCAGTATCCTCCTTTGCTAAAATGAACTTTGTTCTGCAAGCTGGAGAAAAACTGCCAAACAGTTCCTAATCACTCAGGGAATATATTTAAATCTATATCTTCACAGACACACAAAGCATTTGCTGTGTCTATAGAGTAAGTCAACCAGCCAGTTTGTAATCTCTTTTGTTTTGTAGGAGGTGGTGACTGAAGTACTTATTGCAATCACAAAAGAAAAAAAAAACCAAGAAAAACCTTCTTTGTTCCTGTATTAATGTCTCAGGTAGATAAAGAGGACAAACAAGACCAATTACATAGCCCTTTACACCCAAACACACATAGTCTGAGTGGAGGCATGTGAGTAAAGCACATGGTTGATTGCTTCCAGACACAAAAGTCTTCATGTAAAATCCAAACCCCCACATAGAAAAGCAAACCACCACTACAGAATACAACAACGCCTCTTGTCATGAGAGTCACGTCACTGTATGAAGCTGGAGCCTAACCTATTGGATCAGTCTTCTACCCACTGGAAGTGCCGTGACCTGGTTGACTGCATACATCAACCAACTCCATATGCCTGCACCAACTCTGGTGGCCAAATGCAGCATGAGCACATTAACATGGAACTGTACTGCAAGTTGTTTGGGACATGCAGGGTAAAGAAAGAGCAACAAGGTGAAGTTTGATTCACAATCTTTTTTGTACAGTGGCAGGTATGCAAGTGGGGTTTTCCCCACCAGGAAGCAAATGTGGTGATCTTCTTCTCTCCAGATAGCTGCAGTTACATGAATCACTGATAAAGCTTCGCATAGTTAGAAACTTCATGGGAAATCATTACCCATATCTGTTTACCTGTTTGTTAATAAGGAAGATGCTTATCTGGGAATATAACACTAACCCAGTTCCAGTAGGAGCATTCTCCACATATCGAACAGGAAAAAGCTTCTCATAGTTAGTAATTCTATGAGGAAATTGTCAATCCGCATCTGTTCATTAACAGAGAATTGAACAGTACCAACCTTGAAACAATGGTAATATTCTCCAGATAGAAATGGGCCCGAGGCTGGCAAACTGCCCGAGGGAACATTCCATGAAAAATAAAGGCAAGCCAGCTAATGCCAACATCAACGTGTATGGGATTAGGAAAGCACCTGAGAACAAAGAAAAAAAAGCAGAAAACAATGAGTCGTTCAGTATTCACTGCATGTTATATGGCCTCACTGCATTTTATATGGCCACTTTGCCCCATCTCAAATACCTGCTGTGGCTTTCTTGCTTTTTGCAGAGTATAGAGTTCTATATGTAAAACTTGTTTTCTATAAGACTAAGTAGTGCCCATGAAGAAGAGATGTGGGTTACCAGAATTGGTATACATGGGATTAGTCCTCCTATTGAGCTAAAGGGATTTTACAAGGACTACTGAAGATACCACTGTCAAAGAAACAGAACGCTGCTCAGCTGTAGGCTTGCTCTGCTTTCTATTCCTTTTAATTTAAGCATGGTCAGAAGCATTTCTTCACATCCTTAACAACAAGTTTCAGCTGCACCGTCAGAGTAGCTACAGGATGTCAAAGCACGAGAATTATTTTATACAGTTGGCTGACTCCTATGTCAAACAGGATCCCAGCATGGCTCTTGTGTAAGCCCCATTTTAGAGCTCACATTAACCTGACATCAATGAGAACCCTGTTCTGTAGAAGGGATTGGCACTCCTTTTGTGCACACAAGAAGAATGAGGGAAGAGAGAACACAGCTTTCCTGAACACGACCCAATATCCACATACGTAACCAGACAGAAAACCATCCTCTGTGCTGCCTGACTTAAAAGCCACTGAGGACCCAGTTCTACAAGGAACTGCAAATCCCTGCTGTAATTGAACAATATGAATAGCCCCCTTGAATTAGTTGGGGCAAAGAAGGTCACAAGAAGCAACACAATTGTGCTTTAAATGCTAAGCTTTCTGCTGCAGCAGATGCAAACCACCTAACAGACAGGCTGATGTCCTGACTTACTTTGTTTTCACAGTTTTGTTGAAGAGCCATAAGTAAGGCAATCTGGCCAATAATTCAAGCCAGTAAAACTTCTGTACTAAAAATGCCATCTTGTGTTCCACATGCAGCTGGATGAACTGCATTGTATTTAGAGTCCAATATTTGACTCTAAATGGCTGCTGGGCAAACAAGTACACAAAAGTAAGTATGCTGCACATTGGACATTTGCACTCTTCCTAATTACCAGTGGTTGTTTGGTGGGTAGAGACAGAGCTCTGGAAGAGCAGCCAGAGAAACTAGAGCCTCCATTTGGCTTTGCCAATTGTTTGCTGTGTGAGCAGGTAGAGGCTTTCTGCCTCACACTTCTGTAGAATCTGATGGGGATTATTGCTGAGCTTGGATAATTATTCCAGTTTAGCTCATCTACCCGAGCAAAACAAAGGCTAAGAGAGGACTCAACTGTACTCTATAAACATATCAAAGTGGTAAGCACTGAGGAGGGAGAACAGCTATTTAGGTTGTCAGTGAATATTGGCACACTGATAAAGAGGTGCAGGTAGGCGATGAGTTCTGCAATATTCAGATGGAAGCCTGCAGTTAAAACTAAATCATATCCCTCTTCTGAGCCAGTACTCAAAAAGCATAGAGACGCTTCTTCCTGCTCTTCCCATTCCTATCAGCAGGCAACATCCCAGTTCTCAGTGAGATGCTCACATCCAGCTTTGACAAAACACACAGAGCCTCAGGGCCAGCCTTCATGGCTTTTGGAGGATAGCAAGGAGTGCCCACCCAGAAGTGCCATTCAATACAGGTACCTCCGCCGTTCTGGTAGGTGAGATATGGAAAACGCCAGACGTTGCCCAGGCCCACGGCATAGCCCACCATGGAGAGCAGGTAGTCAGCTTTGTTCGACCAGTTACCACGATCTGAGTTCTCATCACTGTCACTGGTGTGGGCATCTTTTTCATTTGACAGACTGAAGTCCTTGGAAGAGAAGAAGAGGGAAGGCTCAGGATCAACCCAGGGGTAAGCAGGACAGTCGTATCCTCATTTATCTGTCCACAGCATCACCTGGACATCGCTGAGCAGGGCAGTCAGACGGGGTGGGCAGAGCCAGGTGGGGTGACCAGTCCAACTGGTCCTTGACCAGACAGCATGAACCTATCAGGGTCCTCCCAGGGAGCCCAAAGATTCTTCAGAGCCAGTTGTATCCTGATCCTCCTACCTTAGCCTCCTCTGCTGCCAGCTCCTGGGGGCAACACCTCCAGGGACCCCCTCCTCTGCTGCTGTATGTGCCCAGATATACCCATACTTGCCTAAATACAGACCTTTTGCCCACCTATTTAGGCCCTCCCATACTCCTGTATTTACCTACATCCCACCTGGATTAATGCTTTAATGTCTGCCTAGGTACAACATATCTCACCTGCCCAGCACTCTCAGGTAGTCATACACTATTTACCCAAGTGTCCCTATGCCCACCTGGAGCACTTCCATACCCTATCTACTCAAGTGCATTTGTAACCTGCCTATTCCCCCCCAAAACACACCTGTCCAGGTGCTTTTCTACCTGTCCAAGTGTCCCTATACCTCCCCGAATACCCGCACAGCCCACCTGCCCCGTACCCCATCCCCACCTTCTTCTTCCCGCAGGAGAGGAAGCCCGGCAGGCTGAGCATCCCCATCACCACCGCTGCCGAAGCCGCTCCGCTCTGCCCGCGCCGCCCGCTGCGGGCCCTTTATCGGAGCCTCCTCCCTCCAGCCGCCCGCCCCCCTGCCAGGAACTGCGGCCCCGGGGCTGCCCCACGCTCCGGGCGGGGCTGCGGGCGATGCGGGCCATCCCGCCCCCAGGAGCTGCTCGGGCACCCCTTGGCCGCTCGCCCCAGCCCGTGCCCACTTCCCCTCCGCACGCCCAACCCCTCGCCCACTTCCTCGGATCACCCGCCCGGCCGAGCTGCCCCAGAGCCCTGCCCACTTCCCCTCCTAAATACCCCCTGCCCTCTCCACTCCCGCTCTTGCCCGGAGCCGCTTCCCTTCCCAGCTCCTCATGCACCTGCCAGAAGATCTGACCCCGCATCACCCCCTGCCTCTCCCCACGGAACCGCATCCCGGCCGCCTCACCTCCTTTCCTGCCGCACAAGCCGTTCCCAGCACACCGGTCTCCCTTCACATCCAACACCCGCACCTGTCCTTTCCTCCTGTTCCCTCTCTCCCTCCTTCACCCCGGAGTCTCAGCTCAGGAGACGCACGACAGCAAAAAGGGCACAAGAGGGGTTAAACTTCGGTTTCTAAACACCTCCCAAGCACAGGGCGCACAAAGACAAGACAGGTCATAAAAGCAAAGCCACCCCCCGAGGAGGAATTTAACAAGCAATGGCTTAATGACGACAATGGCTTAACCGAGGACCGCCTGCACTTCACCAAGTTGAGCAGCCTTCCCCAGGCAAACCCTATGGGCACTCAGGAGCACAGCAGCGTGGTGGTCAGCCAGCTGCCTCCCTGCTCTCCATCCCACCCCCCCTTTTCTATCACCTTCCTACCTGTTCTCTCTCTGTTCTCGATTAGTGAGACTCCTGGTTAAGTAACACACTACCTAGCCTTGGTCACCATGTGTTGTGCTGAGAGTGAGAAGTGTGTGGGGCAGCATTTCAGCTGCAGTTAGGTCAAATCAGACTCTCATTTACCTCTTTAATCACCCTCAGAGATTTCTATTTTATAGCCCCTGGAAGGATGCCCGGATTCTGTGCCTTTAGAAACAAAAGCGAACACAAGCGTATTGCCTTGGCACAAGGTAAGCTCTGCAAATTAAAGGTAACCAAATTAAGAAAGCATTCCTTGATGGGCTGCCTGTGAACTGTGGGCTCAAACAGCCAACCCTGAACACAGAACACCAGTTCTACATGGCACAGCACACGGCTCACACTGAGGGCCAGCTGAGATTCTTCTGAAGCCTGTTTGGATTTAACAGAAGCTGAATCAATCTGGTCATCCCAATGTGAGTTGTGAACATGGAATTTTTAACACGAGACAGCATGGTTTTGGTTTGGGTTATGGAGAGCTCTGTGGACCACCAGCTCCTCAGGTGGAAAAGAACACCTTCCTACAAACCGAGTGTGACAAAAGCACCCAGATCTCTTCCGAACTCGTGATTCAAACTGGTTATCAGCTTGTTTAGAAACAGAACGAGATGAAAAACAACCTGTTAGCCACAGCCTCTCCCTCCTTATTAGGATTAAGTGTATGTTGTAATGCTGCGGAGTCACCAGCTGTGGCATTTTCTCTGTGTAACTCAAGATGACTAAAAGTAAAGCTATACCAGAGGTATCGCTCCTGGGATGCACTTGGTTTCTGACCATGGGAATGTTCTTTTCTCATGCATTTAAGGAAGTCGATAAATAAATCAAAGATCCAAGCACAGTCAGCACTCAGGGGGCGATCAGTGAAGAGATGAGTACAGTTAAAGGAGAGAACTTTGCCAGGGTCAGGCCTTTGTCTTTCTGCTTGGTAGACACACAGCTGAATGGCACAGCTGTTTGATCTGCCATTTCTAGAGGATGAAGATCAAACTCAAACCCTGAAGGCTGCTTCCTCAAAGCCAGCAGAGCTACCAGCACCATAGCAGCTGACTAAGTCACTTTTTACTTTGGAAAATCACCTCCAAACTATAATGAACTCCACTTACTGAGCATTCCATCAACCCAATTAATAACACTAATAAAAATTAGGATAGCTTCAGTGCTCTGACAAAGCAGTAAACAACCCTGAAACTTGCTACAGATATCTGTGTTTTCCATCTAGTTACACCAGTGGTTTTGTCACACGTTGGATATGGCCCTTAGCAAACACAAACACAGCTATAGCAGTAAAGTGTGCTTATTTAAGAACAAGATGAGTGAACTATTTCTTAATCTCTATCTGCTGTGATAGCAGTGCTAACTAATATTGGCACCTGGCACACATGTTCAAAACCAGATCAGCAGACAAAACAGTTGTTCATTTACCATTCCCACTGCCAACAAGCAGAAGCTAAAGACAAGAAAACCCATTCCAAGAAGAGGAGTGACAGCTGTTGAATAAGGAGGTGACACCACGCTGAGTACCAAGAGGCAAGTGTCGTGAACCTGCTCCACACCTAGGAATGGCAAGGGGTGTGCCAACGTGCATTGCATGGCCATGATAGGGATTGTTGGTGCATTCCCACAAAATGAAGTGAGGGACTACATGTCTGTAGTTGCTGACTGGCAGAAACAGCCTCCTCACTCTTCCTCTGTAACAGCATCATCTCAGCAGCAGACAAACACCAGGTAACCAGATAGCAGCAATGCATGTAACTAGAGAAAAAAAGGAAGAACTAGTTGGTCTTTGGGGTCTGAGGAAGAGGACCTCAAACACCCAGCCATCCAGCAACAACACGGAATTACTGTCATCCATATAGCTCCACAGCCACGTCATACTCTTCAGATGAGCAGAATCAGACAGACAGAAGGGACCGTCTGGTGGCTGGTGACCCTGCACACAGCAGGGGGTTAAAACAAGATGATCATTGTGGTCCTTTTCAAACCAGGCCATTCCATGATTCTATGACTGCAATAAACCAACAGACCAAGCAAAGCAAAGGCAGGCAGCTGGCTCCTACAGGAAGTTGGAATTACCTTCTCCTGCACAGGTGAACAAAGTTTAAACACAAAGCATTAATTTAAATATGAATAGTAGGGCTTAAAGTTTCAGCCTTGATTAAAGGATGGAGTGATAATGAGTAAGATTGCTTCCTCTGTGGTTGACTGACCTGCAGGTAATCTGGAACAACCTTTATCATTAACTTAAACCACTGATTGGTCGAGCAGTCCATAAAAAAAAACAAACGACAGGATTCTCCACCTGTCAGAAATGTATTATTTCAATGTGTGCAAGGTGGGAGAACATCTAAAAGGGAGGGATATCAAGAGCTGCTCAGATAATAGCGATAGTGTTAATGAAGGCACGAGCTGTGCAAATTGCAGAGACGAAACCAACTGCTTCTGATACTCGCTTGCCCCATCCTAATGGCTTCCATCCAACAGCTGCTGTGAGTCAACCAACAGAGACAAGAAGCATACTCTGCTTCCAGCCCTACTGATCCCTTCAGGGCAAGGGTGAGATTTAGCCCATGGGAAGAGGAGATAATCTTTTCTATATCCTTATTCCTGGTTGTGTTGTTGTTCTTTATCAGTTTTGTGCCTTTTTTTTTTTTCTGCATAGCTGGGAGTTCTGTTGCTGCCATTCAGGAGACCACAAAGAAGCTCACGTCTACTGAGTTGTGCTCTTGGCTGTGAGGTCCCGTCTTTTAAAAGAGTTCATGGAATGAGAGTTCCAAAAAGGTTGGATTAATTGCCTTAGACAAGTAACTTTGGGATAGGTGTACTGGAAACATCTCACTATTTGAAAGTCAACTTTTGGTACAAAAGAGGATTTAAAGTAAGAGGAAATAAAATGGAAAGTGAAAACAAATTAATCTTCTCTTTGAATCACTGGAGAAATACTCCATCAAGGCTTTCACCAAAATGGACATATTTCCATAAAATGTTTTTGTTTTGAAGAGGTGGCATTCTATGAAGGGAAACTCCACCACATCCTTAAAGGAACTCCTTATGCATTTTGTCATCACGTTAAAAGTCTGTATTAAGCCAACTGCAAGTAATGGTACCCCAAAGTAGGGGGCTGATAGTTAACTCATTGGTCTCCTCCAAACTGAGCAGCTGGAAAAGCACCGTAATTGCAAAATGCGTTAGTCCCCATGCACTGAATTAATAAAGGTGTTTTCAGGACTATTTGCAAGGCTGACAGCTTCTTATCTACTGTAGCTGATCTATACACTAGAAGTTCCTGTCACTGAGAATCTGTTGGTTTGTCACATGTGAATATAATGCTTCTCAAACATGGAGCTCCATCTAGAGTAAAGATCAAAACAAGTGGAGAAAAAAACAAACAAACAAACAAAAAAATTAATGAATCTAAAGTAGGATCAAATAGAGGGGAGATGCTTCTACCAGCTATGTCAACCTGGGAAAATTCTCAGCTGAAACACTGATTCACTTTGGAATCACTATAATGAGGTGAACACCTGCATTTGTAGCCCAGAATGCTTCATTCCTCCAGTTCTGCTGCTAAATGTGGCCCAGAGCAACTCAGCTTTTCATGGGCAGATAAGCCTGGTGCCAAATTAGCACCCAAGGCTGTAAGACAACAGGCCAGCCTCACCTCCAGCTGCCTCCTCCCTGACCAAATACCTTAAGCTCGTCTTCAAGCAACAGAAACTCTGTGTAAATGCAAAACCTTAGGTGAGTATCCTGAAAGTCATAACAACAAACACAACTAAAGAAAGGGAAGAAAACAACTACAAGAGAACTAAAATCTGGGAGGGTGCCATAACCAAAGCTTAATGAGTGGGGAAGGCAGGGGTGTCGGAATATAATAACTTACTTCTTGGGAAACACTCCAGAGGCACAGCCAGTAGAAACCAAGGAGTCATTTTGAATTGAGTAAGACCAAGCCTACAAATGAGTACAATGCTATTATCAAGTATGCTGAACTGAGTCCCTCACTCTCATTAGCAGTTTATGAAATACAGGCTTTGACTACCGTAAAGCAGAAAGGAAAGCTTTCAGCTCAGTCCAACTTTCATTGGGGTAACTTTACATACTAACATACCATACTGTTATGTGATCTCTAATGGAATTATTATTGGGTGTACCTTCCTTCACAAGGGGACAAAAGCCATGCTGTTTGCCATGCCTAATATATCAGGTAGAGAAATGTCTCCATCAATGCTTTCCTTTTTGTAGTATCTATTCCTGTAGGTTACAGATACTCTCAGAAATGGCTTATCCGAGCCAGTGGGACTTCTCACATGAACAAAAGCAACCTCACCTTAAGTAATAACACCAT
Source organism: Excalfactoria chinensis (assembly GCF_039878825.1). Classification (NCBI taxonomy): domain Eukaryota; kingdom Metazoa; phylum Chordata; class Aves; order Galliformes; family Phasianidae; genus Excalfactoria; species Excalfactoria chinensis. Next base: position 83,283,514 of record NC_092828.1, on the reverse strand, counting down.
AAAAATCACTTGTTAAATGACACAATCCTAAGAGTAAAAGGAAAAAGAAAACCATACTTTAAGACCTGCCACAATATACAGCATGTAGTGGTACTTCTCCACGTCACCAAACAAACGACGCTATTGAGACGCTATAACAATAATGTAGCCAAATACATCTAAATTGTAAAAGAAAAAAAGAAAAGCCATCCAAAAGAATACAGATGACATAGACACCGTTATTACCAACATGCAGATCTTCTACAGCGCTTCTCATAGCTAGATTTTGAGTCCTTATAACAGAAATGAGTGATTTTACACTGCTTTTATTAAGAGGAGAGCACAGGTTGATTGACTATTTCAGCCCTCACTTGTTTAACAGAAAAGGCAGAAATTGTAGTTGAACTCCATGAATCCCCAAACCCATTATTTCTTTAACCTCCACCACAACATCTCCTCTACAAAGCCAGCAAGTGCATTCAGATTCCCTTCAAGCAGAGAAGAAAGCAGGCACCCCCCCCACCATCCCCAGTTAATCCATAATTGGTTGGAAAGTCCTTTAACCAGGAACTCCATCAGCCATATTAATATCCACAGTTGCCACAAACCTTGCCACTCCTTGGCTTTCTTCCCTCCCACAACCAGACCTTTCCAGCCCAGAGGCTCTTTCCCTCTGGCACAAGTTTCTCTGAGCATCCACACCTCCAGCCCATCCTCTCAAATTAACAGCATCCAACCCCAGAACCAGTATGATTATTTTGTGCAGAGGAGACAGTCCTATAAGGCATATGGGACCACTGTAGCTGATATGTTTTGACATATGAAACATACGTATTTCATGTAACGCTGTAGGTTATATGGAAATTTGCTTTAAGCTTTGGGATGAGGTTGGCTTTCTTTTTTTATCGCCTGTTTTGGTTTTATTTTTCTTTCTTTCTTTCTAGTGCTGCTTTTGTGGAAATTGACCCTGGATGTTGGAATGAATTGTTCATTGTGTAACTTGGTCACTTGTAGTCTGATGAATGGAGCTGGAGCAAGACAGTACCTGACTATTCCTAGTGTAAAAAAACTGTGGTTGCCTTCCTTACCAGAGCACCAAGGAAGTGCCCCAGCTGTGTGCACAGCTTAAAATGACACCAATTCTGAAGAAGAGATTTGTATTAGAAGAGTCAACACGTGAATCCTTCTAACAAAGGGGTTATAATACAGGCTGCCTTTCTCTTTTGTAGCTTTCAGTGCTCCTCATTTCTTGGCTCTTTGCTCATATATAGTATTTCTTTACGATCTAAATTACACCTTTGTGTCCAAACTTGTTTAACTAGTATTCTTCCTTGCTAAGTGAATGCTGAAGAATGGGGGGCAGGGGAAAAGAGGAAACACCGTTGGTAGAAAACAGAGTGAGCCAATGGGAGTTGCATTCACCCAAATGCTTAACCCATGGGAAGACTGTCTTGTGTTCATTTACACTCAGTGACATGCACTCAGGGCTCAGTCCTGTCCTGCGTCAGTAACTGGCTGAGACACAAGACGAGTTATTTGCATTCATTAACCTCAGGAACATTACAGGGAAGTTGGTCGTGCTGTGAAGCAGTTTTTCACTGAAGACTAAAAGGCTACTGACAACACACGTTCAATTAGAAATTCTGATACATTTATCTTGATTGCTACCTGATAAATTGGGCTTTTTAGGAGTCATTGGCTCACTTAGCTAAGAATGCACTTCCTCCACAGGCATGGATTGGCTGATAAATTGGATCTGGATTGCTGAGGGGGAAATAAACCTTAGAGAAGAGTTTGATCTGTGATACTGGCATACAGATTTACTGCCATGGAGATAAGTGTGTGTATGAACACTTACATCCAGTCCTTCCTTATTTACTTAAATCAAGGCCAGATAACGTGTCCAATAGTTCGAATATTTCAAGCACAGTGTTTAAGGACACGGGCACCTGCTTTAGTCCTTTCACTTAGAAAGATAAAGATTGCAAACTCAAAAATGCTACGATCACGTGGCACTGTGAGCCAGGTCAGGGGTTCCCCAGGCATACTAAGGTCACAGGTGATAAAATGGACTGCAAATAGCTCACTTGGTATCTTTGCTCCTAGGTGAGTGGATATTTACCTGCTTGGCACTTGAATATTCTCCCTTAGCAGAAGAAAGTGTCAAGCATTATTATGATGATGAAGGCCTTGGAAGGAAAAAGAAAGAAGAGTAAGCTTTTTAGAATGGCTGATCTGAAAGAGTTTATCCTAACCAGCTTCTGTAGCAGAAGGGTTACTGTAGTGCCAGAAGACCCAGGGTTCTTACAGAGGACAGATCTAAGTGACACTACATACAGCAGTGCCATTCCATTCCCCTCTTGAAACGATCAGACCTCATTAAGGTATTCTCCCTTCTTCTCCAGGTAGAGCAGTGTTCTGCAATCTGACACATCTGATGATCAAAGGTACTTTTTTAACAGCCCTTCTTTGTACTTAATTAGCTTCCTTTTCCTTCTTTGCTAACCCCACCTTGTGTTTTTCCTCCCATCTTTTCTTTTGCCCTCTATCTGTTGGGGTGTATATTATCTCCTCCAGTCTTTGGTATTTCTAAGGTAAATAAACAAAATTCTTCAGGTCACATCTTAGTTCCTCTGGTCATTCTGATATCCCTTCTCTGCTCCTCTTCCAGCCTGAATTTGTCTCCTTTGAACGTGGGTAAATCCAGGCAGAGACAGAGAGAGGAGAGGACAAGGATGCAGCCTTTGAAGACAATCTAAACACTGTGTTTACATCAGAGCCCAAACAGGTGAGCGCATTCTCCAGCCATTTGAAAAGCTGTTGATCGCAGCATGGTGATAAAGCAGAGCCAGCAAGTCTAAAGTTTTTTCCCACCTTAATACACTTACTGATTAAGGCGACAATTTGGTTAACATTTGAAGGCAGTTTCCCAGAGGAGACAAAACGATCTAAACTACATTTGCAGGAGATGAGGTCATATTAGTCGGCTTTGTAGTAAGAGAAGTGTCTAGGAGGAAGTCTAGGTATAAACATTACAACAAGAAAAGAAAGAAAGGAAATACGCTGAAGCGCATAAACCTTTTTGGAAGGACTGATGTTTTTCTGTTGTATTTATTAGGTACCTCTAATCCAGTCTCCTGCCTATGGGAAGAATGGCCATTCTTCCCTCCCACAGGAAACAGAATAGGATAAAACAAAATTGAGATAATTTTGCACAAGACGTTATTTAAATTCCTGGCTTTCATTTTTAAGATGGTATGAGAAGGAGAAATTCAGTCAGATTCCAGCTTTATGAGGCACACTGGAGCTAGTGAGATGTTTACAGAAGAAGGGCAGTCATTTGGGGCTAGTTCTGGTCATCCCATCAACCCTTCTTCATCAGTAACAGAGTCTCATCTGGTGTAAAACTATATCTAATGTTGGAGAGAACAAAGATCCAGGTTGAAGTAAGGACTTGGGTCTTGCTGTATCTACCTGCTTTGCTGAAACTGCCTTTTCCTTTGAGAGCTAGCCAAGAGAAATACGTGATCTTGGTCTCCAGCTGAACCAGGCAGTCAGGCATGTCCTATTTTAACACTGCTGCACTAAGCATTTCTGTTGGAAGGCCTGAGATCAAATCTAATGAATATCCGTAGTAATATGAGTAAAGTTCCTAAAAAGAGAGATTCAGAAAAATAATCCATGCTTGAAAAAAAAAAACCAAAACCAAGCACCAAACTGAAACACTGTTGGAGATGAGAAAAGCAAACAATAGCGTAATATAAAATATGGAGTTTCTAAAACCTTGAAAAGATTTGAGGTTATTGAGAAAATAATAAAGCAAGGTTTTGCCATCTGCAGAGAAGCAATTGTACTGGAAGAGGTAGATAAAAGGTATTCATATTTCTGAAGTATGAGATGGAGCTTTGATATGGTTTAGCACTTCAAATTCCCTGCTGGTGGAAAACAGCATATAGCTCATCTCTTCCTGTCTGTGAAACACTCATTCTTGCCAGACTAATACCAAGAAAATATAAGATATTTGTCTGGAAAAATATACAATTCCTTCTCATTTCTTCTGCTGAAACTGCTTTTGAGATGACACTGGAAACTGAAGACTTGACAGAGCCATGAAAATACGTAATCACAGCAACTAATAGCTCCAGATCCACCTCTGCCTGAGTCCCATGGCTGGGCAATATGGCAGGTCTTCCCCATAAACCACAGGCTGGTGATGGTGATACAAAACCCTTCACTAATGAAACAATAAAGCTCTGCGGTCATCCAAACCCTGCTGCTGTCCCTCTGCAGCTGTCTATGAGCCAGTCCCCTGTATCCTCAATGGATATAAAAATCATTAAAAAGCTCTCCAGTGAGACTGCAGGATGAAATTTCTCACTGCTGTTGGAATCTTCCAGGCTCTGAGGTTGTTGAACATGCTGATTTTGTCTGAGGAAGAATTTACAGGTGAGGTCGATAAGAGGTGTTTGTGTTTATGTTAGCTATTTCCTTTTCTCCCTTCAGCCCATTCCTTGTGCATCTATCTATTCCTGCTGTTTGTATTGACTGATATGTACCCAGACACCATGTAACCAACATACACAACATCTAAGCCATAGAAAATCACAACAGAAATTCCAGTTTCAGAGCAGGCTGGTGAGAAAGAGCCAAAGTTCAAGCTTACTTGTGGAAGAAAGATAGCAAGTGTAATTGTTTGACAAACACTACCTCAGTTCCCCACCCGTCTAATGAGATGCCAAGCTTGGTTTGTGTACATGCAAAGCTGAGATGAGCACGAGCCTTGGAACCTATTCAGTCACACAGGTCACACTCAGACGACCTCCAAACCATTTGTGGATGTAACTTCTCTCCTCTCCTCTCCTCTCCTCTCCTCTCCTCTCCTCTCCTCTCCTCTCCTCTCCTCTCCTCTCCTCTCCTCTCCTCTCCTCTCCTCTCCTCTCCTCTCCTCTCCTCTCCTCTCCTCTCCTCTCCTCTCCTCTCCTCTCCTCTCCTCTCCTCTCCTCTCCTCTCCTCTCCTCTCCTCTCCTCTCCTCTCCTCTCCTCTCCTCTCCTCTCCAGACTTAGAGGCTCCGTCCTCAGCAGTGCATCAGGGCAGATCTTCTGCCAGCCTGCGCCCAGGGAAACTCAGTGCTTACACAATGACAGCCTATGTTTCTGACTCAGACCCTCCGGGCCAGGGCTGGCACAAGCCTTACATCTGCGTGTGCTGCTGTGGTCACCCCAGGCAAGAAGAGCAGCTGGGTGCCTGTGGCTGGGTGAGAGAAATGACCTCGAGGTGTGCAGTGTCTGCCAGGAGCTGCAGGGTGACTCCTCCATGCCCTGTCACTGCCTGCCCTTTGACATCTATTTTCTGTAGTGGGATTACTGGTCTTTGCAGTTGCTGAAGAAACCAAGCTGCCCGAACAGCACTGAAACCCATCAGGCTGCTTGTCATGGCAATGGGGCCAGCCCTGCTCCGAGGCCCAGTTTTCAGACTTCAGTGATGATTGGAGCCCTCTTTCCTGGGCATCTCCAAGGGGGTCCAATGGTGCCCTACATAAGGTAGAGGCAACACATGGGCACCTGGGGAGTGCTGGCAGTGGTGGCTCTTTGCTCATCCCCCTTTCTCTTCAAGAAGTAGGCTGGATATTAAGCAGCAGCCTTCTGATATTAGGAGTCTCACGTATACATTCCAGCTGTGTTTGCAAATGAAAATCATTATCTGGATAAAACACCATTACAGCCTAAAAATCACTGGGAGCGAACCATAGCAAAATGCTGCTTTCTCTATCTTTCGTTATTCCTGTAGCCCTTTTTTTACGACAAAACACTTGGTTAAAACCAGGGATTGGTTCTCATTCAACAAAGGAAATCTTTTTAAGAAGTAATTATTTTCCCTCTCACTGTTTTGAGGGAAGAAAGAAGCCAGGTAGCAGCTGTGACCTAAGCTAAGACCTATTCAGATCTTGTCAGACAACACGTTGACTTAGTTCTCGTTCAAAATGAGAAAACACCACTGATTTCCTTATCGTGGCATTTTATTTTCTGCCATTGTGGCACCTCTGTCAGTCCTATTTCTTTGTTTTTCCTCTTTAAAAAGCTCTAAAACTGTAACATTTTTGTGCCTGTATGCTTTCTGTGGCTTAGATGCGATGAGAAAGGAAATATTGCTCCTAAACCTCTGTTAAACTACACTGCCAATATCTTCCTACTGCATCCCCATGCTGTTTTTTCCCTGCTCCCAAGCCACCCATAGGGCCAAGACAGGTGGAAATGTGGGAGGCCCTGAAGCTAACATTAAGCTGTGTAAAGAGGCAACTCCCAGATACTACCCATTGTTGGGCCCTGTTTTTGTTTCCTGGTTGATTGCTTTCAAAGGTCTAAGGGGTTTTTTAAATAAACTTTCCTTCAGGTTACTTCCATGGAGGAAGCTGATTTATTTACATACAAGAGGCTTGAGTTTAGACACAAATATAACCCAAGATAACCTTTTCTTCTCTGTTTTTAGCCAAAGGGAGTTTATTCAAGGACTTATCAGACCCTCTCTTCCCACACACTTGAGAGCAAGAAGACCACATAAGTGGATTAGCGTGTAGTTACACCTGAGGAGGTCACAGTATAAAGGCCAACCTATGAAAAGCTCAAGACAGTCGGTAAATACTCACACCACAAAGGTCTGACTGCCGTGTCAACAGAGCCTTGTAAAACACCCACTCAACACGAGAGCTGACAACCTTTGAAGCAAAAAACTGGAAACAGGACTGAGTTTGACATTGCAAAGAGAGGAAATCCCCAGGCTGGGCCATAAGAAGCGTGCTGATGCTGGCTGTGAGCTCTTAGCGCATGACTCCACTCCTGGGGGCCAACATGTGCCAGTAAAACCACAGTGGGATGAGGCAGGAATGGCTGTATACCAGTTCTGGGCACAAATGGCAGCTCCAGAGCTGTACCTATGTGGGGACAAATGTCACCTTGCCCATCAGTCCCCTCCAAAACACTCTTAAAATGTTGGGTTTCTCCCCATTCTGCACACAAAGCAAGTCAAAGTTAAGGCTAGGAATGTGTCTACCTTCATAGAGGAACCCTCCAAGGGAAACCAGCCCAAGCTGTGAGATAAACCCTAAATGCCCACTCTTTCACTGCAGCTTTGGATTTATCACTGCCAGCCCCTTTGTGCCTCCACCAGGGCTGGGCTAGAGCTCTAGTGACAAAGGTGGACGTGTCCAACACTTACAGAATATTTTGTGTGTATTTATCACTGGAACTCACCTCTACAACCTAAAGGCAAATAAAATAAAGTAAAATAAAAATAAAAGCTAAAATTGGATCAGATAGAGAGATTACAGTGCTGGGAATTAGATTCAATGTTGTATAACTGGAAATACAAACCAGCATTCCTGGTCTGGAAACATAACTCAAATCCAATCATTTGTCCATTTAGATGTTGCTCAGGAGAATCTGGAAGTTGTTCCAGTAATATAAATAAGAATTTGATGTACTTTATGAAGATTCAAGATATCGTTTGATCATCAAATTCCTTAACTTTCCCTCGGATTAGAAAAGGATTGTGGAAACCACACACTCATAGTTTGGTGTTCTGTTGACTTCACCTCTTGTTTAGGTCCTTCCTTCTTGCATCTTCTTTCTCTCCAGATAAGAGGGAGATTATGAGATGATTTACACAAGAAATCTGTCCCAGAGCTGGAAATAAATGATTCCTTGCACTCCCTCCTTCAGTCTGTCATTCTGCCCAGCCCTGTTCCCAAACCTGCAGTGTACTTTCATGTAGAGTTTGTCCATTTCTCACTGTCATTTCCTTCTCCTTCTCTTACCACCCTTGCTGCGGCCTGGTCCATTTCTGGTATTTAACACAATAAAAAATTAGTTTCTTTCTGTAAGTTGCTGGCCTACAATTTAGCTGAACTACTGCTGTGTATCAAAGCTTCATGCACCAAACACCACTGAACACAAGGGACTCCGGGAGGCACACTGAGATTGGAATACAGATGTAACCAAAGCCACCATTTCTCACTTACAATCTCCCAGGGCTTTGCTGCTTGGCAGTGAGTGCTGAGGAGCTGAACTGGATGGCAGCTGCTTCCAGTGTGCCAAGAAGTTGGCACCTGGTAGAGGAAGTGTAATATTCAGCATGACATTCTTCATATCTTGGCCATGGAGCAGTCACCTCCGATCCCTACAGACACCTTATTTGCATTGATAACAGAAACGTGTCTATGGAAAGCACTCACCACTCTGGCTTAAAAAGCCCAACTGCACAGTCACAAGCAGAGTGAAGGAGTGTGAGTCAGTGCTCCAGCAGGCAGAGCACACAGCCATGACTAAGATCCTTGGAAGGAAAAAAAAAGTTGGCAGGTTGATGCCTAACCCAGGAACAAGAACCTTTGAATCATCATCTCTCAAAGCATCCAGAGCAGAATCAAGTTAGGTGCCAGGTTTCTGTGCTGAGAAGGAAGATCCGAGCTGCACTCCCTTCGCTTCAGCGATGGAAGGTTCATTCATTACACTTTCAGATGCATCAAACGTGCAATATCTGGGGAAAAGTATACACAGAATCCTCCTTTGCAATACCCTCTTCCCTGGGCCATCCTTCTTCCCTGTCCTTATCATGTGCTGTAGAATTACAACCCAGTAATCATCTAAAGACATGAAGACTTGGAAATACATTTTATGGGATGCTCATTGTCTAACGTTATATAGATGCCCACCTTCTCTGACACCATTCCAACTGATGCAACAAAATACATTCTTGTAAGGAAAAACTAGGATGAGATTCAGCACAGACATACAAAAAGGCTGTAGGAAGACCCAGCAGTGTTTGGTGTCAGCCTACATGGGAGTGGTGCCCATTCTTGTGCTCTATTTCGTCACATCACTGTGGCATCCAGGTCAAGCTTGGCATGAGTTTCAATCTTGTCTTATTAAATGTATCAACATCAATTACACTTTAGTTATTTGCTCTTTTAGTTATGTTTCTGTTTCTGATGTTGATTTTCTTCTGTAGGTACACGGCAGTGAAAACATTAAATGAACCTGAAGTGAGCTTAAGCCAATGCAGCGTAATCACAGTTTATCTGTTGTACCATAAAAATGATACGAGATCACACACAGTGCTGAGAGCAGATTGTGTAAACAAAAAGAAGTGTCTTATACAAGCTGCTATGGTGTTCTTCATCAGGAAGCTTTCATTGCTGTCAAGTTTATTTAGCCATTAAACTAGCTAGGGGTGTTCAGCTTGAAGAAGAGAAGGCTCCAGGGAGACCTCATTGCAGCATTCCAATACTTAAAGCTTATAAACAGGAGGAAGGTGTGCTTTTATATTACATCTGATAACGTAGAACAAGAGGGAACTGTTTTAAGCTGAAAGAGAGGATGTTTCGATTGGAGGTAAGGAGGAAACTCTTTACTTGGAGGGCAGGGAGGCCCTGGAAGAGGTTAAGCAGAGGAACTGTGGATGCTCTCTCCCTGCAGGTGCCCAAGGCCAGGTTGGATGGGGCCCTGGGCATCCTGAGCCCTGATGTAATGCTTGGGAACCCTACCCATGGCATGGGATTGGAAATGGATGGCCTTTGAGGTTCCTTCCAACCCAAGCCATTCTGTGACTCTATGATCTTGACTTCCATCTGTAGCAATCAATACTCCTTCTACTCAATGTGATCATTAATTTTGCACAAAGCAATGCACATTGCTGTGTTCAAACCGAACAGCGGGCAATCATCACAGACTGTTCAAAACACTATAATGACAAAAGAAATTGTTACTGCATGGAGATTTGGATTAGGCTTTTGGCAAGGAAATACTTCTAAAGGTCACTTAAGATTACAGAACGGTTACCAAAGGCAGGGAAAGAGCAAGGTGACCGTTTCCAGGAAAGAGGTGGGGAAAAGACCGGAATAAAAAGAGTCAGAGCAGAGCTATTCATTCTACTACCAACTGGAATCCCCCAGTGTAGAAATGGTCTGACCCAAATGAGTGGCAATCACTACAGGGCCAAGGAACAGCAAACAGAGTACACAATAGGGCACTGCCAACAGAAATGGCACTGCAGGACCAGGGTTTCATCACTCCAGAAAAGACTGAGCAATCCCATGGGGAATACTGGAACAGCTGCTCTTGCCCTTGAGGCATATGGCTGAATCCATGGCAACTGCCAAAGGCAAATGCTGTAGAGAGCGAACTGGAGGAACCCATCACCTGCCCTTATGGTGAGGGGCGCAGGCATCTTGGTAGTGCTGTGAACAGAGCAGTTTCAAGGCCAAGTTCAGAAACTCTAACAGTGACTGGTAGCTACCAAATGAAATCCCCTGAACCAGATGTCTTACTTGCTTTGTGATTTCATCTTCCTGTGCACCACATTGCTAAGAAAAGCTGTGGGTCCGCTCATTAAAAAGCGTCCCAAGTTCTGTGTTCCTGTAAAAATTACATTTAAAAAGCCATGAAATGCTTGATTTGGTGAATAATAACAATAATAATAAGGTTGTTCTCATCTTTAGAAGTGAAGCCTACCATAAAGTTGTTTCATAGCAAACTGTCAGCTCTTGGTGATTCCAAAGAAAAGAATTCACAACATCCCAACATTTCTAAACAGAAGGTTTTATTGTTACTGTAACTGCAAAATCAGGTGAGATAAATGGAATTACTGGCACAGTTTCGTATTTCTCAATGCATATAAAGCTCTCACAAACTTTGATACTGAAAACATACGGCTCGCTAGACAGAGCATCAAGCTTGAAACTAAGAACACCCATTGGAGTCTGACACTGCTGCCCAATTTGCATCTTCATTCTGCACCCACAGCTGGCAGTGAGGATGTAGGAGGCTGGGACATGCCAGGAATGCAGACGCTCATCTTGAGAGGGCAACTTGTTCTTTCTCTTTCCTCTTACATAAAACAGGGAGGACAATACTGTGTTACGTATCTCACCTAAGGTTATCTCTGCATAGCATTCTGCAGTGCAGATCAAGTCGAGACCTCCCACTTGTCTGATTCTTCAGTAGGACTGGTACAGTGTTAAAAGCTGTGTGTGATTAGCTCAAAAGGATGCATATACAAGTATGTGTAGTCTTCAATCCCAATAACTGGTGAGCCTAAACACAGCCCAGGGCCTGTGCTCCATCTGAATGCAGCTGGGTGAAGAGGCAGATGCTTCTCCATTGTTCAACCAAAATGCATGTCTCAACCTCCTTCTTTACCTCACCCACCAGCAAATCTGCCTGAAATTTGTATTTCCAGCCTCAGACTGGCAGTTCCAGACCTGATCAGATGTGGGATGCTTTATCAGAAGGCAAAGCTTGCTTGTGTGCCAGCTTGTTTCCCAACACTTGCACAAGGATTGCACCGGAGGTAGAATGGGCAGGACCACATACAAGGGGAATGTCCATCCCTGCAGCCCTTCTGGACACTGAAGCTGGACTTCTGGCAGCCTCTCAGAAGCTGATAGCAGAGCCAGACTGGAGAGGGGAGGGCTGCCAGTAACAGATTATACTGTTTAACCTCTCCTGAAATTACCACGATACCAGCAGGTAACATGCTATTAAGTCTTAGGGCAGCGTAGGCTCCGAGGGTGTGGGAGGGGGTGTTTTTCTCTCTCCCAAAACTCATAAGCACATTCCTCAGCTACAGTGACCTCACCGAAAGGGTGGAGGAAGGAGGATTTCACCTCAAGATAAACATGTTTCTGCTGAAGCAGAAAGTAAAGATGTCACTGAAATCTCCTCCTTCCCCCTAGGCCCCTATCCGACCACATCCAATCTCTCTCGGGACTGCACTTCAGGAAGGTTCAATCCACACAGTCTGCATCCATTGGCACGAACCCACATGCTCTGTATCTGGTGTCACTGTATGTGACTGTGGGACACTTGGACACAGTGTGCACTGAGACTGGCATAGCAGCCCACCCACCATAGTGCAACAGCAAGGAAAATATGGACAACTTTCCTCCTGCACAAGAAAATCCTCTCTTAAAAGGCTTCTGCCCTCATATTCAGCTGATAAGCACAGCTGGGACCTCTGTTGACTTGCACATAGCTGTAGTTGGGAAGAACATTCCCACTCATCTGGCTCTGGTCCAGCTATCATGCCCAAACTAAGCAACGTGGGCTCTCTTAGCTACGAGGCTGCTGAGCACACTGCAGCAGCCAAGCACAGCCAGCTCAGTGCCAACCCTTCCCAGCTGCTCCAATCAGACCTTGCCATTCAATGGCCCAAGACAGAAGCCAGCTCTGTAGTCCCTTGCCCTCTGTGCTCCAGCTGCACCGTTCCAAGACAGTTACGCTCCCAAGGAGCAACAATACTGTTGCCCAATGGGGAGAGTCCGACTGCATGAGACAACACTTCCAAAGAGCTGGAATCATACCAGGAACCTGTTAGCTGCCAGACCAAAAACAAATACTGAGCAGTCCCTTTCCCTCCCTCCCTCCATCCAAAAGTAAATACAACAGCAACCTTTCCCCCCACACCCTTCCCGGGTGCTCCCAGCAGCAGTTTCCTTCCCATCATCAAAACAAGTGACAGTAATAAGCTCAACAACATGCCTCCTGGTGGGAGAAAGAAAACACTGTCCTTGGTGTCCTTGAGGACACTGCTGAGAATCAGAGGAATGCCTTGATTAAGGATTAAACCTTGCAGCACAAATGTGAGGGGATCCACTAAAGCAAAACCTGACCAGTTCTTCAGGAAGTATATGGCGGGTTTTTCATGACGTAGAACTTGGGGGTAGTTTTCTCTCTGCAATCTCTATGGAGATCCAGGGGAGCATTACACCCGAGTTACACCTACACAAATAATTGCTTTCTATGACTCACACAAGTTCAGGTTGTTGTGAAAAAGGAGCTGAGTCTTACAAAGCTACAGCATGAAAAACCTTGGGCAAACTCCGCTAGTTTTCCTACACTGGACAGAGATAAAAAATAATGGAGAAAGAGGAAGGCAATCAGAAGCTGAAGGAAAGAAGGAGCTGAAGGGAAAAAAATGCTGGAGCTTCCCACTTTGTAATGTAGGCAGCAAGCTGACAGCCAGATTGGGTGATGGGTTTGTTTATTTAATGCAGTACAGGAGGGGATTCCTGTATTGAGCTCTCTAATTGTTAGATATGCCAGGAGCCTCCCAGCACTGCCCTGCGTGTTTGCATGATGGATTTACGGAAAGGAAGACGATGTTGACACAGTTGGAACAATCACAAGGTTAACAACCAGCTCTTGTGTCCTGCCATATGCATCGTGCTGTGTTACGAGACTGAAATCAACAGCAAAAGCATGTATTCAATGAGGAGAAAAACAAAAACCAAATCTTGACTTGTTCTATGAAACCAAGGAATATTAGGAGTAGGAAAGTAGCCACGCACAGGAGGCAAGAGGTGGGTAAATCTGACACGAAATCTACCTTCAGCTCTGGAATGCAATGCTAAAGCACTGCGAGAGCTGTAAGCCCGGCAGAAAGATGCCAAAGTAGAGATGGCCAGAGATTTACAAGATAAAAGAGTACGTTTCTATGAGTAAAAATCCAAAGAAAAAGTAGAACTGATGAGATAATTGCTAACAAGGGTGGCTGGCTCTAACCCTACCTGAGGCAAGGACAGTCAAGTTCAGCTCTGGAATGCAGACTCTGGAGCTTCCAAAAGCTGGCTTCCCCCTGTACTCAGCTCTGGTGAGGCCACATCTCTAGTACTGTGTCCACTCTTGGGCCCCTCACTGCAAGAAAGACATCAAGGCCCCGGAACATGTTCAAAGGAGGGCAACAAAGCTAGTGAGGGGTCTGGAGCACAGGCCGTATGAGGAGAGGCTGAAGGAGCTGGGAATGTTCAGCCTGGAGAAGAGGAGGCTCAGGGAAGACCTCGTTGCTCTCTATAACTTCCTGAAGGGAGGTTGTAGTGAGCTGGGGGTCGGCCTCTTCTCTCGTGTAACTGGTGATAGGACTAGAGGGTATGGTTTCAAGCTATGGCAGGGGAGATTTAAGCTGGACATTAGGAAGTATTACTTCTCAGAAAGGGTGGTCAGGCACTGGAATGGATGCCCAGGGAGGTGGTGGAGTCACCGACCCTGGGGGTGTTCAAGGAGCGACTGGATGTTGTGTTGAGGAATGTGGTTTAGTGGGAGCTATTGGTAATAGGTGAAAGGTTGGACTGGATGATCTTTTAGGTCTTTTCCAACCTTGATGATTCTATGCTACTATGACTCAATGGGCTTACAGAAAAGCAAGGGGGGAAAGGGAAAGCAAAGGGAAATTCGGGTGCTTTTGTCTTTCCTCAGGAGTTATTGGAGCGGATGTGGCTGGTGGGCAGCATCATGTTTCTCAGTGGTAACTTCAGCTTTTGATGGTTTCAAAAAAGAAAAGAAAGCAAACAATCTGATGGCACCTCGTTAAAAATAACCTCACAAAGGAATGTTCCCTCTTGGATGAAATGCGGCATTTTTGGCCCCGTGTTTGTTCTGTGTGCATTATCTACATTATTTCTTTGGGTTTGGAGAGTTAAGACATTAATACTATCGGAATTCAGAAGCTTATCAGGAAAGCTGAGAGGCATTCCTTCGGTTCTTTATGTGAATGGTTTAAGAACATTTCCTCGATTGCACAAGACAGAGAACACTGCAGGACTCTGCAGGCTGCAGGAAAGGAAAGCTTGCTGCTGACAGATCTGCCTGGTGGGATTTATTTACTGAAGGAATTGTTTTGTTTCAAACAGAAGAAGGTTACATTTATACCAGAAAGTCCCAGCAAATTTGCTCTGGGTGACTGTACATATTGCAAACACAGCTCCACTATTGAACTCAGCCTTGCTGCCTGGAAGATGGCCAGAGGAGCACTGCTTGTTGCAATGAACACAGCCAACACGCTGCTCTTACACTCTGGTTAGAGTGCACTCTTCCTACTCTATGTTATGAAGAAAGCCATAGAGATGCAACCCTCTGCTGCCTAAAAAGTTAATGAAAAATGAATAATTAAATGTTTCATGAGAGCTTTTGAGGACCTCTCTGTTGTTTCTTAGCTATGTATAGTCTTAGGTGGAATCTTATCTTGTCTTCTTTACACTTCATTTCTATGTAGAATTATTTTTAGGACGCCATTTTAGGTAGGCAAGAAATTGACCCTACTGTCATTACACACCACTGGGACCATAATATGAGCTACACTTGATAACTCATGTAGTACAGGGCTAGCATCCCCTGTGCTTGCACATGCTGATAAAACAAAGCCCTGATGGATGTAGTGAATATCTGCAGTAAGGTGTTTTCAGCATAGTGCTTGAACACAGTTGAATGGACAAGGTGATTATACTGAGACATTATACTGCACCCATTGTACAGCAGATGCCTTTGAAAGCAAGGGTTCCGCTGAAAGACCAGCCAATCACCCCAAGCACAAAGTCAATATTTAACAGAGATGCTTGACACACGCCTTAAGGAACCATCCGTGACACCTACATTTCTCATCCAAGTGAGATTAAGCAGAGCCAGCTAGGAGCCCCATTTCCTTGTGCAGACAGTGTGTGAAAACCATGTTATCTCCAAAGGACAACAAAGAAACACGAAGTGGAAAACCCATACATCCAGACCCTCCTCCAACCATTCCAGTAGCTTGAGACTCCCTTAAAGGCCAATACAGAGAGAAGAGCAACACCAGAGGGCCCATGAAACAAACTGCTGGGGGTCCTTTCTCAGAGCTGAAAAGGAAAGAAGTCAAGGATCCTGCTCTGCTCACTGATGAGAATAACACACAGGGATTTCTGCAGCTCCATGCAGGTGGTCTGGCTCCAGAAATCACCTTTTCTGAACAATTTTGGTCAACCACACTTCACCTCCCTCTCAGCTCTGATACCATTCTATGGGGCGGTGGAGCTTATATTCAGTGAAGTTATCAGGTAGAGCAGAACTGGTTTTCCTCTGAGAGCCACAGCAAACTGTCAGCAACCTCAACACTGCCAAATCAGACCAAATGACAAGCAGTGAGTCCACACGTGAAATAGAGAGGTGGAATGCTTTAAAGCACAGCCAGTTGCAATCTGAATTTCCATGTCGAGCTCTCTTCTTTTAATAATAGTAATTAATATTATTAGCATACCATTGCTTTCCAAGAAAACAGTTTTCCACTGCAGTAATTAAGCATTAGGTGGCCCCTTTCTTCTTTTGGAGAAGGTCTGAGATATCTTTTTATGACCTAAAGACTTAAGGAGAAAAGAAAAGGAAATTGATAGAAGTTTGTTTAGCTAAGGTTTAAGATCGTTACTGCAAAATAAGCCATTGTTTCCCAACTGGAATGCATGCACTGTAAATCAGGGTATGGAACAGAGTATCCTGGCTAACAGCCTGAGCCTTAAACAACGCCTCACACAGCAACCTCCCTAGAGATACAGGTAGTATCTTAACCTGAAAAACACAAACCTGTATCTCTCCATCCAGCTCAGATGTAAGAACACACAGGAAGGATCTGAAGACAGAATTGTTGCTCTCCTTTACCCTGCTTAGGTTTTTCCAAGTGATTTCCAGAAGCATCATCAGAGCCTCACCTCTCCCTTTGAACCAAGATCCTACACTGCAATGATGTCCATTTTCTGCCCACTGAAGAAGCAGAGAACTGTGCTAAATCACAAAGTATTTAAGAGACTCACGTGGACAGTAAAATCCTAATGGGACTGAAGCTTCTAACACAGAGACCAGCACGTAATAGTTTTATGGGAGCATTCAGCTTTCTTGAAGAGGCTAATGAGGAAATAAGGCATTGCCTACAGCAAGAGAGCAATCTGGCACAATGGCTTCAGGACAAGGTTCTTCATTTGCCCTTCAGTATTTCCCAACCACCTGAAAGCACAATTGCTTTCTTGCCAAAGCACCGTGCTTTTGCAGAATGAACTTCGTGCTAAACAAATGCCTGCAAGCATATTCAGTCCTTAGAGCAGTATGAGCTGTGATGTGAGATTACACGAGGAAATAAAGCATGCTTTGCCATAGTGTGGCTGAACAGCAGCTTCCTCTGTCAGTAGAAAGGAGCAGAACTTGTCTGCAGGACAGAGAAACGCTCCCGTAGATGCTGTCAGCACTGCAATACATTTTCACGAGCTATTCAAACACAAGGCTAGAAGTGACTGGATTTACTGTTACCTCTTAAGCTGGTCAAACACACATCCCTGCAGTCATGGTTATGGCAAGGATTGTGAGACAAGCACTGGTAGTAACAACAGCACAACAAAGATTTATGGCAGGATCCACAGCAGGGGGGAGCTCTGGGAACAACCATTCTTCATGTGCCTCCAACTGCATCAGTGTGGCTCACCAGGCCACGTGCAATCAGTGTCCCAGCGCACCAGGATATGTTCTCAGTGCTGTCGCCTGCTCTACGACCCAAGGAAAACCTGCAGACATTCCCCAGCAATTATTCAGAGGCATTCAACTTGCCTTTGTGCTGAATCCACCCTGTTTGTTCCACATCAACCTCTGACTTCTTTTCAAATGGCAGGATTCCTTTTTGACGATATGCCCGAGGAGAGTCTTGCTTAACCCAAAGGTTGCATTAGCAGTCAGTAACAATATGATCTACCACCCAGCTTGGGCATGGATCACATCTGCTCCTGCCTTCAGCATGAACATTAAGAACATTCTCATCCTTCCAGTACCCCAATTCCTGGAGAGAGCTGCCTCCAAAGTAAATCCCATCAAAAGAGCCCCTACAAGCATATAGTCCTATTGCAGCACAGATCCAACCTGGACTTGGATTTTTCCGGGTAATTTCATCTGCAGGATGAAAGAAAGATCTCTTTGCAGTCCTTTAGGGGAACAGGATCAAAATGAAATCACTGCCAAATCCTGGGCTGAGAGCCAGTGCTGTCCATGGGACTTCCCCCAGTTAATGTGGTACATTTAGTATCATGCTCTCAAATCCTTTTTCCAGGCTTGTCCTTGAAAACAACTCCCTTAGGTTGTATAATTTCTTTGCCAGACAGTGACCTATTGCCACACAACGGAAAGAAAGAGCAACTTTTCTCTTATTTGATATGTTGATTATCTCATGAATTATATCTGGGTCTGAATGTGCATTTCCATCTAGACTATTGTCAAACAGACGTACTGCACAACGAACAGCACACGGTGGAATCCTCTTCCAAAGAAGCTTGAACAAATTCTGCACAGCACACTCATCTAAAGGCAGATTACTGACACAGCGAAACAAGGACATCCAGCACATTACATTACAGAGGGATCCAGGATGCTCTGAGAGTGTGAACAGCAGGGATTTGTTTAGCTAACCAAATTCTGCTGTCCTTACTTTGGAAGGGATCTCTTGCAGTCAGTGAAGGGGTTCACAAGGCCAGACGTCAGCAGCATCGGGGTCATGAGATCTATTTCCTAATGTGTAGAATTCCTGACATTACTTACCAGAGAGGCTGAAGGAGTGCAGAGCAATGCTGCTAAGCACCTGCAAAGAACACCTTCCACGTTCTGCAGGACCCTGCACAGTAAGAGGCCGTATAACCACCACCTCATCAAAGACTGGAGAAGAAACAGGCTGTGCAATGCATGAAGTGCTTTGCTTTCTCAAGAGACATTGGTAGCCACTCCATTTTTCCTACGCTGTCATGACACAGCTGCGTGCCTTGCACATTTTGTATCCATTATTTTCACTTTCCTGTCATTGCGAAAGGACTGCATGTTTGGACACCGTCCCAGTGCTTAATGCAGTTGGTTTTCTTTCAGTTTTGAAGGGTGCTGCGTGTTGTGTACATCTCTGCACCATGCCAAGCAGGGCACTGTGGGGCAGGGCTGGCTGTGGCCAGTGGCTCCCCACTTCCACGCTCAGCTGCCAGCTGCCTGCATGCATCTGCTGGCAAAGCACAGGGGTTGGGGGGACGGTATCGGTGTGGGATGTGTCACATTTGCACCACCGCAGCACACTGAGATGGATATTGTTAGTGACTTTCTTATTTGCTGTAAAAACAATACAGCATTTCAACTCACACATTTTGGAACCAAAACTCACGCTGGATCTTGTCTGTAGGGAATATAGTGGAGCTTTGCACGCCTATGTTTGCTCAAACAGAAGAGCCATTGGCTGTCAGAGGGGTGAAGGTGTAGGTTCAGATCTATCTCGCAGCAGGAAAATCAGTGTTACGACCCATATTCTCTTCTGTATCCCTCTGTTTTATCCCTGTGAAATATTTTGTGGATTAGCAGTGTTCTGTCTGGAGCTTATAGTATCAAATTCAGATTGACTCTCAGCTGCAGAGGAAATGGAAAGCAAACATGTGAACGAGGCAGCAAGCAGGGCTGGCTCGCTCCCTTTCCAGGCCAGAGCCCAGGATCATTTCAGCCAGGACTGCAGCCATATCACCCTTGTAAGCCTCCTGCTGGCTTCTCACCCCGGCTTAATGCCAGGAGCAGACAGGCAGCAAAGTGAAAAGAAGTCTGGTTTTGGAAGTTGAGGGAAGTGACACCACCATCTACAGACACAAGGGCTGGCATTTGAGGCCAACAAGATTACAGTCTGGGCATGGCAAGGGAGAGATGGCTGGGTGGGTGGATGGATGAAACCTGTGCTTTCCCAATAAGAAGATCCCAGTTTTTACTATTGCTTCTTTTGAATTGATTGCATCTTTTCATCTCATTTCTTGAGAAACCTATCAAAATGGGGGAACGCTGCTTCTCAGTTAGGCACCTCAGTAAACACTGCAATTTGTCAACCACTGTATCTGAGGTAAAGGGTATGTGATGCTAAACAGAGCAGCCCTGGGCTCCTTCCACATACAGGCACCATACAGGTAAGGCAAAACCACAGGAGACATGAGGAGAGCACACCCCAGGACAGGCTGCACAGCCCATTGCAACAAGAGCTTCTCTGAGAGAAGCAAACAGTGAGGCTGCCAGCATCGAGAGAAGGCTGCCAGACCACCTCATCCCCACGTTGTGTCTCTCCTGTGTTCCTGCCAAGACAACTCCCACACAATATCCAAAGGCCCTCATTTTCATGGGGAAGCACAGCAATCTGCTCGCCCCTTGGCACTCTGTGCCCCACAGGCAGGAAAAGGGGACCCATCACAGACAGCAGCCAAGCCGTGGCAGTTGGTTGCAGGGCAGCAAGATGATATTTCTGCCCATAATGTGGCCTGAGGAACAAGACAAATGTGCTGAGTGTATTCCAGGGCATGCTCGAGCTGCTCTGACTTCTCAGGGAGAACATGCTGTACCAAACATTTCTTATTGTATATCTTGTATAAACAAGGCATTTAGCTCACCACTCGGCACTGGCTTGTGCTAATAAATGCCAGTGGTTTTCCTTGCTTCATCCATCGAAGTTGCATGTTAAAGTCAAACCAGAGATGCACACGGGATGTGCAGTTTGGATCAAGGCAAATCTTTGCAATTCATTTAAGCTATCAGTAATCAGGTACAGCTAGAAAAGGAAGCTGCAAATAGGATTATATGTACAACTATGACAGAGACCAAATGAACCTGAGGAAAAACCATCCCTTCCAGCCATCTCTGGGGAAGAACACACTGACAGGCCCGGAATTGTTCCAGAACATTCCCATATCCAAACAAACCCCGATGCCACTCAACTTTGACTCCAAACCTGTTAACATTTCCATCTGAAAGGGCATCATTCACCCCTTTGCAGCGGATTTTCTTCAGCACTGCTACACACAGCCCTCTGAACTCCAACTGCTGCTCAGAAACTCATCTCACTGCGCTCATAGAGCAAGTAGGACACTGAGCAACCACTCACTACCCTGGTAAAAACTGTGTGCATCACTGCAGGGCAGCAAAGCAGCACCAGCGGGGCTCCCCAGCCTCCACACAGCTCCTTGGGCTGCATGGCTGTTTTCTAGCAATCCCTATGGGAACACGGGGCTTGTGAAGGACTGGGACATGGGAGGGAACTAGGGTTTTGGCAGAGAAATGTTGTGGTGTCAGACAACTTGGAACTGCTTGCAAATATCAGGGAACCGTTCGCTTAAAAGGAAAACAACAGCTTCTCAATTAGAAAGGAAAACAAAACAAAACAAAAAAAAGTCTTATATTTTTGTCTACGTTCTTCTTCAGAAAATAAAATAACATAAAATAGATGAACGCAACACACCGGAGCTATGGAAAAATCCCATTTTCCATGGGATAAAAAAGAAAAGCCTGAAAAATGCCATGAGAAACTCAAGCATAAGAAAGGCACAGAGCTCACTGTATTCGGGTTGCTGTGCAAACAAAGCAGCGCACTAACACAGCACCTCCCTGCTCCCCGCTCGGGTTCCTCTGCAGGCAGACGTTTGGGGCTGTTTGTTTTAGCAAGGTACTGGAACTCGCCACCTGTTTGAGATACATGGGATATCTGGCAAGTAATAAATAGCATCACCGAGCTAGTGAGGTCTTTTGCTCTGTCACTCTTGCAGAAGGTGACCTTCTGGGTAGGGGTTTGTGGAAGAAGTGATTTTCCTCCCCTCTCAGCCTCACGTCCCACCTAACCCTTCCTCTTTCCAATTCATTCCCGAGCAGATAGCAATGACCGCACCGCCTCAGCCCCAGGAAATGCTTGTTAATCTCTGCCCTCAGCCTGAAGCAATGGGAGATTCTGCTTTGCTGTTCTCTCATCCGGACAGCTTTCCCAGCCCCTTGCAGGCATAAACGCTACCACAGCCAAGACCACAGATTCCTCTCGTACTTTTCTACCTGCGCATCAGGCAGAAGGCACGAGACCTGTTCAAAGCCATTCTTTTCGAGCAGGTCCAAACAGACACACTAACCCCGTGCCTTAGCCTGGTAGCAGGTAGGCAGCACTGGGGTCAACTCCTGTAGTTTGTTTTGTGACTACAGAGATCACCAATTAGTGGCACAGCTGTGCTTATTACTGACCTCATCCATAACGCAGCAAAGGTAACGAGGCTCCATAACCTCTTATTACTACTCTGAGCCGGACACTTTGTACACCTGGTGGTTTCCTTTATGTAATGATTTGTTTCTCTGTAGCAGGACTGCGTTGTTTTGCTGACTGTTGAGCAATTAACACTTTATCCTTCCAAAAACATCCGAGGCCGCAGACGCCATGAACTCGTTGGAACATTTTCAACTAAAACATTCCAGGGGAAACTCAGCAGCTCCTCTTCCCCTTTCTGGGACCAGCACCTCTCCAAGCACATCCCCCAGCATCAGAACACCACAGCAGGGCAGCACCATCAGCAAGGGCTTATTCCAGCCCAAGCCTTCATCCTGCCCAACCTTCTCATCCCCACATCGCTCTGAGGCTAGCAAGTCTCTCACAAAAATCCCATTCTCATGGGCACTGGTGAAGAAATTGACCCTCACCCTAACAGTGACGAATGGCTCTTGCACCACGTTCCCATGGCTTCCAGGCAGCAGCCAGCTTTGCGTTTTCAGAGAGGCCAGAATCTCAGTTACCCTGCCAGCATGTTTAATTCCTGACCTCTGGACCCAGAAGTGCTTAGATGAGCTTCAAGAGTAACTTGCTGGACAGACTTCCCTGAAGCCAGCAATCTTTTGGTCACTGCAGGTCATTCAGCCTGGGAACAGCCTGCTGGAAAGCAATCATAGTACTACCAGATCCTTCTTTTCTAACGAGCCTATCCAAAGTGATCCTTTCAGAAGGATCCAGATCGGTGCTTAGGATCAGTACCTTACAAAAGCAAGTCTGAAATAACCAAACACAACCTCCAAATAAAATCCCTATTTGACAAATACTCACTATTTTCTCCTTGCTTTTACTTACAAATGCCTGCACTGAGATGTGAATAAGACTTAGAAGTCCCACCACGGTCTTGTCTATGGGTATTAAGATGGAGTCACAGACCTCTTGCTTACAGTACCTAAAAATTACAGTAGTGGTTGACATTTGAAATGCAGAAAATTCCAAAGGATCAGAAAGTCCTTCCCTTGCATCTGCTGGGCAGCGTGAGGCACTTACACACGTAGCTCCACACACATAGCTCCAGGACCTGAGCTCAGTTCCCAGGCTGTTACCATCACAAATGAGCACAATGGAGCAGAGCTAAGGACCGTCTGTCTGTAAACCTGCTATGAGAAAGCCATAAAAACATGCATGTGGAAGTACTTCCCCTAGGAATGCTTTCCTGCCTCCAGCAATCTGTAGATCCGTGTCTCCATGTGTTCTCAGCATACTGGGCAGGAGCAGGAAGCCTATCTGTAACATTTAACATACATTATCTCTAACTATACATATGTATACAATAAAAGTCTAATGTTTTCTCACATAGAGGTACAAAAGTATCTTCATTGCTTTATTTTCACACTCTCAAATGAGAATCTCTTTAAGAAAATCAGCTTAGTCAGGTCTGCTACTCAGTACCATGCAGTCGTAGCTACAGTGCGAGGTTTCTTTGGTCTATTTTGTCTTTCTGTGCCACATGAAGCACTTGCTTGATCTCAGCCACGTATAAACTGGTACTTAAAATGCCATCAATTGAGTTTCCCAGCCAGAATCTCCCCTCTGTGTAAAACTTGAGCTCTCATTGCAGAAAAGAAGGAAGAATAGAACCTCATGGATGAGAAAAGGACTCCCCTTCAAATAAACGATGACTGAATGATGACAGAATGAAAGGAACAGGAGAGAGGAGCATCCCCACAGCAGAAGCTGCACTGACACAGCCCCATATCACACTGCTTACAGCCAGGACTCGGGCTCCCTCTCCCTGCCCACTGCTGTCTCGGTGTCTCGGAAGCAGCTCCCTTTCCTCAAAGAAGAGCTCTCTCTTTGGCTGTTGAACTGGTAAAAAACTCGACGCTTAAACAAGCGATGGAGCTTCTCCTGGAACTGGTTCCCAATAAAGCAGTACACCAGCGGGTTGATGCAGCTGTTGGCAAAAGCCATGCAGATGCCAAACGGCAGAGCCGTGTCGATGATCCCTGTCACGTCACAGTCGTCAATGACATTCATATGAGCCAGGGCATCTAGAAAAGTCAAAACGTGGAACGGGAGCCAGCAAATTAAGAAGGCCACGACAACAGCAGCCACCAGCTTTAGGACTTTGTCCCTCTTCTGTTTGTTCTTACCAAACTCCTGTGCTTTTATCAAGTGCCTCCTGATGCAGACGTAGCACGTGGTGATCACCGTCAAGGGCATGAAGAAGCCAAGCGCATTTTTCAGGAAGGCTGTTCCCACAGACCACTCCGCATAGCTCTCAGAAGGAAATGCCATAATGCAAGCTTTCACCTCCATGCTGTTAATGTAGTGTGTGTCCCGGAAATAAAAAGTTGGGAGGGAGGACAGACAGGCAAGGCCCCACACAACCAACGCTATAAAATACGCCTGATGCGGAGTTCTTCTTTGGGAGCGGATTGGATGGACAATGGCATGGTACCGGTCCACGCTCATGCATGTAATGAAAAATATGCTTGCAAACATGTTCAGACACAGGACAGAACTGGAGATTTTGCACATGAGAGATCCAAAGATCCAGTTGTACCCCTGTGCATAATAGGCAGCCCAAAAGGGAAGGGTGGTGAGACACAGAAGATCTGCCATAGCCAAGTTGAAAATGTAGATATTAGCAACAGTTTTGGGGCTACTGCGATGACAGAGCACCACAACCACCACGCTATTGCCAACCAAACCCAGAGCAAAAACCACCGAGAAGAACGCTGGAATTAATGCATACTGGTAATTGGAAGAGGTGAGTGGGCAGGGAGGCGACGAGTGAGAGGCAGCCGATGAGTTTGCTTGTGCTGTATGGAGGATCTGCAGAGTTTCCCTGGTGGTGATGACCATGGAGTAGTTGCCCTGCATGTTGGTTCTGGTAGAACGGAAGGTTCTGTAGGAGATTCATATGATATCAGCACCTTGCTATCACATGGCTCACCTGCAGATGAGAAAGTGAGTATGAGACGTACACTCTGCAGCCATCTCAGCTCTGGAACCACACTGTCATAATAAAATAAAACCACTTAAAATGATGGCAGAAAGCTGAGGGCTGAAATATCAGGCATCCCTGCTGGACTCCTTTCTTCCATCCCACTAATAGGATGCAATTAGCACTGGGGAGGTCACGGCACTTTTTAATTAGCTGGGCAGAAAAGGGAACAGCTGGGTTTTATCTGCTATTACAGATGGTTCTTGCTGCAGCCAGCGGGACAGAAAGATGATTGACTCGGGAGCTACAGATACTTCAGGAACTTCTGAGGCAAAAGGCAGCACTGGAGCTCCTTGCAATCGTTCTCTTGGATTTCTCATTCCATTCCCAGCACTCTGAACAGTTAAAATAATGCAGAAAGGCAGCACTTGCCAGCAGGGATCAGGCCGTTCACACCTGAAGATCTCCTGGGACTTCATAGGCGTGAAAGCAGCCTTTTAGTGAGGCTATTAAAAAGCAAGCTTTGACTTCTTTAATTCATGGGGCTGGATACAAAGACACTGAGGGGTCTTTGCAGAACATCACTTACTGTTAGAGTCGTTATCAAAGCAAATCCACATCTCTGGCTTCCACAATGACTTTTAATTAGAAGGGTAAAAGAAATATATCCCATGCAGATATAGGCAGTAGACACCCAAATACGTGGTCCTTGCAGGCAGTGGATATAACAGCGTTATTTATCATTCAGTTAGGAAGATTGGGACTGGTTTTCAGTAGGGATAAATATAGCTACCAAGCATCTGAAATGGGAAATTCTCTTGAAAGATCAGACATGCTTCAAGCAGAGCGTTTTTCAAACTTAAAGACTTGTTAGTTAATAAAGAAATCATACCCAAAGTTCTCATTTTACTTAATGAAAAGACAATTCCTTTTTAATTAAGTCCTAATGGAGCCAGTCTGGCATTTAAGAATTCTCAGAGGGCCCTTAAAGCAGCAGAGATTTTGACCAAGCAAAGGCAACAGAGCTGAGTGTTTTCAATGAGGTGTCATTGAAAAGAGGGTAACTGATCGTTTCAGCAGTGTTTTCTGCATTAACAGTTTAGTGCACAACTCCTTATCATCTGCTTAATGCCAAAGATGCAATTCCTTCTGCTGAATGCACTGACAAAACTGCATTACAGTTGTGTTGTCTCATAATAATGGCAATTCAATAGGGAATTATTAACACACATTTCAGCAGCGTGCTGGTATTCAGGGTACCGGACCGCAAACCCACGCTGTGTAATCAAAAAGGTCTTAAACTGAGCAAGATACAGCGTGGGGTATGAAGTCATCTTTGCTCCTTAACTCTGATGTTCTGAGCCCTTCACATGAACTGCTGGGAGTTCAAATCTCAGACCCAGTAAGAAAAAACAACCTGATATCCCTGATTTAATAGAGGGACCTCACCATACCCGAGTTTAGCCACATTAGTGGTAACGTTTTGTTGATGAAGATTCATCCCTCCCTGCACACAAACGACTCATAGCTTAGAAATTCGCTCCAAAATTCATTCCTACTTTTACCTGAGACACAACGAGGCATTTGATCACAAATAGTATAAAATCAGCGAAAATTCTACCCCAACAACAGACAGCAAACATACCTCTGAAACCTCACTTCGGACTGGATGGAGCTCCAGAGTTACACGCTCCTCTTTGCTGTTCTCCTTCTGGCAAGTATCACCACCAGCTCTCCGCTCTCTTATATCTCCCCTTTTCCCACCGGGAGGCTTTACCCTAAATAACTCGAGAAGCAAAATATGAATGCCTGCCAGCTCCTTTTCCTTTTGGAAGCAGAACGCCTTCAGAACCCCCCTTTCCAAAGCCACGTGAGCAAATGCAGTAAATCAGGAGAGAGGAACAAGACAACCAGGAGGGAAAAAAAAAAAAGCAAGCAAGCAAAAGGAAATGCACATAAATATCACCACAGGTTTCTCCAACAGCACTTGGGCCAGGAGAATGCAGCCAGACACAGCTCCCTTCTGCCCCACTTCCACCCCCCTGTTGTACATGAAACACATACGAGCCTGAATGCAAGGATCTGTGCTTTTCAGCAGGCAGGGGGATTCCCACACACTGTATGGAGTCCCAGTACTTGCTTTCATACTTGAGAGATGAATGTTCTGCTGTTAGTGCTGGCAGAACTGTCCGGAATGTGGATGTACAGAGGCAGAAAGCAGAGCAACATCACAGCATCCACACCAGCGTCTCTTGTGTAAGGGCTCTGAGCCTGTCTCACTATTAGTAGCACGGGAAAGACGCTGCCCAAGCCCTTGAGATGATAACATGCCCTGCTCAGAGGGAGGAGGGCAGCAGAAAAAAATCCACGTGGCAGAGAGAAGTTTGGATCTCAAGCTGCCACGGGGGAGTGCGTGATCAATGGTAGCACATCAGCAAGACTGTGAAGTCCTGCTAACTTCCCATCCACGCAAAGCTGAGTTTATCCATCTGCTTCCTCCTCACCTCTCCTGCTCTGCCTGACCCCAGGCTCCCTCTACAAGAAGTTCCTGCCTTACCCAAAAGGGCTGAAAGAGAATAAACACTGAGGCAAAGAAATCATCCATCAGCCTTAAACATGTTGTGCTCTGAGTGTGATCTCTGCAGCAGCAGCCCATCTACTGTCGAGATGGGCACTGTGCTCCTCAGGCAGGCTGCACTTGCCAGCCACAAAATGCCCCTCATACAGTGGGGGTATCCAACCATGGTGGTGGCTGGGGGCAAGCCCAGTGATTGCCCTTGCAGACAACAATACCCGTGGTAGTTCAGGGGCTGAAAAAGTAAAAGACTTAACTAATTAGCTTTAAGACAAAAATAATCTGCACTCCATTCAAACATACCACAACCAATGCTGGGAGACAGCAGCTCTGCTCAAGGGGCATTAAACACACGTCCTTAGAACCCCATCCTTCCTTCAAACCAAGCATCAGCTGGATGTGCAAATGCAAGAGATACGTGCCCTGCTGCAGAGCAAACAAAATGCAGCCAGCCCTCCTCTTACACAGCCTGCCACAGCTCTGGAGGGCGACTGGCTCTCAGATGAGTGACGTGAGCTGTCAGCACTCCCTCTTACCCAAATCCATTACATGTTTTACCAACCATACGTGACAGCACACACTCAGCTAGGAGCTGTTGCTGCTGGTTGTTCCGTGTGCAGATGGCCGCTTAAAGCTCTTGCTCTGCCCTTCATCCAGCATCCACAGTGCACTTTGTATGCGTGGAAAATAAAGTCAGAAGCATGAGAATGTTTATTTTGCAAAGATAACAACCTCAGATTGTTTAGATTTCAATATAACATTTTCCCTTCCAGATATACTTCTGATCCTCACAAGTACTGGCATTCTTTCCTGTTCTATCATTACCACAAAAATGTCTTAAAAGTGTATTCTGGGTCCACGTCTCTTGGTAGAAAAGACCTGGACCTGATGCAGCCAGCACAGTGCGAGTCCCACCTTGGGCTGCCCTTTGCCAAATCCTGCTCTTCTTCTCCCCATACATCATTGCTCCATGTATGGGATCCCTTATCTTGAAGAGTGAGCAAAGCCCCAAAATCTAGGAAAGGTAACACTTTGCTATAGAAAGGGAAAGGGGAACTTCACAGAAACCAAGACAAAGGGTAACTGTAGATAGTTTACATTTAAAAGGACAGGGAAAAGGGGAATTACAGACACTTAGTCAAAAGAAAACCAGAGAAGAGGGCAATAAAGATAAGAAGGAATTGTCCGGAGACCTCTGACAAGAAGAAGGATTAGATACCCCCAGGCAAGACGACGCTGACATGGGAGAACTATAACAGCAGATAACACCAAGAAGAAAACAGAAGAAGAATGTCACCCCAAAACAACAAGGGGAATGGGGTCAGGGGGAATGGGGGAATGGGGCCATAGGGAATGTAATGAATATGTAATCAAACTGGGGAGGGGACTATTGATTATGTATTAGCTTGACCTATATCTGTAACACACTTTTCTCCTTACAGTGTGCAAGTTTGGAGGAGCTATCCCCCTTGCACCTGGCGCTGCACAACACTGGAATAAACATACCTGCTTTATAACCAGTCTCTGGATTATAGAGTTTGATTCCGCAAGTCAATCTGATGTCAAGTTCTGCTCCAAAGCTCCATTTAATCATGTGCAAAACTTCTGCCTCTTCTATTCCCGTGCCTCTTGTTTCTTTCTCCTGCTGTTTCTGAGCAAACTCAGGCTTCCCTTTCTACTCTCAAGGCTATACACCCAAAGAGGCCATTAGAAGTCTTTAAAAGCAAGCAAACAAAAAGCAACCACACAAAACTCACGTCCACCATTCAAGTAGCAGCTTCTGGATCAACCCTTCAAAAACATGGACTAATACAGTCCAGCTTCAGGATCCTGGTCTTTAGCATGACAGTGCCGCTGTCAGGGCTGGAATATTCCAAGCAAGCAGCATATCAGATGGCTCCAGCAGACTGTCAGAGCCAACTCCTGAGGTTAAACCTCGCCAAATTCCCCAGGCAACACAAGACCAGCTATAGAACATATTCATGGGCTTCATTTGTTTCTTTTGGAGAAAGTAAGAGAGAAAAATCTCTCCTAAATGTGCTCCCCACACCAAGTCACTCTGCGTGGGTCAGAAAGGCTCTGACCCTTTCAGTGCTGATTTATAGCAGCATTCCCTGACTGTCCCCATCCCTCCCCCCAGAAAAACCACCCACAAAAACCCCACAGTCCCAGTGAAGCAGCAGAGGACGGGGACTCAGTGCCTTCACATGGCTTGGGGGGGTGATGTGGCTGCACTGTGCTGGATGCTGAGCCTTCTGCAAACACACACACACACACACCAAAACAGTTCCTCCTACAGCTGGGCTCCCACTGCACTCCATAAAGTTTTATATGCATTCTTCCTTCCCACTTTTGTTTAAGAGTTTCTTTAGGGATTAATTGTAAGATTGAAGTACCCACATCCCTACTCCACAGCACACTTCTGAGGGACCCTCACATCTCTTTCAGGATGCAGCTGTGAGCAGCCCCCCCATTAAAATCTGATGTCTGAAGCAGCGAGTCTTGCTCACACACAGTAGTGTCTGTCCAACCAATAGCAGTGCCAACACTGAGCTTATCCAACACGACAGTGCTTGGACAAAGTATTGGCCCCAAGCACTTTACAAGTTACTAAAAGCAGTACAGAAAACAAGCACGTAAGTAACTTTGGAAACACGCTGCACCCAGTGCCAGCAGAAGCAGTGCATGCACTCACACCCCAGCACTTCAGGGTGAGCAGCACAGCATTGCCTGGCCTGAGCTCCATGCCCAAGAACTGCATGGATCCGAGCCATGCTCCAGGTACCAGTGCTTGTCCACAACAGGCACAGAGCCCACCTCCCACTGATGCTGCTAAGGACAAAGCATTTCAGGAATGAAGACCAACTCAGCTGGAATGCAATGGGAACCCTTGGGAACTCACAGTCAGCATTGGTTAACACCAGCTTTTCCATCAGAGGTAGCTCTCACCTCCTCCCTTCCCCCACAGACTAGTTGCTGAAGCCAAATGACCCAATGCCAACAGCCTGTAAGAGGGAGCTCCCATGTGCCCAATCTCTGCTTTACTAGTACTAATACATCTGTAAATAACCCAGCATGTAAAGGACATTTCTTTTTATGTTCTCAAAGCGTGTTTTTAGGAGCAGCTGAGAGCTCCAGAGAGCTCAGAGATCATAAAAAAGATAAATAAACCTTCCCTCTTTTCAGAGCTGCACTCACTGTAAGCATCACATCACCTCCCGCTGTGAGGGATTCCCCTCATCTCACCTTTGTTCACCAGGAAGTTTAAAGAAAGCAAGCCTTCCTCTTTTAAGTCATTAGACCCACATGACTGTCCCAAAGTAGATGCTTTGTGGACTGCTTATAACTACTGTCCAGAGAAATTAGTGAGTGAAGAACAGGCAGAACACACCAACGGCCATGGTGTGGTGTAGTGCTTTCTGACAGCAGACCTGCAGTGGCTCAGCCTTCCCATCAGTGCCAGAAGGATGAGCCACCACAGCCAAACACATGATGTACTCCAGAAAAGCCTCCTAGCAGATGGAATGGGACAACCACAGAGAGACGGACTTAAATAAGGGCTAAATTGTGGCAATAGCCATGGAATAGCAACCAGAAAGGCTGCGTAGAATTAAAAGGACATCAGGGCAAGTGATCTGTCTTCTGCAGCCTGTATTACAAAGCTTCAGCCAGAGGCAAGACACACCATTCCTGGCTGGGCACACGGAGCCCAGCAGAAACCTGGCTCCTTTGCAGTCCCATCTGAGACGTGGAAACAGAACACACAAAGGTTCAACCATTAAAGCCTTCAGTGTGGCCCCAATGGTGACAGCAGCACCTTTCCATCTTCTTCTGGTGCTCTCAGGACAAACCCCTTGCCAAGGCCATGACGCCTCTGCTGTCAGGGTGAGAACCAGCATTTGGCCGATGCAAAGCCTGTCTAACTAAATAGATGATGTTATTTACAGCTGGAAGATGGGCTCCATTACGCAACACAGCAACCCCAGCCAAGCTTACTGGGAGCAACTATTCTTTGGAGGGTTGTTGCATGAAAAAAGTGAGGAGGAAAACAGAACGTGGTGATCTAACAGCACAGGAAATCTAATCTGCTTCTGCACAGAAAACAACGGGGTTTGTAAACCTGCCCAGCTCACACCATTGGGCATATCATATACTTTGAGCCACTGTTTGGACAGAGCTGACAGGCCAAGTTTTGACAGCCAGAAGAGGGGAGAGTGCTGGGGAGAGACAGGAAATCCAAATCTGTAAACCAGGACAAAGAAGAGCCAGCAGACCAAGAAGCTACGAGAGGCACCTGAATGGATGGGGCAGTGATGAGGGGTTTCAAATACATCACAAAATAGATGACTTCAATACAGAGAAGTGAGGAGCTCCCAGAGGCTGCTCACACTTTCTCCAGGGCACGAGCAACAAGAGGATTGATTTGAGCAGGGCAATTTGAGGATGGCTCAGCAATGAGGATGGCTCAGCAATGAGGATGGCTCAGCAATGAGGATGGCTCAGCAATGAGGATGGCTCAGCAATGAGGATGGCTCAGCAATGAGGATGGCTCAGCAATGAGGATGGCTCAGCAATGAGGATGGCTCAGCAATGAGGATGGCTCAGCAATGCCCTCGTGTGGGTCCTGTCACTTGGTCCTTTTCAGAAAGCAGTACCTGCATGGCAAGAATGAAAACGTTGAATCTTGTAAATGAAAACAAAAGCTTTTTCTCTGCCCTCTGGATATAGGATGAAATACAAATCGATATGTTTTAGGGACCCAAGCTCAGCTCTTTCTGCTCAGTGGCACCTTCAGACACAGGGAAGAGCAGCATGTCCTTGGGGTGCTCTGAGCTTTGCCCCCCAGGTTAATCATTCCCCACTCAGGGATGGCTCTGGGCTTATCCCGAAGCAATGCAGCATCAGGACGTGGCACTGCTCTGCATGTTTCTGGCTGGCAGTGAGCACAAGGTTTGCTCAGCTCATTACATTCTCCCTTTGAGGGGCCACATTCATCAACAGAGCCACTGAGGTCGCTCATATCTGGGGGAAGTCTGTTACCTGCTGCTGTTTGCAGAGAGCAGGAGGTGGGAAAAACAACACTGTGCAGCACGATGCTCAGCTGCAGAAACCTTTCTGCCTCTGCCCTTTGCAGCACAGCAACACTTAATCAGCTTTTATCCGCCTAAGACTTGATCCCCATTGGGCTGCAGCAGACAGAACTGCCTAATTTAATTTCACTCCGTGCTAAAAGCTCAGCCCAAAGGTCCCTGCAATGCTTGTGGTTCACGTATCCAAAAGGTACGTGCTCTTTTTCTTGTCTTCTCCACTATCCGTGATTAGATGTGGTGTTTGACCTGTGGCAGATCATGTTCTTTCTTGTTATATTTACATTTAACTGTGCAGCGAAGGCTGGACTGAGCCTGAATATCTCTGATTCGTGCCCAAGCATGTGCAGATGTGCACCCGAGGAGGTTATCCACTGTAACAGAGCTGGATTGAGAGCCCTCCCTGGGGAGATCGCAGCATCCACCGTCTCCCTGAACCTCTCCAATAATTACCTGCGGATTCTGACCACCAACACATTCAGCAACCTGACTTTCCTCCACAGCCTCTGGCTGGATGGAAACAACCTGACCTTCCTCTCCCCGGGGACCTTCCATGCTCTTAGCAAGCTGAGGGAGCTGGATCTCAGCAGGAACTCACGCCTCACCTACCTGCACGCAAACACCTTCAGAGGGCTGTTAAACCTCATCAGCTTGGACTTGTCTCACTGCAACATCTTTGAGATCCATCCGCTCCTGTTTTCACACCTGCCCTCTTTAGAAAGACTCGACTTGGCCTCCAACAACATGCGCTACGTTCCACAAGCCTTTAGCAATCTCTCCAGCCTCACGAGGCTGTCCCTGGAGAGCAACCACATAGAAGCCATTGGCAGAGATTCACTGAAGGCCCTGGAATCCCTGTATGATCTGAATCTCAGGAAGAATCGGATCTGGATCATTCAGGATGGCGCTTTTACAAAGCTCCTCAGGCTGGCCGTGTTAAATTTAGGACACAACTTCATCTCTGATTTGCCTAATCAGCTTTTCGATGGGCTAATCCAGCTCAAGACTCTGCACCTCGAAGCCAACAGGATCACTGACATCGACTGCACCTTCAGACTGCTGCTCAACTTGAGAAGCTTGTACCTGAACAACAACCAGATCTCCTCCATTTCAGACTCTGCTTTCTCTTACCTGAACAAGCTACACTTCCTTCACCTGAGCAAGAACAACCTCAGCTCGCTGCCCCTCCGCCTGTTTGTAGGGCTGCCCAAGCTGAGGTACGTCTTCCTGTCCCACAACCCCTGGAAGTGCGACTGCAGGATGGTTTGGTTCTTGAGGTGGACGGCGATGTTCAGGGGAGCACTTCAAGGCCTGGACTGTGCCTTCCACATCCACCACAACACAACAGCCCTCAGCATCCCCCAACCAGGGGACCCCATGGACTGCACGGCACCGCCTGAGCTGGAAAGCAAAGACAAGTGTGGGGCAGCCGGTATCAGCACAGCTCCTGGGCACCCTGCACCCACCTGTAAGGTCTTCCTGCTGGTAATCCCCTTCCACACATGGTATTTTGCAAGGAGATGGGTCAGCTCAGCAGCCTTGCTTTGACAATATCTCTGTTACAACGTGGAGGTCACTTATTTACTTATTTTCCTGCTATTTGCATGTGAGCAATGGTTTTCATCACAGGTGATTTTTTTTTTTTTACTATGAAAATAGAGCATTACTATTATTTTTTTTTAAATAGAGAAATAAATGCTTTCCTTCACAGGCAGTGATTAAATCTGAAATGCTGGTGTTGAGATTTAGTGGTAACATCTGTGTGCAAATAAAACCCAACGTTGGCAAGCACAGGGCTGGGGGATGTGCTGGGGGATGGATGGGGGGCTGGGGATGGATGGGGGGCTGGGGATGGATGGTCCCACTGCAGCCTTTTGCTCACCCTGTTTGCTGACTGACTGCAGCCACGTGTGCTCTCCTGGGGCAGGATTTCCTGTGTTCAGTTCATACTGAAATATGAATTGCTTGCAAGTGTTGCAGCGCATCTGGAGCCCCTGTAACTGGCTCTGTCTGTTAGTGCCTTCGTGGTAGCTGATGTATGGATTGCTTTGCTGTTAGAATACAGGGCAGTGTTGAAGGAGTGGGCACAAACAACCCAAAATAACACATTCAGCCCTCCATTGTGCCTCACAGTACCGGCCTCAGCTAACAAAACACTGCAGGAGCCCCTGCAAACAACTCCAGTGTCTCCGGGTTGGTAGCAAGCACACTTACGGTGTAGTTCAAGGCTAAATAAGGCTCCTTCCTGCCCTATGATTCAACTGATGTGATCAGAGCTTCATCAATCACTGCCCATCATACCTTCATCACTGCCCATACCTTCCCCTGAGCTCCCCAGTCACCATCCCCAGCACAGCTGCTCCAAGCACCCCACTCAGTTTTGTTTAAGTGGCCAATAAGTGCCCTACCTCATCTCATTTGACTTATAAACATAAGAATAGCTGGGTAACATTGCAGAGAGATGACCGAGTTTCCAGCACTTATCACTGTGGAAACCACTGTGGATATCCTTGTTCAGTACAGGGGAGCTGGGCTGGATGACCTTTAAGGGTCCCTTCCGACTCAAACAGCTCTATGTACTGCTATGAGATTTGCCCTATGGCTACCGAAAGCACAGAAAAGGAGGTAACAGCAGGTGTTACAGAGGAACAGTTCCAAGCTAATACGAGAAACAAAGCTTTGCTTATTGCTCAAACCACATCAAACAGGACATTCCCACAGCAGAAACCTCCTCAGCAATGTGGAATGAGAGCAATCCCTGCTGGTACTGCAGCGAGGTGAGAAAGCAATGCATGCTGCATCCTCCCACTGCTCAGATCTGTAATGAGACTTGCACCAAGCATTAAATTACTGATGAGACATTTCTGCTCTACCTTTTGCCTGCTCTCTCTCCTACACAGATAGATTGAATACAACCCCAGGCATCAATGCAGGGATTACTGTGGAATAAATACTTCAAGCAGCTACTGAAGTTTCAAAGCAAGAATTATTCCTTAAAGGTGGAAAATTATGATTTTCACCCTAAAAAAAGGGAGAGCAGAGCCCTGTTTCCCTCCAACCTGCCCATAGGCACCTCTAGGGTTGTGGGTCCCATCCAACCTGCCCCATAGGCACCTCTAGGGATGAGGGTCCCATCCAACCTGCCCATAGGCACCTCTAGGGATGAGGGTCCCATCCAACCTGCCCCATAGGCACCTCTAGGGATGAGGGTCCCATCCAACCTGCCCATAGGCACCTCTAGGGATGAGGGTCCCATCCAACCTGCCCATAGGCACCTCTAGGGATGAGGGTCCCATCCAATCTACCCTATAGGCACCTCTAAGGATGGAAATAATAACTTACAAAGAGGAGATGAAAAAGAAACCCAACAGAACACCCTGAGCCCCAAACAAGTCACCTGGAGGGGGGTGTCCTGCAGTCCCAGCTGTCCTGCACAGCTCCTCTTGCATGGGGCTGCTGTGCCTCCCACTGCCTTTATCAAGGGCTGCAGAGCTGGGGCAGCTCAGGGTTTAATAATGGGTGTCAAAAGGTCACAGCTGGGAAGGTTTAGGCTATTA
The DNA here is from genome assembly GCF_039878825.1 of Excalfactoria chinensis. Taxonomy (NCBI): domain Eukaryota; kingdom Metazoa; phylum Chordata; class Aves; order Galliformes; family Phasianidae; genus Excalfactoria; species Excalfactoria chinensis. The sequence goes on along the minus strand of NC_092828.1, from coordinate 83,247,522 downwards.
TGGAGGGCTCAGGGAGGTCTGGGGTTGGGGCTGAGATGGTGTGGAGTGGGTTTATATAGGGAAGGCTTGGAGTGGGTTGGAGCAGCTGGGTGATGTGATGGTTGGGTTTTTGAGGGAGAAACGTGAGTTATGGGAACGGCAAGTGTTTGTAAGGTAAATTGAGGGGAATAGGAGTGAATTGTTGGGGAAGGGAGCTGGAGTGGTGTAATACAGGGGTGTAAAGTGAGCACTGTGGGAGCAAATTGGGGTTATTTGGACGGCAAAAGACCCCAAAGCATTTCAGGGGGGAAATCTGAGCACAAAGTGAAGGTTTTCTGAGGGAGAAACTGAAGCGACCTATAAGGGTGGTGGGGAAAACTGGTGTGGTTGATAAGGGATAAGGGCTGGCTTCGTGAGCTGTAAAACATGGAGGGAATTAGTGGGTAAAAAGAGAGTGATCTTAGAGGGAACAGCTGCAGTAAAGGAGGAGGGCAAAGGGGGGGTTGTAAGGGACAAGATGAGTTAATAGGGATAGCACAAAAAGGCACTGAGATGACGCGTGGGGCTGAGATGTGTGTGGGACTGAGCTGGAGGTGTGTGTGGGGTTGAGGGCTGGGTGGGTTCAAGGAGGGACTGGGATGTGTGGGTCTGAGGAGATGAGGAGGTGGTGGGATGCGTGGGGTTGAGGAGATGATGAGGAGATGCTGGTCACAGAGTGAGGAATCCTGGCTGGACAAGCTGAGGTGAAAAGGGGATGAAGGTGGAGATTGTGGGTAAAGCTGACATCACATGTAAACCAGTGCTGTTATGGCTTCTTGTTGGCATGGAGGAACCTGATGAACATGTGGGGCTGCTCTGCAGTTCAGGACGGGACTGGAGCTGGACCTTGTGTGCGTGGAGCTGAGACGATGTGTGGGGCTGAGATGCTGCAGAGGGCAGAGCGTGGGGACAGCCCTGCAGGCACAGATTGCACGTCCATAGTGCTCTGAGACCCTGAAACCACGGTGTTATCTCTGGTACAGGCCTTCCAGAGGTGTGGGGCTGAGATGGAGACGTGTGTGGGGTGGAGACACGTGGGGCAGAGACGACGTGTGGGGCTGTGATGTGTGGAGCTGAGACAGAGACACAAATAGGGCTGAGACGGAGTTGCACGTGGGGCTCAGATGATGTGTGGGACTGAGACAAAGATGTGTGTGGTGGGGCTGATTCCCTCCTTCCTTTGCAGCACCAATGGAGAGGGAAGAAGAGGCGAGGGAAAGACAGAGACTTGAAAGGACTTTCAAGCCCTGTTTGCTGTATAACAACTTCAGCTATCGCTGCAGACCAGCTGCATGGCACCGCCGTACACGTACGTGGTGCTGGTGCTCCCTACACGCAGCCTGCTGCAGCGCACTACAGCACAGCATTACCCGGAGCTGCAGCGTGATGTCGTTGCGTTGCCCTGCTCAGCTCATTGCACTGCTCGGTGGCAGCGGGGGCTTTTGGCTGGCCTGGGGTCATCCCAGCTGGTGGCTGTGGTGATGATAGAGGTGACGTGTCGTGCTGTGACAGCACCTTGCTTTGGAGTTACTCCTCAGTTCAAGCATTATGAAGCCTATACCAGCAGGTCCGGGTGCACCCAGCATTGTGGTGCTGACAGGCTGCTGCCCCACAGCGGAGAGGAGCCCTGCTGCCAACACGGAGCCGTGCTGTGGCTGGTAAGCAGAGCTGCTGCGGAGCACAGTGCACGACCGCAGCACCCGCAGCCGGGCGCACCGTGCACGCATAATGGAACAAGGCCATTATGCCTGAGGGACAGATCTGTGCAAGACATGAAAGTCGGTCCCGATCCAATCAGGTTTTTCCGTTGAGATGCACAAGCGGCCGGCCGCGTTGGGTGAAGGAAGAACCGCAGCGCAGCAGCTGCAAGGAGGAGCAGCGGCCCCCGGAGGGCGCCCGGCCCCGCACGGCTCCCCCTGGTGGCCCCGCAGCCTTTCGGCTCCACGCGTGCTGCTGCTGCTGCTCTCCTTGCGACGCGCATCCGCCGCCGCTCCGCAGAACTCCACTCAACACCACTTTCTCAACATGAGCTGTACCAGAGGAGAAACCTGCTTTGGGGTCCTTCCTTCCCTCTGGCAGCTGGACACACAGTTGATGGGGATTAGCAGTGACTGTGGTGCAATCCACCTCCCACCGCAGAGAGGCTCAAAGGCCACGTTTGGTTGCTACAACCAGCCCTCAGCCCTGGGCTCTGTGCTCATGAACCTGCACAGCACATCCCTGATGCTCAGCAGCTTCCCATCCTACTTGTCCTGTGGTTTGAGCTAACAGGGCTTTTACTCTACATCATCCGCAGCCACACAGCAAGGCCTGGTTTCAATAGCAAGGCTTCACAGAAGCAACAAAAAGACCCACTGATCTATAAGGGTACAGGTTGAAAATAACCACTGTCAGTTACACAACCCAACCTCAGACAGCTCCCTCTATTCTGAGGCTCTTCCAGATCAATGGGCAGAACACACCGGTAAGCAAAGTGAAAAGCAACTGAGAGCAGGCTGCCGTGCTGGGCCAACGCAAAGAGAACACTGCATTTAAATGGCTCTGTGGTTTGTTTTGTTTTCTTTATTATTATCTCAACTAATGCTTTGCCACCATATGACATCACTTGGAATAGCTCAGAATAGCAATATGATCTCAAAAATATAGCAAACAGCTTGCCAAAGCAAGATAATATTAACTCCTATGGATACGGCGTCTTCCTTCTTTGGCGACAAGGCTTCCTTTCACCTGTAAAAATACTTCTATATTCCAGCACTTTTTGCTCTTCGGATTATCGAACCCTGCTGTTCAAGAATATCTGCCTCTTCCCTGCACAAAACCTCCCCCCAACGTAGTGTGGTTTTATATCCAACAGCGTTTTAAATAAAAACCAGAAGTTATATATATATATATATATTTCCATGCAGACGTCTGTAAAAATTACGTTCTAGGTGCACACCGCTGAGCCGAGGCGCAGACAGAAATGCACTCGCTTCCATTCTCACGCTCAGCTGTGCCCTCAGCAAGGAGATATCAGATGTTACGGCAGGGAGTTCAAGGAGGGTGCTATTCTCAGATCAAGCCTAACTGAAAAATACAAGGAAAATAACCCTTCTTTATAAGCGGCAAGAGGGGAAAAAGAACACCGACTGCCGTGCTTTGTTTGTAAGGTCATCAAAGTAGTGAGAGGTATAAAAAGAAGCACCACGTAGAGAGAAGAGCAGGAGATCCATCCAGAAGTGAGGCGGTTCTCACTTAGCATCATGAGCTGCCCTGCAGGCCCCAGCTGGAGCTACAGAAGGTTCAGCGTGGCTTAGCAGGCAGGACTTTGTGCCAAGCTTTGTCTGCCAGGTCAAGGAAGTGGTCAAACCTAAAATGAGCTTGGACCAAATGACAGCAATTAAACCAGGCTGCAGATAGAAATACAACTCATCCCTGCTGCAATTCATACCAACCACCTCATACGGCCCTCGGGGGAAAAAGGATAAGAGGGAAAAAAAAAAGGAAACAACAAAAAAAAGAAGAATCGAGAACTACACAGCGAATATTGGAGAAATAACAGGGCAAAACAACTCCAGAGCAGCACTGTAAGATGCTGGTCTGTTCTGAATGCATTGCTGTGAGCTCCTGCTAAGTTCAACTTGCCTTTGGGAAAAGAGCACATCTGTTGGGTAAGGCTCCTCTCCCTGAGAGTTCTGATACGTTTGCCTTGCAAAGCAGAACAGCATCCCTTGAACCTCAGCAGTTCCTAGGCCAACAGCTTTCAAACATGGACACAGCTGGTCTGCTTGCTACTCGTGCACCCAGGGTGGCAGGTTGGGGTTTTTTTTTTGTTGCGTTTTGTTGTTTGTTTGCTTTGATTTTTACACGGATCTCCCCTTTTATACTCGCTTCATCCCTCTGCCCATCAAGCAGGCAAACACGGTCATGACCATCTTCGGTTTCACCTCTACAAGATCCTCTGGAAGAGCGTAGACTCGGGCACCAATTCTTCTTGCCATGGATACAGCATACCTATTTGCCATGGAAAGAAGGCTCTGTTAGCACGTGGACTGGGAACCCATAACCTATCCAACACCATTTCACCTCCTGTACTAGGATTGGGCTCAGCCTTTGGGGTGTGCAGCAGTTCTCTCACACGTCTATTGGAACTTCTGCCACGTTCCTTTCCAATGGCACAGGCAAGCCATGTGCAAACTGACCTTTGAAACATCCAGCTCACTTTATCAACAGTTTAAAGTTGTAATTAATGTTTGTTAGGGCTCATAGCTAGCATGCATATACAGAGGACTAATCAGTTCACGTTTATATTCCTCCCTCTGTTTGCTTTTTAGCAATAATCAAGAGAGGCCGTTATCTATGTGAAAACCTCTCGTCATTCTGCCACTGCAGAACACACTTTCCAAAGGCAGGATTTAACACACATTCTAAAGGCAGGATGTGCTTTAAACTTGACAATCTACGGTGATTCAACAAGATGAGAGACAGGCAAGGTTCAGTCTCTAAACCCTCATTTCTGGCTGAACATTTCACAAGCCTGAACAAACAGCAATGATCTGTTTCTCTCCTAAGAAGTGCCTGGGCTATTCTGCATTCCTCAGCAGGCAAGAGTCCAGCCAAGCACTCCTCAGGCATTACTGAGAAGAACAGCAATTCAGTTTCAAAAAGCACTTCCTGTCTGAAAGATTAAGTGTTAAAAGAGATTGAAAACCACAGAACTACAGCAAAAATGCTTGCAGCTTTAAGTCACGGCATAGTAGATGCACTCTGCCAGGGCAAAGCAGCTTTCAAGACGATAGACTTACTTAGCATTATTTTGTTTGTCATCTTCCGATAGATGACCAGTCTTTACAAGGTCATAGTTGATGCAGCCAGGCTGTATAGCATCTATTAAGTCCACAACTGCCAAGCTTGTGCTGATAGTCTTGTCCTGCAGAGTAAAAGCAGAGGAACAAAGATGAACATCTAATCCTGAAGCTACTTCTCACCTCACTTCAACTGCCCTGCAATGTGCAACAAAACAAGCTTTAAACAAGCTGTTTCCAAGCAGCACTGTGAGTGATCATTCCCAGCTGGACCACAGGGAAACCAAAGTGTTGCTTCTCTTTTTGTAATAGCATGAGATCAGGACTCCAATTTACTGTAGCCAGTCTGCAAAGCATTTACAGGCAGCAGATCCATTTCATTGACCAGACCACAGGGGAGAATGCCTAAAACATTTGTCAACTCCAGCCTCAACACTTAATGGCACCTCAGTCCCAACCACTGCCCTAGAGATCAACCACACTCCTCCCTCTCCTGTGACACCCCATCAGCTCACTGGGCTCACTGCTACTCTCCCACCATGGGCAGTTCTCAAGGACTCCTGTATGGCAGCCCAAAGCCACTTTATTCCCAGCACAGTCTGGATCTTGTCTTGTTTTGGATGTAAGAGGGGAACCTGCACCTTGAAATTCTGGATGGAGGTGGACTTCCCAGCTTCTTTCAGTGTCTGGTTTACCCAGTTGACTATAATGTCATCGTTGGCTTTCTGACCATCACCCAGGTCCTCAAGTACGTTCAGTGTGTACCTGAGCAAAAGCAGAGAGAACGAGGTTAGGCTCAGAGCTTGGGCTAAGACCCAGAGAGCAAACAGCCTGGATGCAACAAGAGCCAGCACAAGTCCATGGCAGCAACCCTTACAGCAAAAAGGAAGAGCCATCTATCCTACCTGAAACGTGATTTATATTAAAGCATTTAGCCTTTTGAGTCCTTTAATGGAGGATCACAAAATTGCCTGGGCTCAGGATACTCTTAAACTGTTTAGTGTAAAACTGTTTGAGCATTGGCAATGTGCTCAGAGGGGTAATGCACACCTCCTAGAGGCCTAGATCAATTCACTCGTTAGTATTCTGGCCTCTAGAACCACACATGGAGATGATGCACAATAGGACTGCAGATATAGCTTACGTATTTTGTTCATCTCGTTTAGAAGAATTCAAAGACAAGAAAGAAGGATCTCAACTGGATCATCTGTTTTGAGTCGATATCCAGTTTTAAGTTTCTCCTTCCTCCCTGTTCCACTTCCAGGGTTATGAAGGAGCACTGGAATGTTTCTCTCATCACAATATTCTACTAAACATTAGAACAGAGATGTAAAACAGTCCTGCTTTGGGTTCCTACATGCAGGTCAGCCTTGAGTAGGCGATTCTAGCCAGCAGCATGCACACAGATCCACTGCGGGCTCCCTAGAGGTCTGTGCTCCAGCTCCATGAGCAGCAGGACCAGCCCTGCCTGTTTATCCAGCTGAGTCTTGAAACCTTGCTGAGGACAGAGGTTTGGCAGCCTCTGATGGGTGATCTGCTCCACTGCCACAGTGCCCTCCCAGCAGAAATCTTCACAAGCTCAGTACTGCAATCCAAAGCTTTACGTGTTTGAGACAGCCCTTACCTTCTCATCAGCTGCCAGACTAAGGCCAGTGTCAGCGTTGGGTTTCCATCATTCAGATCCTGCCCTCCAATGCCAACCAGGGAGAATTTGGCTGGGTTCTTTCCCAGGTCAACAGCATAGTTACAGTTTTCTAGCTACACAGGAAAAGAGTGCAAAGAACGATCACTCACAAACACACTCACTTGGATGGAAACCTCAAATAGGAATTTCTGGGTAGTTTACATTTATTTCTGCTCCTGGTGCTCGTGGCTGCTTGGAAACTTGACCCAAATGCTTACCTTTTTCATATTTGCTCCAAGCTTCGGGTATGGGGGTTTGTTAACCTTATTCCAGTCAACAGGAACTTTGATCTTTTCATATAGCTGTAGTATTACCAGTGCATCTTGTAGGTCACTGAAGATGGAACAAAATGTGACACGTAAGGTTTGGAGTCCACTCTAATATGGTCATATCATGGATAATTACTACTATTTACAGGCTGTTGCAATTTTAGTAACTCTAAAAGGAGAACATCTTGTGATTTTCAGTGCAGGTGAAATACTCCCTTGTTTAACATTGGGGAGCTGCTAAGCTAATGCAGGCTTTCACGTGATCACCACCACCAGATCCAGAACATAATTCCAGAGACAGACACCTTTCCATTGCCCACAGGGGCCCAGCATATCCTGCCTCCAAACTACAATCATTTGGTCAAGCCTGAAAATCAGACCACATATGAATGTAGGTTCTGTTGCTCAAGCTGTACATGCATTGGGAACTCAGTGTGCTAATTTAACAAGGCAAGGAGAAAACAAACCATCTTCAGCCCTTAAAACCAACTGCTGGTGTGCCAGCACCAGAATTCCCTAAACTAAGGGTTGCAAGGAGCATGCAGTGAGCACTGCCTGTTCCCTAACAGCCTTCCTCAAGCTTCTCCTTCAGTACTGTGAGCAGCAGGACACTGGGGTGGGCACATCTCCAGTCTGACCTAAGCTGGGTCCTTCCCAAGAGCCCAACGCTTACCCATAGAGGTGATTCACATGGGGGTTCACACCAAGGGAATTCATCCAGTTACGGAAGGTCCGTTCCTCACGGGTCTCTCCTAAATGAAAGAGAAAGAGTTCATGCACCTTGCTGCAAGCTCAGAGCTGTCAAGGGGTTTCCTCCTTGCCAGAGGGGGAGTTTTGGGCAGCAGAGCTCAGAGTGAAAGTTATGGTGGAAATAATAATCTTCATCAAAGAAGGAGAGTTGCTCTAATCTTGTTCTGGTATCAGATTGATTCCACCAGTCACGAGTGCCACACTTTCTGGAACAAAATGGAGCACTTTTCTTTCACATGGAGTTCACTAACACCCTTACCCCAGTTCTGCCAAGAATTGGTGCTGCTGTGAGCATCTCACCACACTACTGAGGTGCTTCCACCTGTGGCAGGAAACTATTAAACCACCTTCCCAGCCCTGCCACGGGAAGCCATTGGCAGCGCTCCTCCAGATCCACAGCAGCCAAACGGGCCCCCAAGTACCCTCCTCACCTGCCCCAAATGAGTCAACAACCATTGCAGCACCAAAACCTCAAATGACAGGTGTTACATCAATAGATGCCTCTGCTAGGCACAGCCTCTTGTGCTACAAGCCTTCACTGGAGATATATCCCTCCTGCTAACGTTGTGACTGATAAGGTCATCACCTTCCAGCAGAGTCCAGTCAATGTCCTGGTTTTCAGGCTTGGTAAGCGCCGGGTACTTGTTGAAGAGGTTTGCAACGAAGGCCAGGTTCAGTTTGGGATTTCCACTGACCACGTCAGCTGGCGTGACAAACTGCCGGCACCCGAGCCGCTCTGCCTGCTGCAGCATGAACTCTGCTCTGCGCAAGTCATCCTTCTCCTGCCAGCAACACAAGGGACAAGAGCTGTCAGAGAAGAGATAGGGCTGCAAAGCAGATGGGAAGCTGCCAGAGCAATGTCACCACTCCACCCGCCTTCACTAGGCATCAGTTGCTAATCGATTCAGCAACTGAAGGGACGAAGCATCCACATTAATCCCTTCTGCTGTTGATACATTTGTCCCAGTTTGTGCCTGCTTTTCCTAGCAAAGCCCTTTCCAAGTTTCTATACTTCCCATTCCTTTTAAATCCTTGGGTCAAAAGCAGGATTCAGCATGCTCCCAAATGCAGGAAGAATGCAAAATGTTTCTCAATTACTCTTGTTAGTTGGCATGTCTGCAACAGCCACTCATTGAACACAGACCCAAGGTGTGTACGTGCCCACTGACACCCTACACACACTTGAAATTAAGATACCAGGTTACCTAGAAGTCATGAGGGCAACGACAGGGTCACAAGTAGCAGCTGTACAGAGTGAGGACGCAACAGCCTGAATACTTACATTGAAACCCGACATGTTAATATCGATCTGAGGCTCTCCTTCTTTCTGCCCTTTAGGTGCAATTTGATTGAGAAGGTGGAAATAAGCTCTAGAATCCTGAAATGGGTGAAAAATAAAGCTCAGGTTGCATAGCACGTGAAGCACAGCAGTGCAGACACCACAGCAATTCACTTCAAGCTCATCTTTACCAAGTCACCGTGGCTAATTGACTTATGTACCTTTACTGAATTACCAAAATCTGTCAGCTTGACAGACAGTAACAGAGCACGATGGCAGAGATCCAGGCAGCAGAAAAGAAAAAGGAAAAGGAAGAGGTTAGAAATATTTAAGGTGAATAATTCTGGTTTTTAACTGTATGAACTCTGCCTTTATGGCACACCCTGCTGTGCACTTTTCCAAGGGCCTCTATCCCAGAGTCCACTCCAGTTGTCCTTTTCTTCCTCCCAACTCTTAGCCAAGAAAATCTGCTTCAGAACATGATGGGGTTGGCTTGCAAGAATCCCCCAGTGACCAAGAGCTATCATCACCCCCTGCTTTGCACCATGGCAGAGTGAGAAGAGAGACACCCCTGGCACCTGAAAAGTCCTGTGAGCCCCTCCTCTCACATTAACACTCAGCTGAGAGCAGAGAACAAGGGGTCTCATCTCCCCTCCTCTCCCAGTCCTGTGATACTTTGGATGAAACATCAGCAGCCACAAAGAGAACGTGGATATCACAGAGCGCAGGGATGCAGCTCATGACTGCATCCATCTGTGTGAGCTGCAGCACAGCCCTTCTTACAAGCCCTTGGAAAACTGTCTTCTTTAAAATAAAATAGATGGACTAAGAACATTTGAACATCCATGAAGAACACCAATTAAAACACACAGTAGCTGTGCAGCAGGATCCCATTGGAGGAAACACTCATACAGTTGCGTGGCAAGAGATGGCATCATTATGATACCTTCAGTATACTATTAACGAAACCTCTCTTAAACCTATTATTTGGAGCATTAAGGTTAAGAGAGGTCCTTGTCTCTGCATTAAGGGCCTCATAGATGCATGCAAACACAGTCCTGAAAACTCCCAGCCTTTTCCCAAATATATGTGGCCAGGAAAGCTCTCAGTACCTTGATGTCTGTGCTGAAGTTATTGATTTTGTGCCAGCCTGCATTTTCCAAGTGGAAGTTGGCCCATCTTAGGAGCAGCTCTTCTGGGGATAGTTTCATAAGGTCCTCCAGGTTTTCACCATCACGAAGTAAGGCAGCCAGTGCTGGAAGAAAAACACTTGTGAATGCAAGGAATGAGCTTCAGCAAAGGACCGAGCGAGCACAGTGAGACTGCTGCAGCACAACGTTCCCACAGCAAGAGGGATCTGAAGAGAAGAAAGCCATGGCAAACACATTCCCAAGGAGCTGAAGCCTTCCTCTGCCCTGAGGAAGAGCTGCGGGTGCCCCATCCCTGGAGGTGCCCAAGGCCACAGGGATGAGGCCCAGGGCAGCTGAACTAGCAGGGGGGCAGCCAGCCCATAGCATGGGTTGGAACCGGATGTGCTTTAAAGTCCACTCCAACCCAAGCCATTCTGTGAGAGCAAACTACAAGCGCTATAACATCCACTTGGACCATGTCAAACATGCACATCCCACACAAGCAAGCCAACTTCTCAGCTACAAACCAGCTGGCGGGCACTCAGCCTGGCGCACGCTCTCGACGAAGCTGATGGCCAGCGCTCCCCTTTCGGCACAGGGGAGGGAAGAGGTGATGGGGCCAGAGGTGACAACACGAGCAGCGCAGCCCGGCGAAGGCACAGCAGCACATCGAGCCCCTCGGCAGCGTGGGAGCAAGTCAGTATTCATGCTCTGCAAGTCATCACTCAGAGCTTCATTTACCTTCATTTCTGCTGAGCTCAATGTCGGCAAACAAGCCGATCTTAATGATCTGCCAGAGAAGCCCAAGAACCAGGTGGGGTTTCCCTTCCCTCAAGTCCTCCGCACCGATATTGACAACATGACACCCGATGGCGGATGCAGAATTCAGCGCCAGGTTCAAGTTCTCCTGCAGACAACACAACCACGTCAGACACAGCACAGGGAGATGCCACTTTGCCTCTCATCCAGCGTCGGCAGAGCAGAGCAGGGAATTCCCCCTCGTCCTCACTCCAACAGCTCGGAGGAAACACTCGAGGCTGAAGCTTTAATGGAGCTGCCAGCAGCAGGCTGAATCAATAAGAACCGAAGGAGGCACAAGGGTTTAATTTCAGCCTCTGGTATTTAGTTTCAACCTTTGAGTCGTTTGCATTTAGTGGCATCCACAAGAACATGGATGGAGACGTGTTGAGGTATCCACGCACACGCACGTGTGGGCATCTGTGCAAAACCAGCCTGCTTTACTACAAAACAATTCAAAGAGTCCAATAACCACACTGTTTTGGAATGACTGCACCGTATCTAATGACCTCAGCAACGTAAGTGGGAACAGCATTCCAGCCATTTTGTCCTTATCACTCCTGTCTTTTGAACTGTGCTCATTGCACCATGATTGTCAGTTACACACCGGGCAAAACTGCCTTTAATAACTCAATGCAAGTTAGAAAACTCCATCTTTTCCATGTTCCCACAGTAACTCTTGGAGCTGATGTGCTGACTTCCGCATTACTCTGAGTGTGCATTTCTGCCAGCATGCACAACTGTATCATACCTGAATGATGAACGGCGTGAGTTTCTTCTTATTAATTGCTCTTTCATCAATTGTGTCCGGAACAGAAAGATTGATCATTTTGCTGTCAGGAGGAAAAATAACAACATTTGAACAACATCCAGTTTCTCATCTCAACAAGTTGTTGCATTACGACGATGCTCACCGCAGCACATTGCCTTTTATCTCCCTCCTTCTGTGGGCTGTTTTGGTTTGTTTTTCTAAATCAAGGTTGTGTAAATCAGAAGTTCATATTTATGTTATCAAGACGGTATTTGGAACGTATCTGAAACTAATAGCTAAGCCTGAAACCTTAAACATCTCCCCAGCCACCATTGATCTCGGCTGCTGGAGCAAAAAGAGCACATGAATTATTCACAGATGCAGACACTGAACTACTGAAGGCTCATTGCTGTGTTGTCACGTGCTGCAGTGTAGTAAGACAACCCTCTTCCTCCTGTTGTGCAGATGTGCCACTGCTAACAAGAGAAACTGCACCAACAAAAGTGCAAACACGGAGCGTTTAGTGGGGAACGTGTGAGCAAAATGGATGTTCAGTCAGCAGAAAACACATTTTTCTTTACATTGTCAACTATTTCCTACTCGGTTCAGTCCTTGCCTGAATAACTGAATTGCTTTGAAACTGTGGAAATAAACTGCTTGTACCAAAACAGACACATCGCACATAGAAGTGGGTGACTGAGCCCTTCTTCATGCATGCAACACCATACAGGCGCATTGGTGAACAAAACCAGCCCAGCATGCAATGGAAATTCCCCTACCCGTGGAATCTGGGGTGTTGACTTTGTTTCTGGAGCCATCATGACTTACCACAGCACAATCCCATCTCCCACCGCTTTGAACAGGTCGTCTGTATTTGGGTTCATTGGAATAACGTGCCTACAGTCAGGATCATTTTCCAGGGCTTTGTTTATCCAGTTTACAAAGGCATATTTCTCTTCCTCTGCGATTTAATTCAATTTAATGTAAATTTAATACAGGTTTCTTCACAATGTAGCAAAGATTTTCCCAGAGCTGCGTACAGTAGCTCAGAATGAAACACTCTGCCACTATTTTATTGGATGCACAGAGTTCAAAGGGGCCTGAAATTAACTTCCATCTATCAGAATGTTCTTGTCATTGACCCATTATACCCTAGCCACGTCCACGAGGCTAAGTCCACAAGGACTTCATCAGCAAGCACAGTTTACAAAACAAATAAGCACATGTTTAATTCACACGTTGCTTATCTTCCATTACCCTGCACCCAGTCCTGCTCTTCACCTCCATCTGTGATCGTTCAGCTATTGAGAAAGCACAGCACGTGGCAGGCTGCAGGAATCTGCTCTCTCTTTGCCTCCCCTCACCCAAGAGAAGAGCAGAGAGTCAGAGATGTACCTGAGTACGAGTGCTGCGTCCCCTCGCTGGAGAGCTCGGAGGTGCCCCCGATGGCACAGATGCCTTCCTTCCTGTTGATGGCTTTTCTGAACGTTTTAGCAATGTCGCTGCTTTTCACCTCTTGGAATATCTACAATGGAAAGGGCTCTGTTAGAGAGACAAGAAATGCCTTCACAAAACGAGAGGGCTGCAAAGAAGAAACAGGGGAAAAAGAAAGCTACATTCTGCTTCTCAGCTTTGAAGCAAACTCTGTGGTACAACCAGCACACGTGAAGGGCCTAGCAAAGTCGTAGTGGGGTTAAATGCAACAGGGGCAGCGGGCAGAGCTGACCCACTCGAACACAAACTGTAAGTGGCCATTGAGGCAGCAGCAGTAGGTTTGCAGTAGCTCTCACGCACTGACCTTCCCACATAGATTTCATGAGACCAGGAGCAAAAAGTGAGAACGTTGCACTATGAGAGCAGGTCCGCATGCAGCAGCTTCCACAGCAACAAAGCTGTTGTGCAATTTTAACCCTTCTGTGTAAGCCGGATGCTCACGTAGCTGTGACTTTAGTTCACACACAAGGCTTTGTCCACAACCCACAGGAGACAACAAAAACATCACCTATGCATCAACACAATACATTGTCTGTGCAATCTAATCCACAATAACCTGCAACAACAGGTAAGGTTTTTTTTTCCTATCAGGCTTAGACTAGCTGTCAAAACACCCTGCATTTCAGGGAAGAAGGGTTCTTCTAGCATGGGATTACACCATGTGGTTTCTGCAGGTTGCATGCCGCTATTAGTGGCCTTGAGATCCTGTAGAACTGAGAAACCATTAAACAAATGCAAGGTCATATGAATGACAATAGAAGGTCATTCAAACATCAAACTGTAATGCCCTCAAAGCTTAAGTGAGCTGTTTCCAGCCAAACTGAAAACACAAACCAAAAAAGCCTGTGTCTTTTTACATCTGCTGGAGTAGTGGGATTATACAGCTTCATTGAAAATACATGCTTTAATGCTGAGCTGTCACCAAGTCATTTGACCCCAAACTCAAGGGGTTTCGTGTCTTACCTGGCACTAGAAACCCCAACTGAACTGCTCGGAGTTGGAAAACAACAGCTCTGTTCACAAAAATCCTACAGCTAACCACTGCTTCTGCTTATAGACTGGCTGCCTGTAAGGCATTGGTACCATTCAAGTCTGACAGAAGAGATTTGATTTCTTCCTTCCCAATGCAAAGTTAAGAGTCACGGACCACTCCAAACCAACAGCTGAACCATGCACCCAGCATGCAAGTGTTCACAGACTGCAAACAAACTCCAACTTACTAGTTGGCTCCGAACTCAAAAGTTCAGAGGGTCTGAAAACAATTAAGGAACAGAAAGAGGTGAATTTAAGTTGACATGAGAACAGCTCCCTAAACATAGGAGGAGAGCGGCTCCTCTACACGTATTTTATGGTATTATTCTTCCAACGTTCAGAGTATAAAAAGGATGAAGAGATGGATACTGAACCAGCACATCAGAGGAAGCGTTGTCCTTTTGAGGAGACAAAATAAAGCAAGTTAATAATAAAATCCGACCTATTTCTGATGGTTGGACCCATCCGCCAGCTTCTCCCACCTCCCTACTCCTGTCCTTCCCATTTAAGGCAACACATAGACCTGAATTTTCCTGGATTGGCACCTAGAATAATTTCAAAGCATGCCTTGAAATGCCCTCTCAAATCTTTAGCAAGTACTTGTGGGCCAATTAAATTAAGAAAGGAAGTGACACTTCCCATAGGGGAAAACAAGCCTTCATCCACATGCCTGGAAAAAGAGTCACTTCCAGTCAGTCCTCGGAGCCTGGAAAACTGGAAGTCCTTTTTCCAGTTGCTACCCCACGTGGAAATAGAGTTCCAGCCTCCAATGGGCTTCTCATAAAGGAAAAGCACATAAAATTGTTTTGCTTGAAAAACAATGAGTTTCCACTTTATCCAAATCTACAGCCTGATGATAAACAGCACAGAAGACTGTAGAGGTCTCTATAGGACCAAAGAGCTGCTCGTTACCTCAAAAGCAATCTGTGTGTGGAAAGAAAACTAGAATTAGGGCAAGGTCAGCCCTTGTCAGAATGTTCCTTTGGCTCTGTCTAAAAGGAGACCCCAGACCATATATGAGAGTGCTGGAAATTCAGAAATAGCACTTACGTAGACAAACTCCTCAAAACTAATCTTCCCATCCTTGTTCTTGTCACTGTCGATCATGAGCTTCTGGATGATCTCTCTCACTTTGTACCCAGGGAGAGGCAGGTTGGCTTCCTTGAAGAGCTCGTGCAACTCATAGTCACAGATGAAGCCATTGCTGTTGAGGTCTGGGAAAGAAAAAGGGATGGAAGAAGGCAATTTAGAAACACAGCAGGCATCCAATGGGCCAAGCTCCAGACAGTGGGGGAGAAACACCATTCCCATGCTCAGATGTGCTTAATGGAGATGGATGTCTACAAGACACAGAGTCTGAGTGTGACTGGTCATGGCACACCTGTTTTAGGGCCACATTGCATGGGTCATGCGTCTTTGCTGAAGTCAGAATCTGTGTAGGATGCAGATACACAGTGGGACACCCCCACTAAAAGCACCAAGCCCAAGAAGCACACACTCAACAAACACTACCCAGGAAGCAATGGCACAAGCTCAGTGCACACAGCTCACCCTCAGAGAGGGACACAGTGTGTGCCATGAGCTCAGCCCAGCTTTGTGCAATGGCAGCTTCCAGGCAGGGCTGAACAAGGCCCATCTGAGTGCACATGACCAAGCCTGGGCTAAAAGTTTCACAAGAGAACATCTGCGTTCCCATAAATCATCTCCAGAGCATTACTTTTTGCATCTGAATTGCACCGCAGCTGGCTTCTGCAGCGAAAATAGAAGGTCACCAAACACAGCATGTTTTTGCATTCTGAACTGAAAAGACTAAGTCAGCTCTGCATTCACTTTTTAATCACGCTGATAATGATGTTCTCCACTTAGCACTGACAAAAACAGATGCTGCCAGATCTTTCAGTAATGACTACGAATGCTCTGCAATGGCATTCCGGCAGCTACCAAGGTACAGCAGCATGGCATGCTTAGCAAGACTTGATCACCTACATGATTTGCTTCTTGTTTTCTTCCTCTGCAAGCGGAAACCTCGAGCTTTGCGTGTCAACACATCCCAGCCTCTTTGCTGACAGCGTCCCATCTACAGACCACACAAATCCAACAGTCCTGCTCTTTCTGCAGGCAGGCAAGCTTTTGCTGCAGCCAAGGAACGGCGCAGGTTGAGAGCTATTTATAAGGCAGCAGATTCTCCATAAGGCCACAGAATTCAACTGAACTCCAGCAGCAGCTTCTGCTCCCCACACACCCTTGCAGACCACAGCCTGCATGAAGGGAGGGCTGCAGCAGCCCCAGCAATGCTGGCTTTTGTACCCAAGGGAATCTCACACCGCAGCCACCGGGGTCAGAGATGCTCTCTACAATAAAAGAGTTGGGGTGGCTCAGAAGTGCAGTTTGCCAGCAAATTTTGAAAGCCAACTGGCTTGTAATGAAGCGTCAGTGGTGGTTTTTAAGTTGCATTTAAAATACTACTATAATAATAATGTTCCTGCAAGCAGCAGGTCCTCACCACCACCAGCCCAGCCCTCCTCATCTTCCACATCCACGTGGGATTCCACAATTGTTTTGAGGAGTTAGCAAGAAAGTGACATTCAAATGCTTGCTGGCAGATGTCCAAAGGAACGGCCCCTAGCTCTCAAACTGAAGAACACCACCAAGTCCAGCCAATTAATAAATACATTAAACTGCTTCATAAAATGTCAGCGTTTCCAATAACGCTGATGAATTACAGTGGTCGGGGACAATGATTAACGAGAGCAACCGGCTGCTGCCCGGCCTTCAATTTCAGAGTTTTATTCCAAAATAACATGAGCTTACAGAGGCAGGATTCATCAAACAGCCCAGTCTGAGATGTCATCAGCGAGCTATTTCCCCTGCAGATACATCACAGCTTCCTCTGCTTTCTTACTGCTAACTCTAACCACACAGTCTGCATCTTTTTCCCATCTCATATCCAGGATAAATAAATAAATGAAGAAATAAAAACACACTGATAAGGAAAAGAAGGGATTTGCTGATCTCCGGGGCCTATTAACCTGAAATAGAACTTCAGTTTCGCCTCCAGCTTGCCTTAATCCAACACCCACTGCTTGAGCCTGTGCTCAGCTGAACCAACCACAATCCTTCACCATGCTGTCAAATAAACAGGTGAATCCAGAAGCACCCGGCCAGCCCTCCTTCCAACCAGCTCACCACCTACAAATGCAATTTCACATCATAACGAAATGAAAGAGCTCCTACTCACCAGTAGGAGCTTTAACACTCATTTAAGTGTTAAAGAATTGCACCTAAATGCACCCCAAACCCCTGGGTCTCCACCAGACAGCTCTTCCAACACTTAACGACACCCCAAACACCTGCCTCTAAGGAATTACACTTCTACAGCATCCTGGGGAAAAGCTGTCGCTGATTTACTTCATGGATTAAAAGGAAACACACCCCCCAGACACTGCGGGAGGGGATTTACCAGCAAAGCAGGTCTGTTGGCTCAGGTGCAAGACCCCACACTGAGCCAGAGTTCTTCCAGTACGGATAGTCTCACATGAAGCTCGAGCTGCTCAGCCACAGAAAGGCTCATTTAAGTGTTAAAGCCTGCCGGATGTGCTAGCCCATGGATCTGGCTTGGAAGCAGAGCCTGGTAACTAGCAGCTCACTGTGCAGGGGAATTTGGACCCATTCTTTCCCTAACACGTCAAAAAGGCATTATGCCACAGCCCTGTCAGGGCCTGAAACCCCATCCCACAAGGCAGCTACCTCCCTACTCACACTCCCCCTCTGAAAACACAGTCAGTATATCACATAGCAGCAGTAGAAAATTCACCTTTGCAGCACCAGCAAGCTCTGTAATCGCGTGCAGCATCACTGCCGGTCCACCATATGGCTGCCTTGCTGGATGTCCTGCAACAGGGCCAGCCTTCAGACAGGAGGGGGGTCTAAAACCCCACTCCTAACAGAACCTGAAGTGGTATCCAACAGCTGAAGAGGCTGTCAAAATAGAAGCTATCCCAAACAAAACCCCTCGGCATACGACCCAGAATTACTAATGGAAGAAAGCAAAATTGTTTTACCAGACAAGCTACAGCCTGGATTCATTATAATCCACCCGATGGAAAGGAAACTACAGCACATCTGAAGTTTCCTATTCCCACTGAAAGATGCATGGTGCCAGCGTGCTCAGCCTGCCAAAGGTCAGCGCAGTGATAGATGGCTCCATCTTCTGCCCGTACACAGGTGGCGCAGCAAAGCCACAGAAAACAGATCCTAAAAGCTGCTTCAAGCTCTGGCTCAGCTTCCTCCAGACAAGTCCTTAAAATAGCTTAAATAACAGGATGCAAGAGGGGAAAGTAACCACATATTCCCTTTTAAGGACACAAGCTCTCAGCAGGGTCACAGCTCCCTGCTTGCCATAAGCCAGCATTTCGGAGCATTGTTTTACCACCTTGCAGCACTGAACAAAATGTTCGTCCGCTCTGTGTTTTTAAGCATAGAGCATTTCCAGAAATGATCCTTATCTCTGCTTATCAGGAACAGGGAGAAGGAAGACAAATAGGACTGCAGATTCCGTACTGCTGTTACTCCTCTACCAAGAGCCACCGTTTGGCCAGGAGCAAACAGACACAGCAATATCCTGCTGTTGAATGCTGGGAGCTGCTTGTCTGCACTGCAGCTAACTTCAGTGCCCTGTAACATCCTAGGCAGTTACAAAGCCCAGGGTGGAGGTGGCTCCCTCAGGCACAAAAGGGAGCAATAAAGATGCTCTTGACAGACACCAGGGCAGCCTCTGTGGGTTGTGTCATGATTAAACCTCACGAACCAAAGGCTGCTGAAGAGGACAAGCAGAGCCCATCACACCTGTGGGTGTATACTAATGGCTAATTACCACATTTCTTGTTACTTAAGCTTTGATGCTTCCATTTAAACTGAACAGAGATCCATATCCCTTAGAGCGAGCTGGTTCCCTAACATAAGTCACTATCTGAATGGGTTTCCCAGCTCAAAGGCAGCCAACCAACCTCACTGACAACAAGCCACCCCACTGCATCCAGGTCAATCGTTTGCAGTTTACCCAAGCACAGAATGGGCTGCCTGCACCCTACTTTCAACAACACCTGCCTTTAGTAGTACATGATGCATTGAGAAGCACAACATCGCTGCTCTCCTCCCTCTGTGCCAGCTGACTTCCACCTGCCCTAAAGGTCTGGGGGAAGAGCAAAACGAGAGAGCAAACTGCCAAGAACACAACTCGTTTCACGCCCCGCCACTGTTCGGTTACCTCTGAAATCCACTTTTACTGCTGCAGATTGTGAATTAACAGCAAGACAGAGCTTTGATCAGATGCCAGGCAGCACTTGATGTGCAGCTGGGAGGGTAGTTGGGATTGGCCTGCACTGCACAACCCGCTCCTGCCCAGTCCCAACCCCAGCTGCAGATTCTGACCTCAGCCTGCTGCTGCCACCCAGCTCCCTCCCATCCTCCAGCAAGCCCCATGAGGAAGCGAAACCAGCAGAAAACAATTTCTCTCTATCACGTCAGCTCTCTGCCCATCTAAGCTTCCCCAGGCAGACTGCTATGGGCTCATGCCACACCAGCTCAGGAGAGAGGCAGGAGCAGGCAGAGCAACCCCGAGCATTGCCCACAGCCAGGGGGGTGGGACCCAGGGAGCCACCAGAGGGCAGTGCAATGCACAATGCCCACAGAGCATCTTATCAGCACAGGTGATGGCCAGGGATGCAGCTACTAACTATACTTTGCTACGTATGCAAACCAAACTCAGTACCTCCACGCACCAGAAGTAGAGCTACATTTCCCCCTGCCAAAACAGCCCAAAGCAGCACTCCTAAGACCAAGTCCTGAAGCAATGGGGTGATGGGCTGACTGTTGGATGAGATGATTTTAGAGGCGTTTTCCAGCCTTTATGATTTTATGATACTAAGTGCTGCCTGGCCAAAGCATCACAATACTCACATCCTTCCCTTTGTGCTCCTTGGCTAGAAGCGACACGCAGATGCAGTGATGCTGCCAAGTGACTCCTGGGCATGGAGAGCAGGAGAGTGCCCACATCCTTCCAGCACTGCTGCTCCCAGGAGTGGGAGAAACAGTCCAAGCACACAGTAGACAGATGCAAGGCGTCCTCCTTGCTCCCACTTACCAACTTTGGCAAAGGCCTCCTTGAGTTCCTCCAGCTCGTCTTTGGAGATCTGCATGGTGACTGCCATCTCATGGATTTAGGGGGGTACCTGAAGAGAGAAAAAGGCGCTGTGTGAAACCAAGCTGCACTCAAACAAAGGCAACTCTGAACAGCACTATAGTAACAAGCAGCACTAAGGCTACTGTGGCTCTCAAAGTCACATTTGCCTTCCCAATAAGAAAGATAGGTGTGAAACTTGGAAGATGGGAAACACGCTCCTTACCAAGTCAGAAACCCCACTCACTTTGTTAATATTAAACTCTGTGTCTTTATTTGACAGGCTGTGTTTCTCTGCTCACATTAAGGCACCCACTGCGGCTGCGTGCTGCAGTCAGGAACAGTTCCCACATCCAGGGATTTGCACAGCTTTGAACAACAGAAACCTATGGTTTAAATGGTAACGTAAGAGCAACCAAAGGGCTCTGCCTGCTCATCTGCACACAGGAAAGCACACAACTATGAAAACCAAATAACAAAGCTACCAAATAGTACCTGAAGAAAAGCCTTCTTGCACAAAGTAGCAGACCCGATACTTTTGGCCCAAAGGAAACAGTCTGTTTTTCAACAACAAAACTGAATAAACACCGATTTCCTGCAGTCAGTCCCTTGAGATGTGCTATAATCCCCTGTTCTGAACAGCAGTTTGGTGCCACCTGCTAGCCTGGAGAACAGGTAATGCCATAGGGATGGTAAAACATGGATCTGCCCATGTCCCCTTCCTGTGACAGCAGCTGATGCTGATGTTGGCACTTTGGTCGATACAAACAAGAGAGACTGGTGATTTATTGGGTGTGCAAACAAGACAAGCTTTGCTCAGTGGCCACTCATGAGCAAAACAGTGCACACTGCTGAACACAGCCCAGCACACACAGAGCTACAGCTCAGGGCTTTGAAAATGGCGATGTGGGCAGGCACCATGCAAGATCCAAAGAGATCTGCAACCCAAGACTTTCCAGCTCTCACTTTGTTAGCTACAAAGAGGAAGACTAAAAGGTTTCCTCCTCTGCCGATGGGAACAGACGCAGCCTGCTTCTCTGCGATGAATGCAGGTTTACAGGCCTTCAGAAGAAGGGATCCCAAAGGGCTGGCTCACAGCTGGAGTGAGAACCCAGGCTGGGATTCAGCAGCACCCGTGCTGTGATGAGCAAACCTCTCTTGTTTGAAGCTCCCAGCTGCTCTGCAAGCACTTGTTTGGTTAAGAACACGAGTTTGCCTATCATTGTCAATCATCACTTTCTGCAACACGCCTCACTAAAGTCTGGAAAGTTGTTAGAGATGAGAGTGATGGGCAGGTGCGGCACCCCGGGAATGCAGCACCCATGGGTGCCAGCAGCAAGGAGAAGCACCAAGAAGCTGCACCACTGCAGAGCGCAGAGGAGAGCTGAGCAGAGCCCACCTATGAGCTCAACAACCATCACTGCCAGGTTCGTACTGCAAGAACAGGGCAGAGGAGGAATTACTGCAAAACCCAGCCATGCTGATGGAGCAAAACAGCACCATGGTAAGATTTTAACAGCCACCAGAGCAGGACCTTCACTGTTAGCAAGCCAGGTTCCCCTGCAGCACTTTAGCAGCCCCATCCTCAGGGTCCACAAAACCCAGTTGCTCTCCCAAGGGTAAAGGAGTCACTCAGCAAGAAAAGTCATCTCTGAGTGAGCGCAGGGCATGCTACCAAAGGTGGATTTCACAACTGGCAGAAACACGCTGTTCTGGAGATGAGCAGCAGTTCTGGCTCTGTGTGGCATCAGCTGGCAGGAGAGGCAGAGCTCCAAAACTTCAGCCCAGCCTCCCTCACCACTTTTTGCCTAAGCCTCCTTTTCAAACCATTGGGTCTTCCCTTAAAAAGGGATCTCCAAGCACAGCGCTATTTAAGCCCTTATCGGGTTTGCTGCTCTCTCTCCCATCTTTAACAGCAGAACGAGCAGCTGAGATGAAATCAAAGCTGCATTGTTTGACTTTATCAGGGAACGATCACACACTGGATACACTCTGCAGTTGGTGATGTTGGTCTTTTGCTTAAAGAACATTTTCCTTTCCATTCCCTACACTTTTCATCTTACCAAGTCTATTACAAGGGTTAGCAACAGGTGGTGCTGTTTGGGTCCATCCCCCCCCAACCCTCCTTTCCCCCAGAGGAAGGGGTTCCACCTCCACTTGGCACACGGGGCTGGAGAGGCTGGGAAAGCTTTTCAGCTTTCTGCTTTGTTTCTTCTAAGCGAAGGGCATTCAGAATTGTGTTCTTTCATTCAGATGCGTCTTTAAACAATCGGCTTTGTCTTCTCACGGTCATAACCCCCCTTTGTAATGCAGCGCTGGCCATCACACATCAGTTGTCTCACTCAGACCCAGCTCTGCAGTCCTCACCACGTCCCACTGAGTCCTGCTGGGCAAAGCCTCTGGCAGGGCAGAGCACACAACGCTGGCCAGAGACAGAGAGTGGTTAAAACCCCATGGCAGGAGAAGGAAAGAAGGCCGAATGAACACGGAAAACAAAAGATGACAGAAGGAAGTGATCCCACACCCATTTTGTACACTGGTGTAAAGGTGTAAATGGGAAAGCCTGCTGGTTAACGTGCACCGAGACACAGTGTTAAAGAGATTCCTGCTCAACACCACCCCAGTCCTACCTCTTACCTTTATCTCTTGGGCATGGAACAAGAGTTTGTGGGGCTCCCCACCATCACGGTGCAGCAGCAGTTCCCCATAGCACACAGCCACGCTGCACTTGCAAGACCTCACTTGGCTGCAGATGAGAGTGGCTGTAAGTGCATCTCAGGTTTTCCAATATCAACTCCCTTCCCAGATAGGAACTGCATCCTATTTCTTTGTAAACAAGCTTTATAGCTTCTAAATGCACCACAGCCACCGACTTGGGGCCCGTTTATTTGTGCTCCAGACAGAAGTGCCATACCGGCAGGTCACATCCAACCCCTGTGCTTCCACAGCTGGGAGCCGCCTGGAGATGAGCAGCAGCAGGGATGCTCCATACAAGTGATGGGTGCCTCTGCTTGCATGCTACACTTGTAGCACAGGTGCAAGCACCAGGAGCTAACTGGGGCCTCTGACTGCTCACACAGCAGCTCTAGGCACTCCCATCGGTGTCAAGGGTCCCCAGATGCAGACCCAGGAGGGAAGCACTGGGAGCTGCGTCCCATGGAGAGGACTGGGGGGAAGGAAAGTCAAACAGCTGCACATCTCCCTGAAAGACAGAGGATTAATCCAATAAGGACACAGCAACCGGGTATTTCCTGCCAGCCAGTCGCTCTTCCAACAGAAACAGAGCTGGAATTTGCTTCTGATCCAAATGGAAGAACTTGCTTTCTTAGCAGCTCTGCACTCGTCTGAAAACTGAGCTGTTGTGTCCCTCCCAGGCCCACCCTGTTCTAATATCCCTCCAACTGACTGATTAACAGCACCGACTGATTTACCCAAACACACAGACACATTAAAGCGTCAACAAAAACATATTAAGAAGTCCCTTTTCCATTTGATTAAGACAGAGATGGAGCCATCAGGGAGCAGTGACTCACATCGCATGCATTCCCCTTTGCAGAGGAACCTGTGGCTTTGCTGTCATCTCACGACAGGCTCCAGACAAGAGAAGGCAAATCAGTCAGCATCGGTAAATTAAAAATACTTCAGAGCTTGCACATTTCTGACCACTAATCAGCAAGAAGTGCCACTTTTGCTTCAGGAACGAGATGCAGGACAGCCAGCCTATGGGTACTCCTGAAGACCCCTACAAGTGTGTTTCAGCCCATCCCACAGGGCCAACAGCTCCGTGCCCACCCAGCACAATGGAGCTGCCAAAGGCCAGGCAGACAGAGGGACACACGCACACCCACCCCCATATGGCAGCGGCACACCCAGCAGCTCTGCTGGCTCCTTTCTCTGGTCCAGCCCAGGCAAAGCCTTTGGGGTTTTGCAGACAGCCGCTTCAAACTTGACAGCTGAAGGAAGAAGTGAGAGCTCGTGGCGTGCAGAGTTTGGTCTGGGGAGCCCTCCAGGATAAACACTCACTGCTGCTTTCTGGGGAGATGGGGAAGCTGAAGGAGTGATGGCCTTTGAGTGCAAACCAATCAAGCAATCCATCATCTCCTGCTCCTCACCAGTGTGCATTTGAAGCTGTTTTGTTCATCAGCTTCCTCCCTAGCACAGCGCTCACTCGTTACGTGTGGCTATTGGCAAGCATCAGGATGCACAGAGACTTGAATTTGGCAACTGCCTTCCAGACAGCCACCAGCGAGAGGCTGAAAGCACACCTTGCCAGGCCTTTGTATTGCACCAGCTGCACCCAGCACCTCACCAGTGCTGAGACCCACCTGCAACCACCATTCCCCAAGAAGTGAATTTGCAGCTTGCTGCTCTTTGCACAAACAAAGCACTCCTGCACACAAAGCACAGGGGCAACCCCAGCACCTCGGTGAGCTGCTTCCTTAACTCAGGAGGGGAAGTGGCACAGGCTTTGAGCAGGCACTGCTTTGCAGTGCTAGACTTGGGCTGCATTCTACAGCTGTGGCTCTCCCCTCCCAACCAGTTTCTACATCCCCACGCACCCTGGGCTGAAACTTCAGTTCTGCTCTCTAAACCTGTGACATTTAGTGACTGAACAGCACCAGGCTCTTGTGCCTGCAGAGCAAATACCCGCAACTCAGCTTCATTTCAATGGGACAGCAGCCCTCCCCATTCAAGCGTATCAGCAAGCAGGCTGACGTCCACCTTCAAGCAGACTTGATTTTAATACAGACTTTACCTAAGCATGTCCTGTTCTCTCAGAATTGGCTGCTCTTCAACTTGTCCATCCCAGGCCTGTGCCCCACCAGCAGCTGTATGGGCACTAACTGCATGGCAGCGAAGGACCAAGGTCCCCTGCATCCTACCCTGACACAGACATCACCTCCCGCTACTGTCTGTGAAGCACCTCTACACCAGCACAAGTCCCATTAGCAGGCCTGCTGTTTCAAATTCCTCTCTGCTATGCTTATTTTTATCCAGGAGCAGACCATGAGACCCCCCTCTGTTGTTACCCAACTCCTCACCACTATGAGGAGACTCTGTTGAAGCCCTGAGGAGCAGAGGAGCACTGCAGCCCATCACTGCCCTTGGATGGCCAGTAGCCCTCTGGATCCAGAGCAGTGTCCGCAGGGCACCCACCACCTCTGGTTATACACTTTCCTCCAGCAGGTCCAGGTGAAAAGCCTCATTTTTCCCAGCTAGATCTGGCTGGAAGAACAGCAGGATTGTTCTGTGCAGACGCACAGCAGGAACCAGTGCTGCAC
Source organism: Excalfactoria chinensis (assembly GCF_039878825.1). Lineage (NCBI taxonomy): Eukaryota > Metazoa > Chordata > Aves > Galliformes > Phasianidae > Excalfactoria > Excalfactoria chinensis. The sequence goes on along the minus strand of NC_092828.1, from coordinate 83,222,073 downwards.
AGAGGCGGGGTGACTCCAGCTGTATGGAAACTGCAGCAAGCTGATTTTCCTAAACCTGGACAGACCGAGCCTTCATTTTTTTGCAGCTGTTTTCTCTCCCAGGACAGAACCAGATTCACTGCTTTGATCCTATTAAATCTCCATTAAAAACAACTGCTGGAGCCACCAGCCAATTCATGTGCCTCAGACACTCCAGCTCAGCCAAGGTGTCTTTCTGGGATGCAGCCAAACAGAAAGTTCTGTGTCTTGTAGATACAGAAAGACAGCAAGAAATAGAGGATGCTCAACCACACAGCACCCAACTGCCCGAAGGCTGGAAGAGGAGGGAAGGAGAAGTCAAACTAACACAAACACCCCACTCCATCTGCACAAGGGAGGAGAAAGCCTTCTCAGGTCTGGATGCCACCTCCACACTACACTGCAGGCTCCCAGCTATGGCACCCTGCCTGCCTCACTGCTCCAAGCCCATCAGGGTTATCCGCAGAGCACTTGGAAGTGGCTGAAGCACTGCTGGAGGCACTGGATGATCAGACCTTCAAAGCCCATTCTCCAAATGCTTCTCCAAAATGCCGTACTTTGGCATGCCTCTGTTTTTAGCAAAGCAGCTGCTCCAGGATGAGCATGCGTCCAAGATCGTAACCTGCTAGATCAGTTTAACTTACTTCTGAATTCGCTCACATCAGTGGAAACAGAACGATATTGCCCATTAATTCATTGTCAGAGAGTGAACCAGGTCGTTCTTTCAAGACCTCTCAGAAAAGGAAGAGCTGAAGACTCATCCTGTCTGGAACTCACAAAAGCAAAAGCAATCCATCAGGGAGAATTCCAACCTAGAGGCAAGAAGGGGAATGACGGGGGTCACATGTCAGCTAATGGACTAAGCCTCAGAAGGCTGGGTTTTCATTTCTGGCTCTGGCACAGAAAAGTCATACTAACATCTCAGGAAATTCTTATGCTCGTAGTAATCCTTGTTCTTGTACAGTCCCCCCTCCAGAAAAGAAGAACATTAAACACTTTCTTCTGCCTTTTCTGTTTCTTAACCATAAATGACCAAGAGGTGGGTCCTCTCTTAGCACCCGTGCACAAAACCCAACAAGGCAGCCCTCATCCTACAACGGGAGCCCCAGAGCTCCCTGCTGGCAAAGCAGCAGATGCCCCGCCTGCATGAGCAAGAAGGTTTGAGGATCACAAGGGTGAATCAGAGCAAATTTCCTTCCCTAAGAGCAACTGGAACCTGCTTGCTGAAACCTGCATGTTACCCCCAACATTCTTCAGGCATGCATACTTCCGTTGCCCAGCATTCAGCCCAAAAATCAGCCTAGTTCCTTACAAGGGCAAACTTGGGCCTCAGGCTGTGCCCTGGATTTACAACAGCTGGCTAAAGCCCTTCATAGATACAAGACAGTTGTGGCCACACAACCCAGACCTATCCCCATCCCTACCCACCACGCACAGGATGCTGCTCCCTTGCCCAAAAGACTTTCCCTTCCTTGAGAAGTCACAGCAGATGCTTCAGCCATTGCACAATGTCCACAGCAGCTCCCTGCTTTTGCCAGGTGTCCTTATAGCACCGCAGAGCCCCTGGCTGGGCTCCTCAGCCCCTAAAAGCTCAACACTCCAAGAGTTTCTCCCACGTGTTTGCTACAGAACAGCCATTCCCAGGCAGCACCTCTGCTTGGCAGGTGGAGCTACTGATACTGAATATTCCATGATTAAGAACAGTATTACTCAGTCTGCTGGTTACAACTCCTGCCTCTCCAGGAAGAGAAATCAACCCAATGCCTACATTAAATCACAGCACAGTCACTGCTTGTTCCATGCCAGCAAACAAGCTCCCACAAGCCAAACACCCAGCGTGACGTTGCTGGTCCCTGGTGAGCTGGATGACAGGGAGCTGCAGCAATTAACTGTGGTTGGGTTAGGTTTGTGCCATCTTTCAAAAGCCACGGCCAAACAATTTGTTGCAGGCTGTTCGATCAGCTCGGAAGTGAACAGAGCTGTCCTGTGGCTGCACAACCAGGACTGAAATCCCAACAACCATACAGCACACAACCGATGTTGGGAGAGAAGTGTGTCAAGTGCTGCAACTACAGACCAAACCTTGAATGTCTTGTTATGTTTCACGCTGCATTATGTTCCAGAATCATCTGAAGAACAGAAATCCCACCCTAGATGATCTCTTACTGGAAAGAGCTGCTGGTAACAGGAGAGAAATCTTTCTCTGCTATTCCTTGTTACTTGCAATCTTGTTTGGAGAGTACTTGGGAGAAGGGGAAAGAAGTCAAAGAAAGAAGTCAAAGCAATTTGATTCACTGAAAGAAACAATGCCAGACTGCAATAAGTCAGTGTTGTTGCACAGCCATCCCACTGGCTTCAGGAAGCAGAAAGAAGTTTGAGTTTGACACTCATTTTCTCTAGAGAAGATGCTAGAGATCCTATCTAGCCTTAACAAAGGCAGAAGCATTAATCTCAAAGATTAATGTGAAAGGCTTGGAAGAGCAGAAGGGAGCTGCTCTCTCAGCCTCCCAGGAGGTTGCCATGAGAGTGAAATTAGGTTGACGCTGACAGCAGGGTGTTCCCCCACGCTGCTCCATGATATAAATTGCAACAGCAAGGAGGGAGCAAAGGTACCAAACTCACAGCCACACACCTGTGCTTGGAGAACTCACCTCTGCTGAACACATCTTGATGAGCACAGTATACAATTGGGTCTCCTGGGACCCTACACTGCTTTGTTCCCAGCTCCAGCAGCACAGTGCTGGGGCAGACACAGAGGGAAGGAACCCATTCTGAGCACGCAGTCCATCCCAGCTCTGGGAGAGCAGGAGGGCTCCAGCTGCAGAATCACTGCTCCCAGCTGGATGTTTCATAGAACCATTGCAGGGTAAGAGCAAAACATCACTAAGCGACACCTGAGAGCGACAGGTTGAGCATAAGCAGAAACAGGCTATGAAAAAAAAACAGCACCGCGTGATTTTCCAACTCCTTAAGTCCACGCTTTCCAACATTTCAGTATGTTCCAGGACTTGGTGTACAAAAGTGCTACAGTCAGCATTTGGGGAGGTCGATCCCAGCTCCCAGCACCACCAGAAAACATTGCAATGCGAGATGAACTCGGCAGCTTGGAAACAAACAGCCGCTGCCTGCGGTGCCACGTGCACTTCCCAATGCACAGCTGAGCTGCAGTCAGAGCCCGACACCCCCCCCCCACAGCAACACAGCCTGAAAGCTGGGCAGCCACCGAGGCCAGCAGCCATTTCCCCACAGCTCCCCATTCTTTCTGCAAGGAGTACGTTTAAGTATTCCAGCCTGGCTGCAAGTTGAAGCAGTTCTGCTGTTTAAAAGCCTGTGAGTGGGGAGGACGTGCCCCAGGCGGGTTTCTGGGAAGGCACACCCTCGGTGCTCACTGGCAAACAGATCGCTCCTCCGCGATGCAAAGTCGCTCCCAGCACCCGCCGTGCTCTGTTTACACTCCCAGCTCAATCAGGTGCACAGATCGGCAACGATCCTCCACCGGATTAAAGACTCGCTGTTTGCCTTTTCGCCCTGCTTTCGCCGCTACCGCCCCAGCGATCGCTATCCGTTTAGCAAAGGGAAAAGAATAAGGAAAGCAATGAGAAGCACCGCCTGCAGCCGCGGGGCAGCGAGCAGCGCGCAGCCCTTACCTCGCCCTGCTCCCGCTGCGCCGACTCAATGCCGTGCGCGGCCGCTGCATCTCCCACACCCACAGCACAGGGAGAGCCCACAGCTCTGCCACCAATGGGGAGAGCGGGCAGCAGGGCGGCACTGAGCATCCCACGGACAGGGAGCCCCAGCCTGGTACTGAGCCAGCATTGCTCAGCAGCACGAGGCACTGAGAGAGAAAGTTAGGCAAGCAAACTCGTTTCTTGGTTATCTTTACTGTTACAGATTAAACACTCCCAGCGTGTGCAGCCAAGAGTTTCTGCTTCCTATGACAGCCTATCATTGTAAGATTTGATGCTCTTGGTTGATGGATGCCTTCAGCCCATCGGATGCAATGAGGAGCCAGACCTCCAGGCACAGCCAGTCGCCCACTGCTTCAACCCCACTGCTCCTCTAAACAGAAAGCAATGCAGCCAGAAGACCCCACGGAGCAACAAAAGCAAAACAAACAAGCAACACAAACACGGTCGTAAGTTCCAAGCTCAGAGCTGGCACAGCACTGTATTGCATTACCTCAATTAAGCCCCGTCTGCTCCACAGGAAACAGAGCCATCTGCTACCAACCAAAAAGACACAACCAACCACAACATCGTGCTATCGTGCACTACTTCTCTTTCTCTTTAATTTGTTTGCTTTTTTTTTTTTTAATTGATCCATTACCAAAAAAGTCCGAAGGAGTTCCAAAGAATAACCACATATATGATATATAATAACCACACACGTTAGAGGTCTCCTGTTAGGTCCATCCACACAACATCTGAGCCCTCAGATAGCAAAAAGGAGAGGATGTCACTTACCAAGAAGCAGAACACTCCTATTAGTAAAGAATTTGAAGAACCTGTGGCCATTATAACAAAGACTTGACCAATAGGCTCATAGTTTTCCTTTCTTTTCTCCCCCTCCCCCTTCTTTTTTTTCCCCTCCTTTCTTTAATTACATCAGACAGGAAGGTGAGTCATTGCCTGGCCCCAATTCCTGGGCATTACCTGAAAATCGAGCTTCCAGCTGTGAGGTTTCAAAAAGAGGCATTTAAAAAAGCACACACATACACGCACCAAAACCCACCTCCAAACCCACAACCTGCCAGCTTCCTCGGGATGGGAAATATAATGAAAACCAAAATAAGACGTTTTTATGCCCCAAAACTGTAACTGCAAAAGACAAAAGATGGAGCACATAAGTGCTTTTCAGGCCAACAGGGCCAGGTTGTCTGCACGTCAGGTGGGGATCAGGGAGAGCAGCCTCAGCACCGCTCCAATTTGCATCAGCAGCAGCTGGGTTCATCATTGTGGCAGAGCTGGGTGCAAGGAGCTCAACCACAGCAGTGATGGAGCCTGGCACAAACATGCATCAGAATTGAAGAGCTTTGTTTCAGGATGTTTAATCCCTCTCTGTTTTTGCTTTACGTGCAGGTACAACACACAGTAAAACTTCACGCTGTGTTAGGATGCACCAGGGCTTTGGGGCTTCGCAGGTCTTGATCATGCAAAAACTCAGCTCCTAAACTAGATGGCAATTTCCTCTATCAAGCCCTGTTGCAGGAAGGGCAGAGCTGTCACGGAAGTAATGGAGAGCAAAGGAGAGCCTCCCTTTGCCTCTAGCATATCCACGGTGCTGGGATGGAAAAGCAACACCTGCAGGTTTGTAGGTGGCAGCCCCATGTTGCAGGGGCAGCTTCTCGCTCCACTTATTCCATTTTCTCATTCAGGTGGCAGTCATGCTCCCTAGGTGGCAAATAGCTGCCAGCAATCTGTTTGCTGGGTAGGGAAAAGGCATCACGCCCCACAGCCAGCATAGATGCTCAGCAGCTCCGGGGTGAGGAGAAGCCGAAGTTATGCACACAGGGCGTGCATGAAACTATCTATATTTACAGAGAACCAGTGGCAGCCAGAATGAAAAGCACTCAGCTCTCTAAATATCCTCAAACCCAGCCCTATTGGTGCAACCTGCAATTACACCCAAGCCCAAAATAGTGCTCAGGCAGTGCCAGCACTGCTCTCCCTGCGGCACACCCCGGGTGGGTGACGGCATTGGGGACACGCTGCTCCCAGCCCGTTTCCTCCAGCACAGCCAGAACAGCTCCTACCCTCTTCCAAAATAGGAGTTCTATGGTCAGTTCAGTACACCAGCGTATTTTCCTCTTCCTCTCTCTAAGAAAGCCTTTTAGGGAAGCACAGGATGCCCAAGGAGCTCGGAAGTCGCTCTGGTTGGGTGACAAAGCACGTCTTGCACCAAGCAGAAGGCACCCATTCCTCAGTGAGGGACATATCCAAGATGAGCCCTTCCCTCATCATTGCCGGCAACTTGGAAGCATGCAACACACCTGGAGCAATCTGACCACAACACATTCAAGATTTACCATTCTCCCGCTGAAAGAGCAGGATCTCCTGCACCAGTCTCAGTTGCAGGGCTCTAGCAAGAGGATACAATGTTAAGGTGAAGACTTCCCCTCCCTGTAAAGCTTGCCAAAGCCACTTGTGTGCAGGAGGGATGTGGAAGTACCACGCCATGGTCACAAGATTTGCACAGGGGGAGGACAGCAGTGCTGTCAGGGTCAGCAAAACGCCCTTCAAGCACAGGGAGGTGCTGATGCTGACGCACAGGGACAGAATCCCTCCAGCGCATCATTGCGCAAGGAAAGGGCACGTCTCCTCCCCAACTCCAGCTGCCAAGTTTCACTGGGAGGCCACTAAGTGGGTTTGCCCTCCAGAGGTTACTGAGCAGGAGCTGCCAGCCAGGTGAGGCAGCACAGAGAGCAACCAGGATTCAACTCATCCCCCTCCTCACACCATCCTAGAAAACCTCCACCTGCTCCCGGACACTTTGCTTTCCTGCCTCTCCGGAAGACTTTCTACCTCTAGTTAGCAATGCCAAGAGATGCTACGTTAATAATGGAAACTGTACAGGATAAGCAATGAAACCCAAGAAGAAGCACGAGTTCCCAAAAAGCAGCCCTAGGGTACAACGTGGGCAGGGTTCTACCTGCAGGCACCTCCAGCTCCTGCAGCAAAAAGCTGCTTGCTGCACCACAGCCTGCCCCACACCCTGTCATCCAGCCAGCTGTAGGGACCGTGCCCGTCCCATACCTGTCCCATGCCTGCTCTAGTGCTGCAGGTCAGCTCTGTGAGATGGGAAAACAGGAGGGCAATTCACAAGCAGCTCCAAAAGCCAAGGTAATTTAATCTTTTCAGCCTCCCCACAGCAGTACAGACACACATCCTGCTCGCTCTGTCTTAGCTCCTTGGTGTAACCAAGCCTTTTCAAGTGCATCTTCCTACTTCAAAAAGGAGAGAGAGGATATAAGGAAAAAAAGTAACCAGTTGGAGGAGAAACCAGGAAACCTAAATAGCCTCTTCTAACAGAGCCCCCAGATGTTGCAAAGCAGGGATTTTGAGAGCAAGGCTGATCACCAGCCAGCATCCCATTTTGTAGCTGGGATCAGCAAACACTTACCAAGCCATCACTGCCCCCTCCCCCATTCTGTGCACATTCTCTTTAAAGATAAGGGTTTTAATGAAGTTATGTAGGATGGATGGAAGCACTCTCCCCTGTGCTTTTTAACATACTTCGAGGTCTTATGCGCTTCTTGCCTTCACCTTCATAGCTGATCAACTGCAAAGTACATTCCATCAATGTAAACATCTATAGAAGGCTTTGACAACAAAGGAACAAGCATTTGACCTCAGCTCCTCAATTTATCAGTCCCTTTAAAGAAGAAAAAAGAAATGTCTTTGCTGGGTTTGCCCCTTAAAAGCTTTCTGAGCCGCTCTTTCAACAAGCCTGTCAGCAGGAAGAAAGCAAGACATTAGTCAGGCTCATGCTTATTTAATAAAAACCTGCATATGTGGTAGAGTCTGAAAGTTTGCCTTTATTTTTAAAGGGCCTGCAAACCAAAGCCTGAATCCGTAGTGTAAAACAGACTCAAAGACTTGCCCAACCCACCCTGCGCTGCGGCAAAGCTCAGCACAGCAATTAACTGAGTAGTTTATTCCCAACTCAGAGCAGGGAGCCACGCAGTCACCGCAGAAGTCAGAAAGTATGCCCAGAACACCGTGCAAAGGATCTCTCATGTCTTGCTATTTCATAAGGAAATCAGAGGCTCCACTGATGTCAGCTCCAGGAAATGAGCCACAGGCAGATGATGCCGGAAGCAGGCTTTATATTTAGTCCTGAGTCACCCACTTGATTAAATTCTAAAGACAGAGGTGGGTGTGGAGAGGGGGGATATGTGTAGTGGAGAAAAGATCTAACAATAAAGAACAAGCTATTCCCTAGAGATCATGGGCAAAGGGGACTTACAGGGCTTTGTTTGGTTTGTAAAGCGAGAAGCTACAGATGGGCTGGGAACCCTTCCTGCACTGTCACTGCAGAAAGCAGCTGTTGGATCTGCTGCATTTCATGGGCAGAAGCAAACAGCACAAGGCTGGGCTGGGCACCACCGCTACGGGGCACTTCCCATCCTCCCTGCAATGCCTTCTTCCAGGCAAAGCAGAGGCAGCTAAAAGGAACCTAAAGCAGAGAATATTTTGAAGCCAGTTTTGCACCCCCACCTAACCCAAAGCCAAACACATCTGGCATTAAGTCGGTTCCAAGGCAAATGCTTTTCTCTGGGTGACTGCAATGGCACGAGGTGAAGGCTGATGAGGACTGAAGCAAGCAGAGAGCAGGGGGATCCGGACACAGGGTAGAACTACACTGAAGCAGGAGGAAGAAAGCAAGAAGCAGCAGGTCTGCAAGTTGGCACAAACACGCTTCTGCATCTCACTTGAAATGCCAGGACCGTCCATTAGCCTGTATGTAGCTTAGGCATTCCATGCCACTACAGAACACAAGGGACTGCCCACATAGACGACATCTGAACAGAGAAGCTGTTCCATTCCATTATCTGGCAGCGCCCAATTGAGTCACATTTACAACTGAGACATATGGAAAGCCTAAACGGACTGTATGCTCATGGAATAAACTTCAGGTTAATCTGCATTCACCAAAGCCCAGCTCTTTGTATTGGACCACAGTACAAAGTACAGCACAGATTTGTATCTTCCTACCAGTCTGCCATGAGCCATCACCTACCACCACCACTGAGTGCTGTGCAGCCTGAGAGGTGGCAGCATCTCCACAAGCATTTCAGCAACCCCAGCTGGAGTTTTCCAAGGAGAAGACCCACTCAGCAAATACTAAAACACTGATACAAAAGCCACCAACTCTACCTCACTTTGACTTGAAAGCCGACAGCAAACAAGAGCCATCTCCAGTGTCAAGTACAACCAGTGACTTGCCCACAGAAGCAGCCTATTAGATTACTAAGCAGAAAGCAAATAGGTATAATCTTCAAAACAAGATTTCAACAGCAAAAAGGATGTGGCTCTCAAAATAAATCTGTGGACTGTAGCAAGACTGGCAATTATGCAGAACAAGAGGTCAAGAGCTGCTTCGTATCTTCCACCTATATGCAAGATGAGATTACTCCACTGCAGTCATCACAGCATTCTCAGACCACTGAGTAGGCATTTGACCAGTTGCTGACCACTGTCCAGACCAGTCTGCTGTAGAATGATCCTGGTTGGTGGTGAGGCTGTGGGAGGCAGCCACTGGGTGGCTCTTCAACCCCACACAACCCACCAGCAGGTGAATATTGCTGTCAGGAAGGTCCCACCAATGATGAGTCAAGGTAAAGACTGTGCAGTCAGAGCAGTCAGGTGCCCAGCCCAGCCCTGCAAGACCTTTAAGGATTTGCTGGTATCTCACCCAGGCATCCTGCCTGATGCTGGAGGTAGCCAAGAGCCGTAAGACATGAAGGTTTTGGCACACGACTCTTTGAGTTGTGCAAGTTGGCCTACAAACTGAGCTGCCTTGGACTAGTCCACAGTCTTATCTCAAGGGACTTTGAAGCTTTTCCTGGTATTTAGCTTTCGGGCTGGATTTGTTGGCTTCTCCCACAACTGTTCCTTCCAAAGGCCCCAGCAGAAAATCTCTGTAGGTTGGATCTACTGGAAAGGCCAACTCCAGCAGTGCTACATCCACTGCACATTTCTATGATGTGTAAAAAGATGAGAGCACTAGATTGGGTTGCCACTGACTCGCATGTGAAGTGCAGTTTGTCACTCATAGCCTTCAGGTCCCTAGACTGCTATCTTCACCATACAGCTCATTATGCTGCTAATTAGTAAGCTTCCTCATATTTTCCGGACCATAAAGAGAGCTACTAGCAGCAGGTTGATCTCTGTGCTGTGAAGCCATTCTTTGCTTTGCTGATTTCTTGTACTCTAAGAGTGCAATTGCTCTAAAAGTCCATTGCTGCTACTGAGTATTATAATATATGAATTACTGTGGGGGAAAAAAAGAACACCCTCACGTTTCCAAGTTTAATAAAGAATAAATACATACATTTATGGATCCTGCATGAAGCCAAGCCTTAAGGCAAACTATTTCATAGCAGGCACAAAGCAACTGCAGGTCAGGCAGGAAGAGAAGCTGTAGCAGCAAGCAATAATATCACGAGGTACAACCCAGATTAGGCCAAAGAGATCCAAATGCTGACCCAGAGTATTATCTGGGAACATAACACATGAAACAGCGATGTGCTAACAGTGAACTACTCTACTAGGTGTTCAACAGACAAAGTCTTAACAACTAAAGTGAATTATTGACTGGTGCCAGTCATAAAGATGCCTGCATAAGAGAGGGCTTCGAGGCCATTAGCACGGGGTTGAACTGCTGAACCCCAGTGCATTTAATGGCTTTCCAAGAACTTCTTATATAGACCTTCAGAAGTCAGTGAATAAAGAGATCGGCTAAAACAATCCCCTAGAACCCAACAAGAGGTCTCACACCTCTCAGAGAAGGCAGAGGGAGGGAGGCCTGCAAGGCCGCACCATCAGCAATGGCTGTAACTGGGGGCTGCCGTAACCACCCGTCCAGAAGAGCAATGGTAACTCCCAAGAGCTTCTTAGCCAAGCAGAAGCAATGTACATTTTTCAAGTTTTCAATAAGTAGTCTGGCTACACTGCCTCAAATAAAGCATTTGGTTTGTATTAAACAGTGGCAAGAGCCCAGCTGGAAATCAGATCGACGAGAACATTACAAAGGGGGTGGGCAGCAGCGGGGCAGAGGCGAGATTGCTCTGGAATGTCCTATCTGTGTCCTCAGGGAGAGCTTAGGCCTAACCTTGGCCAAACAGAGCAGAAAGGAACAGACTAAAGTTGAGGTCAGACATCCAGGACACTCACTCAAACCATTTTCAGCCCTCAGAAGGCCTCGTTTCCCTTCTCTCCTCTAAGCAGAGGTAGATTTTACCTTAACAAAGACCAAATTTGCTCATTATTTCCAAGCACACTAAGGAACTTGAAGGAGGTCAATGGAAAGCAAATGGAAATAGTTAAGATGTGCACTCAGAAGCATTACAACCACAGAAAAAGCTCTGAAAAGCAACACCAACCTTCTCCCTGCCCATCTGCAACACCAATCATGATGGGATAACTCTACACACACACCTTCTGTCTTTCCCAAAATAAGGTCCTGGCAGTCTATTTTTGGAGGCAATAAATGTGTTGTGCAGAATTCAGGATGAAAAAAGCTTAATTGTAATATTGCTTTTCAAACTCATTTCCTTTGTTCCTGTGACCAGCTGGAGGCAAGCACCTTGTTCTATGTTGGAAGCATTTAACTAGAGGATTTATAGCGGTATGTGTATATATATATATATATATATATATATATATATATATATATATATATATATATACACACACACACTCCACTGCAGTGCTGCAGCTGCCCAGCAGCCCATAGCAGAAGGCAAACACTGTTTTAACTCAAAGAAAACAGCAAAAGAGTCCAGCATCAGCCTGCTCATTAGGGTCCTGCCACAAGGGCTCCAAGGCAGGAAAGCATCTAAGCCAATCCCTGGGACAAGACTCAGCATCCTGGAATCTCAAAACCACAGCCCTGCTCCAAACCCAAACAATGCTCAGCAGACCCTTCCCAGCTGATTATCAGAAGGGGTGCAAGATTGGAACAGCAGCATAAACAAGGACCTGGGATTTATGACCTTTCAGATGTTGTTTAGCCAGAGACCCAGCTGAAATGCTGCTTCATGAAATGCAACTGCCAATCACAGGGATGGGGTGCTTGAGTTGAAGTTTCCACTTGGGCAGAACTGTTCTGGAGACACTGAAAACTCTGGTGCTCACCCAGAAGCTTCACCTGCCCCAAAAGTAGGGGAGCAATTGGGACTTGTGTGACCACTGTATCAACACAAACAATGTCACTCCCAGCCCCTTTTCCTGCCACTGACAAGCCAGTATAACATGGGGCTTCCAGCATGCACAAGCAGGATCACACCTCAACTTGTCAGCTCCTGCAGCGCCAAGCTACAAGATACCTGAAGGAAAAGGGCATACAGAAAAGTGGGATTTTAGCTACAATTCCCTGATCCCAACAAGACGAGCACAGAAGAACACACAGGTGGGACACAGGTGACAGCACAGTTATTCCAGACACCCCACTGTGCATCACCTTCCATCTGAGCCAGATAGGTGTGAGTTCATTATCCACTGTCTTCCATTTTAAGCATCTCTTGTGAACTCAGCTGTGGCAAGCCCTAAATTAAGCCCAAACATACTGGCAAAAATCGGTCCCACATGTAAAAACTCGAGTGCAGAATCACGTGCCTTCCTATTCCCCTTCTAGGATCTAAATACTTTTCATATGTCCATCTTTAAAGAAGGGAGAACAAAGGGGATTTTCCTTAAGCTTTGTTTCCTGCCACCTCAATGAGATGCTGTAATTCCAGTAGGGATCCAAAGGACATCCCTGCTGCCCTGCAAGTTATGTTCTAATAGCAGGATGGTCTCTCCATCACTTGGAGTCAAGGCAAGAGAAGCAGTTGTGCCCAACAGACCTAGCAGGAGCCACACAGCTGGACCCCAGAGCAAGGGGAGGATGACTTCCAGCACCCAGAGCCAAGCATACCATCAGTGCACTGCTTTCACCCACAGCATCCACCCAAAGCACAGCCTCACCAGCACCCAGTGCTGGAGAAATAGGTACAGAACAGTCACACCACCTGCCTGAAGGACCCCACATCAATAGATTTTCTTCCTTATGTTTTTCGCTTCCTTCTGCTTATTTTGCAGTTGCTCCCATTGCTCCCAGCGTCCTGCAGGTTTCCCTTCTCTCGGCTTGCTTCTGCAGCAGGCAACAAATCACATTGCCTCACAAAAGTTCCTGCATTTATATAATGTTTAAAGGCAGCCTTGCTAGCATTCTTTTCAAGGGGAAATAATAAAATCAGTTCCCTTTAGCACAAAAACGTCTGTAGTAAAGGAAGGACTGCAGGAGTCAGGTTTTCCACTTTAAGAAATGGAGAGGTGAGCTAACAGACTCTTGACTCTCAGCTTAAGTAAAAACACACAGCTGAATTAAGCAAAGGCTGCAGGCTCTGTCTCTAGACTTGAGGAGGAAAAAGGTCCTCCGGCTGCCCTTCCACACTCAGCTCCACAACTGTTTACAAAGGTTTTAGAAACGAGACAATATTTCCTCATCTTGAAGTGTTTTTTTTTTTTCCTGCAGTCTAGCCTAGATTAGAAGAACCAGAAACAGAACAGGCCGAGGCGGAGTCCAAAGAAATGGAAGAGAAAAAGGCACTTCAGAGAGACGTTTGATCATCAAGGTCATGTAAACCATTCCAGGCCTGTGAAGCATGCTAGTCAGAAATAGCTGTGAAACAGGCACCAGGCAGGGGCTCCCTGCTCTCCTCCTGTCCCTGTTCCTCCCCTCCCGTTCCTCTGTTTCTTCTCTTCTCTCAGAACATCAATATAGGATGGAGGCTGCCCGAGTCCTACAGGCACCACTTGCCACCATCCCTGCAGAGCAAGCAGGAGACAGCAACTGGCTGGCACTGCTAGAGCAACTCGCTGCTTCGTTCTCTGTTGTCCTTGGCCATGCTTACAACATAAAACAAGGCAAGAAGTCAACAGCCGAGGTTTAACTACACAGAGAACTGATGCCCAAAGCAAGGACAGCAATCCCAGAGCCAACCACTCCAACTTGCCCGAGCAGTCTTGGCTTTAGAACTTGACTTTTCTAATAGGCATGGGGCAGAATGAGATCACCATCCCAGACACTGATCGATCTCCTGCCCTTAATGTTTGGGTTTGTTTGTGGGTTTTTTTTTCCAGTTGTTTAGTTTTATAAGAGGATGGAAGATTGTGCAGCTCAGGTCCAGACAGACAGGACCATTTGGGAAACAGCAGGGCAGGAGCAGCCTCCAAGCCTTACAGCTCTCCTGGGCTGAGACTTACCTCAGTTGGCAGCCCAGTGCCAAAAGCACCCCCTAAAACATTGCTGCGGTTCTTGCTGGGCATCAAAACGCTGCTTACCAAGAATGCAGGCTGATACAAGGCTCTGCTTTGGGACTAGGGCTGCTACCTCCCAATGAATGCACAGCACAGATACAGTTTCTCACCAGACTCTCTACCAAGCTCACAAACTTATGAAGCACAGCAACTTTCCTCTGTGAAAGCACCTCCCCAGCCAGGATCCCATCTTAGCCCCAAACTCTCCTCTCAGAGAGCTGGGGGTCCTCCTAAGGGTCACCCCATCCAACTAACCCTCTCCACTAATGAGGGTGAACCGGGGGTTTCCTCCAGGCCTCTGCAGAGAGGGACTGCAGAGCCCTGCTGGCCTACACTTTTCAACTCTCACTTCCTGCCAAGAAGCATAGCTAAAAATTATACTCCAACTGCATGGGTAGAGGTCACTTTGGGCTGAGCACTATGCTGACAGGGGTAACCCTTGCACTTTCAGGTGCATTAGCAGCAGATTTTCTAAGGCATTTTGCAGCTGAAGGGCTTCCTATGGCTGCCAGCATCCCAGGAGCCAAGACACGGATGTGTTGCTCACAGCCTTTCTTTTCAGCAGGCTGAAAGCTATTTTCAATCCAAGCCCATGTAGGGTGGGGCTCAGTGTCCAACCAGGCCAAAAAACCACTACAATCCACAAGACCAATGCCTGGCAACCTTTGCTTGCAGGCTGATGTCTGTTCTATTTTGGGGATAGGAGAAATTTAGAATAAAAAAGGAGATATATAAATTAAAAAACAAAGGCGGCTATGAGAAGTGAATAGAGGGAAGGGCCAGATTTATCCTGTGTATTTTAGTCTAAAGAACAAGGCTGTAAAGACCATGAATCAGAACTGCTTTATTTTCTATTTCCAAACACGGCTTACAAGGTATCCTTTATATCTGGGGCTGAGAACAAAAGAGTGCAGCCCCAAAATATGTTGTACAGGAGGAAAATTCAAACCACAGCTCCATGCACAACAGTGAGACCCTTGGGAGGATGAGGCAGGAAAGCAGCCACCAGCCATAGACATAGAACCAGGATCCCAAGCAAGGAGCTTTCCTCTCTGACACCACCGCAACATCTGTTGGGACACCTTGTTCTTTTCTGATGCTGGGATTGCAAGAAAAGGACAAAGAGTCACCAAAGAGACCTGATGATTGGAAAATAAGAGAAGTTTTGCATATTTATGGTAATGGCCAACAGGCAACCCACCACGAGCAGAGGTGGTTCACATACTCAGCACCTACAAAAGAGTCAGATCACACAGACTTCCTACACAAATAGACCCCTAAGTTCTACTTATTACAGGTTACATCCCAACAACTCCTTAAGACAAAGGCATTCAACCCAACTTGACGCTGCCATTTCTTCCTATCACTTTACCTCCACCTTCCTCACAGCACAATTCGTCTAAAACAGGGTACATACGGCTCCTCTTACTGCTTTCAGATGCTCCTTTAACATCCATCCACAGACTGCAAAACGTTGGCAACAGTATCTCCAGAGTTCCTTCCCTGCCTGACCAGAGCTGGATTATTAACATCGTTACAGAAGTCTGCAATTACTTCTCTTGGCAGAATGCAGCAAAGAAAAAGGGCAGAAGAGAAAAGAAAGTCCACTGGGCTAAGTGCGTTTCCATTATTCTCCTGTTTAGCCGTCCCTCTTTAATTGCTCTCATCATCCAGCTCCACCAGAGAAGTGAATATTCAGTGAAATAATGACCATCTGTGAGCTGTCAGACTAATGAGAACCAGAACAAAGCTGAGGTCCAGCACTGCTGCACCCCAAGCACCACCGGCATCTCGCTCACTGCTCTCCAAGGAAAAAAGTAAACATCGATGCAAAGCTGTGAAGCTCAACGTGAGATTTCATTAGCAAAGCAGTATGAGGGGTCCCTAGATGTCTCTTAACGCCAGGTGATGTTCACAATCAGTATCTCCTCTTCTCACCTTGTTCCACCCACAAAGGACGGCACCTGCTACCTGCTCTCCTGCTTCCCATCACAGCGAGCTACTTTCAGCTTGAAAAGAAACAAACAAACCAGCTTACTCCAAAACATCCGAAATTAGCCTTCCAGCAGAGACACTGCACCTTATCTTCTGAAGATCACACTAACAGCCTCTTTTCACAGCTATGCAGCAGGGACTCCCAGGAGCATCTGTGAGCTGTCGGTCTCTCAACAGGAACAAAAACCTACTGAAGAGGCAGGAAAAACAGCTGTAAGCATTTCAAAGGAGGAAATGAGACAAGGAGGCTGCTTATAAGCATCTGGCCCATATGGATTGACGCGAGCAAACGACCGCAGCCCTGACCAGAGCTTCCCATGTCAGACAGTTGTCCTGCTCCCCACATCCTCAGCTGCACGTCAAACCAGTCATTATTTTATTCATGTCAGTAATGCTGAGGCCACCGTGTCCTGTGGGACAGCCATGGTGGTGCAAGAGTGTGCTGCACCCCACCTGGGCACAGCCCCAGCAGCCAACCTGCCTGGGACGCTGCATTTCCACAGGCAGCCGCCATCCTCGTGACTCCCAGCTGCTGAAAGACAGAGATAAACTAACAGGGGTCAACCAGCAACACATGCATAAAGGGAAAGAACAGCTCTTTGCTGATAGCAACCCCATTAAGGACACGTGGGCCGCCACTTCATCCCTACATCACTCGCAAACCCAGTGACAAAGAGTGGGCTGGACCCACAAAACACACACCTGACCCACTAGTTGTTAGAGGAGCACACCCGATCTCATTCCTCCAAGCAGGCCAGACAGGACTTGCTTGTCGTTCTTCACATTTTTAATCTGTGACCAAAAAAGCCAACAGTTGTCAGGCTGCCAAAATGCCCCAGCACCCTGCCCAGCCTGGGCACCCCATGCTGGGAGCAGCCCTGTGCACAAAGAGCTTTGACATCTCAGGACTGAGCAGCCTGGTGTTGGCAGAGCGCACACTGGCACATCCTGCTCTCCCAGCCTTTGAAGCAGAGATTTCTGCCTCCTTGCTCCATTGCTTCTCACTCAGAGAAGAGGGTTTGCCATGTGTATGGCTGACAGATCACAGAGCTCACCAACCTTGCTACGCCCAGCACCAGAACGTATCTCAGACACGCAGCCAGTGGTGCCCGCTGCCCAGCACTGGGCCCTGCAGCCATACACCAGCCCAAGTCCCACCCTGGGGCTGCTGTCAAAGTCACTCCTTGTCAGGAAGGTATGCATCAGGCACACAGAGCTGCAAAGTGCCCATCCTGGGGTTGTGATGGGGCCCAACCATTCCTGACAGACAGGATTTCCTGACCCCACACTGGCCATAGCAAGGCTACACAGTCTTATGTTGCTTGCTGCTAAAGCAGAGAAAACAAAACCTGGTAGAAATGAATTTTGTGAAGGAGCTGAGCAACACAGCAAGATCCCTTGCACTGATGTAAAGCAGGGGGCATGTGGGATTGATCCCCTCCAGGCATGGCATCAGCCTTGCTGTACCATCAAACTACGCCAGGACAGGGCTGGGTATCTACAGGGCTGCACAAGCCAGCAGTGCAGGCTAAGACTAAAGCTATGCTAAATGCTGGCATGCATAAGCACAACCCAGCCCTTTATCCCAAAGCATCCCAGCACTCCTCCAGAGAAGCCAATAGCAGGGGCACCTTCATTAAGTCCCTTGCCATCCAATTAGCTCGAGAGAAACAGCACGTCCAGCTGAACAAAACCCAACCGTGTGCAGCAGAGGACACAACAGTGGCACAGTGACGGGCAGCAGTCACAGGGCTGGCAGCAATTACAGCCACCCACTGTCAGCTGAGCTGCTCTGCTCGGAGCCATCAGCATCTCTCAGCTCCACCACCCAGAACCCTGGTGCCAGATCACTGCTCAGCTGCCTTCAGTCCTGAGATCACACCTCTCACCTTCCCACCTGTTCCCATAAACAGTCGTGAGAACAGCAGGAGCCTCCCTGGGCTGGAAAGGGCCTTAAGGTAAGGATGCAGGCAGGGAATGCTGGCAGTGTGTTACAGCCTGAGCAAATCTCAGGGGCTGTTGGAGAGGACAGAGGTCCTCGTGCACACCCAGCCACCAGCACTGCACGCTGAGCTCAGCCACAGCTGCTTGTGCAATGCTCCAATCCTCCCAAGGGTCAACAAGAACATATGTGCAAAGATGTCAACAACAACAGCTGCCTATCTAAGGGTTGGGGGAGAAGCACAGCAAGGTGATATTGTGTCATTCATTACACTAACCCAATTACAATAGAAATAAAGCATTACTTAACACAACCTTGCATCACCCTCATCACAAAACCAGGACCGGCTCTTTTTAATCTGCTTGGAATGAATGTTTTGTTCTGTGAATGAACTTCTTCCAAACCGAGCTCCCAGCTTTTATCTCTGACATGAATCCAGGAACTATCTGCAGCTAGATTTACGTTTGGCTTTTTGATGTCATTAGCAGCTTTATGGACATAGAGCTCACAGAGCAGTTAAACACATACAAGCAGCAATACACACAGCCTAGCAGCCAGCTCCTAAATACTAACACCTCCTATCTCAGCTGTTCCCAGGGTGGTGAGGAACTTCAGCCTTGTAACCAATAGGTTACAAATTAATACCTGTGATTGCACCATGGGGTTGACAGCCCAGCAGTCACATGCTCGGTCAGCGGGCATTGAGTACAACCAGGAACACCTGCCTTTCCATGAAATGAATTGCAACGGGCCCATCTGCAAACTGCAAGGTAACAACGTAGCATGGGAAGTCAAACCGACCCCCCAAGGAAAAGCCAAGCCGGCAGGTCTACATCTATAGAGAGACCGACCTCCCTGCAGGGCTCTGACCTACAGCGTTCAGCGTTTTAAAGGAGGGGGATGCAAAATGTTGTTACTTTAAAAGAGAAACAACACAAAACTATCCGAAATATGTGCTGTGAAACACAGAAGCGTGCAGAGCACGTGTGCGGCTTTGCTGAGCTCATGGCCCCCTTGTGTCACCCCACCTACCACTCATTGCTATGGAAAACAGCTGACCAAGGACGCAGGTAGGGGCAGCCCCAGCAGGTTAGCTTCTGCCATCTGACATACAGCCACCAAAACAACCACCTCAGGGCCAAAAGGGGCTGTGCTAAGTGACAGACGGTGCTCACTGCCAGTCACTACCCCCAACTTTCATATAGAAGTGGATTAAAATATCCATGCAGGTATAGAAACATCACAGGCACTTCCTCCCTCAACCCACTGCCAACCAAGTAAGAAGAAAAGCATTTCTCTTCCCTCAATGCATAAAGCCAACCACGCTAGCAAAAAAAAACGCAACCTATGCACTGATGCTCCAAGAAGTGGAGCATTTGCATCACTATACACTTAGATCACCGGCAGCTGAGCAAAATTACTCTCCCTAACGTTCTTTTTGAGCGGTCATTAAAAGCAGCGCTCTCCTTTGCTACTCGTTTCTCTACAGCAAGTGAAGCTGCTGCACGAGGGCCAAGAAAACACAGGAAAAAGTTCAGAGAAGATCCTGCTGGAGTGGATGCAGCATCAATCCCGCTGGAAGAGGCCGCAGTTCCTCCACTCACCGCCTTGATCTCACGGCTATTGAAACACAGGAGGCAGGAAGGGAGCCCCAGGGGTTGGGGGGGGTCCCTGCCTTTATCCCAAACCTGAGCATCCATCAGAGCAACACCTAATGAAGTCTTCAGTCCCCACAGCCCTCCCCACTGCGAAGCTAATCCAGACAAAATCAACAAATAGGTTTCTGGCAATCTGGGCATGCTTTAATCCGGGTGGATATTTGCCTACTTTATAGGAGGGGTGACTTTGTCTGATTGGCTTTGATAAGAGAACAAAGACCCCGGCTAAGCACAGCTCTTGATATCCAGTACTGAATAACCGACTTTTATCATCACGTTACAATCTCTTCACCAGACAAAGAATGAGTAATTCTAACGAGAGCTCTAACGAGTCTTTCACAAGCACAGAATTCTTCCTTAGGAGCTCAGTTACAACCAGGCAACATCCTCAAATTGTTCAATTCCCGGCAAGATAAGAGCAGCGGGGCCACAAAAATAAAGACTGCCCTTCACAAATGATCCTCAAACGAGACTTTTTTAAAGCATTCCAATGCCATCCTAAGTCCTGCACACACAAACCGCCGTGCCCCTGGGGCTGAAACGTGCAGAATATTGCACCCAAGGGACGGACCCTGTGGCAGCTAATCCCCTGCACGGCTGCTGCCAGACTACCGGCAGCTCCTCTTTGAACAAGATGCCTTTTCAAACCGGATTGAATTTCTATACATCATTATGCGCAGCACTAACATATGTTGATCTCGGCAACTATTCCCTCTTTATATCCAGGTTCCAGCTGTTGTCTTTAAAGTGACTCCATAAGTCTCTCAAGCACGAAGGAGGTTTTCTTCTCAAGTTACCGGGCTCACTCGAGGAGTCACAAGTGTTACCCGCTGAACAACGGCTCCAAATTCTCGCGTTAAAGCAATTTATCCGAGATATCTATTATCTTTTATAGCCTCTTCCCCAGACTGACCAAAAACAGGAAGCCCAGCTCCAGTTTGCACACACATTCCTCTGGGATTGTGTAACAGCAATAACAACCCCGAGGCTGATTCAATGGCATTTGCTCAGAGCTATGTAACAGCTCCCCTGAAAAAGAGAGAAACGAGCCCAAGCGATGCTCTGCTCCACCGTACGGACGCTCTTGCAGAGCAGAACACGTGCAAGCCGCAGAAACACAACCGCTAAGTGGAAGCTGGATCCCCTTCCACGCGTCTCCACCGCTCTCACTCAGATTAAAACTTAACAGTCACTCAGTCGCCCCGGAGGACACGTTACCTCCGTCAGCATCAGGGTTTGATGCTACCTCCTACCGGGGCTCTCCAGCCTTCACCGTGCCAAAGAAAGCCCAAAGCCTCGCCCTCTCTGAAAGCCCCCACAGCTCCCCTTCCCTTCGCAGCCTCCCAACAAGAAGCCATTGTTCGGGGGAGCGCGGGGACGTTTCCTCTCCCGGCCCCAATTAGAGACGTACAAAAATAAACCCGCACGCTCGCCCCACGACTTCGCTTTACGCCACCCCCATCATCGGCTCCGCTTTCCTCGCTCTTTCTGCCGTCGGCCACGTTCCTCTGCACAAAAGACCAAAGTGAAGCGCAGCCCCCGTTTCCGTGCCGCCCTGCCGGATCCCACAGCGGCAGTTCGGCTCCCCGCAGCCGGCCGCTGCTTTCCCAGCTCTCACAGACCCGAAGTTTAACGCAAGTCGGTCTCCGGCCGTTCACCGGCCCGGGGCGGGGGGCATTTTCCACGGGGTTCAATCACCCAAAGTCCCTTTCACGGCCGCAACGTGACCCGGAGCGCCCCATCGCCCCCGGGAACGCACCGGGGCCACTCGCCGGCCGCGGGTGGGGGGGAACAAGCAGGGCCGGGCCGAACCCCACGGAACCTCCGCGGCCGCTGGAAGGATGCTCGGCCCTGAAAGAGTGCACAGCAACTTTTCTCCCCAAGTTAGAGCAGCGCTGAGAACTCCCAGCAGCACTCACCGCCCGTACGCCGAGCCGACCCGTGCTGTGCAGTCCTGCCCCACGCCGCCCCGTGCCGTGCCGTGCCGTGCCCCAGCCCCGCTGCCCGCGCTCGGTGTGCCCCAGCCCCACCGCCCCTCCGGATTGGGCCCCGGAGGCCGCACATCACGGCGACCCGCCGCGGCGATTAGGCAGCTGCGGAGTCACTCAGGGCGGGGAGGAGCCGGCCGGCCCGGAGCACCGCCTGCTTCGCCTTGCTTTGCCTTGCCGTGCATCGCCTTGCCTTGTCCTGCCCTGCTCCGCGTGGCCCTGCTACCCCACAAGCACCCCCACTCCGTGGATCCCACCTCCCATGCGCGCGTTGCTCCGGTCTTGCAAGCTTTCCTCGTTCTTCCCTTGCGTGCGTTTCTCCTTCCCTGCTGGCTGCCATCCCTTCTGTCCGACAAGCATCCCTGGGTATGCGTTCCTCCTCCCGGCTCAGGGCTCCTCTTGCAATCTTACCATCCCCACCCTGAGCTGGAGGTGCTGAGGATGCCCAGGTGGAGCTGATGCAGGTGGGTACAGCAGGTAGGGGGCTCCCAAGAGACACCCCCCACTGTCCCCAGCAGTGGGGGTGTGCGTGTGTCTGTCTCCTTGCACTCTACGCTCTGCACTCCTGCACATGGAGCATTGCTGTGGCCTTTTACTGCTTTCCAACCACCCGATTTGGGATAGGTGGCCTCATTTCTGTGTTTGCTGCACAGACATTCACACTGAAAACTGCTGGAAGGGCTCAGGAAGCCAGGGGCCCTGGGGATGCTGCTGCACAGAAGTGATGAAGAGCAGAAGTTAATTCAGAAGGAAAGCCTTGAGCTAAGAAAGAAAAACAAAACCTGCTCTGAGTGGAAGGAGGTGAATAGAAAGAAGGGATCTGGAGCTGCAGCATGGAGCTGGGCCTGAAAGCTGTGTCCCAAATAAGAGACCTTACACCTCCCAGCACCACGAGCCACCAGCGTGGCACTGCCACCTCCAGCAGCACAAAACACAGGCTGAGGCCTGAACGCCTTTTGCTTTTGGTTGAAGGGAGGTGTGACACACAGCCTGTTTCAGGTCAAAAAGATAAGCTGTGTATGTGCCTGGAGGTGAGAACAGTGCAGGTGTAAACAGGAGCGTGAATGCGAGGTGTTAGTTAGGTCTTGTAGAGAGCAATAGCACGTGTCCCGTTTCTTTGTGCTTCACTATTTTCCACCATGGCGAGAAAATGGAGCTTGCAGAAAGGCACTGGTTACTTAACAAACTACAATTAGATAAGGCCCACACCAGCAGTAGATCATTCTCATTCTTCTGTTTAAAACTTAAATAGATGTAGGACATATTTAGCTTGGACTGACCAGCAGGATCCATCGTGATGAATATTTATGCACGTTACCAATGTTAGAGGTGCACATTTCCAGATCAGAAATGTACGGTCACAAATGATACGGCTTTGCATGAATTATTTACAGCAAGTCTGCCGGTCTGGTCATGACAGAATAAAGAAAATCACATTTCATTGTCAAAACCATCAGGAAAAAAACATTTTGCAGCTCATTTTCCAACTCTGTGTAATGAAAGGATGTGGCAGAGTGGTTCCACATGATGGGAACAACACAGCTCACAGTGGGAGGTTCCTCATCCCATTAGCTGGAGCAGCTCCCGAGGAGAATCAGACTCTCTTGCTCCCAACCTTTTATTCTCCTCTTACAGCTGAATTTCCCATTGGGTGTCAGGAACGTTTACATATTCATCAGTTTATCAGAGCGGCTCTCTGGAGATCACAGTAGTAATTTCATAGCCATCTATACTTGGCATGCTATGGTGGGAGTCCTGCGCTGCTATTGGGCATGTTTCATCACCAGCATGATAGAACTGCCTATGGTTTTGATTCTGGTTATGAGTTTTAGGAGGGAGAAAAGACTCTTGAGGGTTGTTGGGGGGTTTTTTGGGGGTTCAGATTTTGGAAGCATGGCAACAGAACAGAGCGAGAGGCAGGAAATCATCTGGGTAGATCCTCACCACTCAGCAAATGCAGATTACACTTTTGCGTGCCCTGCTTTTGTCCACAGCAGGACTATGAAACAGGCCCCTCTTTGTTCTCCGAATGAGGGAGTAAAGTGTTAAACATATTGAACGTGTACCAGTTGTCTCTTCATTAGGATTTCCCCACGTCTTTGGACACAATGAAAGTTTGGCTCCAGAGGGCAAGTCCATTCATTCAGCAGGAATACAACCGCCCCTTATTATCCTGATATAGACATCACACTCTGGTCCCCAGGCTTATTGCACAACCAATGTAATTTCTCTGTTCTGAGTGGGACGCTAAAACGTGTTCAGTGGAGATTTGTTTCTATATAACCAATGAATGCCCGCTTTCCAAAGCCAAAGAAGCTGCCCATCCTTAGGTAATTTGCAGATGAGTGTCAGCTGGGCATGGCATGGAGCAGCACTGACCCTCTGCAGGCTCAGTGCTACACAAGTGAGTTACATGAGTTGTAAGTACATCTGCTTAAATGGAAGCCTCCCTTATGGCACCTCAGTAATACATCTGTACTGTTTCCCTGCACAGATGTAACTGCACCAATCTGATGCCTTCTCTTGCGGCTGTGTTACTGAATAATACGTACATTTAGCAGATAACGATGGCCATTTGCATATGGCTGTTGTATCATGGCAATAGTCACGTGAAATGAGGGGACTGTGAGGGTAAACAATGCTTGTCTGCTTGGTGGCAGCTCTCCCTGCTTTCAGGCTGAGAGCTGCTGCACCACTGCCAAGGAAAACCACGTTTTGCTTAAGTGGAGATGGTGCCTTTGGAAACCAGCATACAGGAAACAACACAGACCTCAGAGATAGAGCCCAGCACCGTATGGCGGGCGTCTTTGCAAGGTATGCCTGACATCCCATGCGTAAAGCAGCTCCTTTAAACCCTCATAGAGTGCAGCTGAGGGGTGGCAACAATCTGGATGAAGGGAAGGCAAGGTCAGTAAAAATGCATGTGTGTGATGTGGGGTGTGCAGAGGAGCTGCAAAGCAGACGGAGGGAGCAGCAAAGCCCACATCAGAAGCGGGCTTTAAAGAAGCAGCCTTTAAAGGAGCTGGTGGGAAACCCTGCCATTAGAATTAGGGCAGCTGTTCCCAACTAGGTCTTTGTTTTGTTTTCTGCGGGTACTTATTCACAACATTAGCAGAACTGAGGGGCCGCAATATTCACGTCCAAGACACTTGTCATCAATCAGGGAGAACAACAGAGCAGCACGATGGGTGCGGTAATAAGCTGGAAGTGCTTTTTTCCTATTGCAAATAGTAATAATGATAATAATAAAAGCAGATGGAAATCAGCATCATGTTATGGGGAAGGAGCAAACTGGATTTACGTGCCGTTAGAAACACTTACTCAAATAATTCTGGGCACTTCCTTGCTTAAAAAGAGCTTTGGGGAGATAAATAGCATATCCAGCAGACCTGGTCAATGCAACCACTGCTGGCACCCCCTCTGCCCAACAGTGCACTGCATCGTGGGACTCTGCACCACGCTGTGAAACCACCATTGCCCCTGCCTGCTTGCTTGTGGGCCTTTGGGGTCACCTGGGGTTTCACATTGTCTCTATTCTACTTTCTACCGTACGTTGCGATGTGTTTCTCGTCAAGGGGAGTTTTGCAGTGATTGCCCATCCAGCATAGAAGCAGCAAGGCAGAGCTGTGTGTCGTGTCTTTGTGCAGCCCTACCTGCTCTTTGTATGGCTCATGGACCTTTGAAGCCCTCAGGAGAGAGGCTGCCTTGAGCCTTTATTTGCAGTTCCCGTCAACAGGATGAACTTCCCTCCTTCATTGTTGTAGACCAAAAAGAAACCAAACAAACCCCAGAATAAAACACAGCACGGCAGTGAGAAGGTGCTTTTGCATCTTTACTTAAAGCACTGACCCAGCAAGGCCAGACTCCGAGGTACAAACAACTGTCTGCACAGCAAACTGTGCTTCCAGAGAGCACCAGCAGCAGAAGGTCAAACACACAGAGATTTGGACAGAAGAACCAACTAGAGTTGGCTGCAGGCTGTGGAATATACAGTCCCTGCCCATGCAACTGCTTTTGGGTCACTTGGGTCAGTTACCTAGGTTGAGTATTTTGCAGGTGCTAGCGTGATTGTGACTGTAGCTTTGTCTTAAATCCTGCCAGCATGTTTGGAGCTGGACAACATCCCTTCAGAGTGAGTTTTTAGGAAGAGTTTGGGAGGAGATGAGGCAGGAGGTTTGGCATGCTGGGAATGATACCAAGGTGGTGCTTCACGCAGCTGGTTCTGCACTGGGACAGCACCTAAGGGGGGAAATAAAACACCCAATATTCATTGCATGGTGTAAGGAAGCTTGAGATGGGAAGAACCAGGATGTGGACAGGGTGTCCACAGAGGACTCACCTGCACAGCTCTGGGTCCTCACCAGCCAGCAACAACCTCACCGTCCTTCTCTGCCTTCCCTTGGCTGAAGCTAAAGAAGCACAAAAGAGCTGCGTGGCAGCTGGTGACTGACATCCATCAGCTGTGGATGAGAATACGAAGCTGTGCTCAACCACCGGGGAAGTGTTTTTGCCTCTCGAGGGCTCTGACCTCCTCTAGTGTTCTTCAGTATTCCCCCTATTTAGTCACAGCCAAATTGGAGCTATTTTTTCCTAGTCCATAATACACTGTTGGATATTGTATTGTAGTTTCACTCACACTGCCACAGAACTCCCCCGGCTCCTCCAGAACTCTACAATCCCACCAGCTCCCAAGCCCACAGTGAGCGGAAGCAGAGCAGTGCTGTCTGCATTCCTGCAAGCCTGGCGCTTGGGAGACAGCGTGGACATGTGCCAGTGCTAATAAATAGGGAATTATTAATGACTGTGCATAGCAGGAAAATTGCAGACCGAGATAAGACTCACAGAATTCCTACTTGCTGATCTTGGATAAGGATATTTACCAAAGAGGAAAAATAGCCTGTCCTTACTTGGATATCTCTCTGTCCAGTACGTTTGAGCAGGCGCTGCGCTGTGTATGAAGGCAGCAGTGTGAGTGCTGCTGTCTGCCTGCGATGGACGCCTTTGCTCTGCCTGGTACAACTCTGCAGCTCTGCTGCCCTCGGGCCACATTGCAAGAGCTGCCCCCCAGTGCAACCCAGGGTGCAGGGGGCAATCTGCCCAGGCCATGTGTGCCCTATACCCAGGAGGAGACTGGGGACCTGCTGTCACCTCGCCATGTGCCAGGCTGGGGTTGGAGGTGGCTGTCCACAGCTCCGAGGTCAGGCTGCACCACCTCTTGCCAAAGCAAACACCTGTGTAGCTCTAGCTGGGTCCAATTCACAGGAAACCCAAGGCAGCAGCCAGAGCACAGCAAGTAGAACAGTTTCTCCTGCAAATCTAGTGATGAAAGGCTTTGTTTCCTCCTCCTGTGTCCTGCAGAGCTGTCCAAGCACCCTGACACTACAGGCTTGCTTTGCTGCAGGGCTGAGCTGCTGTGTCCCAGCACGGTGCTAAGCAGGGATGCTCTCCTGAGTGTGCAGGTGGGTGGCTGCTGGTGCCTCGGCCAACATTTACATATCAGAGCTTTGCATACTCTAAGTATACTCTATTGCTATGGTCACAGAAAATAAAGAGAGAAGTGGCTGAGAATAAAGAGGCTTTCACTGTAACTGATGTGCAGGACAGGGCAGAGAGCAGAGGAACTGCTTGCGATGGAAGGGAAGAGTGTGAGGAACTGCAGGGACAGGGCAAAGAGCTTGGGGTTGAGGTGATCCTGCTATGGGGCATGGAACAGAGCAGCTGCCTTCTCCAAGGATTTCCAGCCCCATTTTCTGGGACTGCAGTTTCTCTCTCTCCTCACCTGCACAGAAGTCCACTCAGCACACCGGGTATAGCAGCAATTCATGAAGCAGCTGCAGGATGTGCATGCAATGGCTTTAGCCCCAAACTCAGCCCCGTAAGAGCTGCTCAGCTCTGTCCTCACTGCACAGCAGCATGGGTCTGTCCTCAGGGAAGCAGCACATGGAGTGCTGGCTCCAGTTGGCAGCAGAGCTCCCTCCCTCCCTGCCTCACCACTGTACTCCCTGTGCTCAGCCCTTGCTGTTCTATTTTTTGCTGATCCAGACATGTTAAAATGAATTCTTCTCTTGGTGCCTGACTCTAGGCAAGGTTATTAGGTAGCTGGGTCATTGAAGTACGTGGCTGTCAGCTGCTGAAATCATTTACATTAGGCTGCAGGTCAGTAACCCTCCACATACCTCACTTGGAACAGTGACTAATCAACATCAAAACTACTGCAAGCCTCATTTTAAAAACAAGGCATATTTTCTCCAAAAAAAAAAAAAAAGAAAAAAGAAAAAAGAAAAAGAACAAGAAAACTGCATTTCTGTGCTGTAAAATGATCAGCCCTCAGATGGCAAGAGCCCAGCTCATTTCCCCTCTGCTCTGCATTCTGCAGTCACAGCCACGCTTATTTCCAATAGAGCAGAAAGTCTTTTCCATATGCCTCCTCCTCAGCCAGTAGTCTGCAGCTAATGTTTAATGTTTCCTAAGCGGGACGAGATGAGGACAAACCAACAGCTCTATAGTGATGACAGCCACCTTAGGAAATGTGAAACTTTGCTACAAAAGCAGTCTCCAGGTCTGAGAGTAAGCCCAGGCCTTCAGGCTGTAATTCAGCTTGTCCCCTGAGCAGTGTGCAGCCTTGGGATGGTCTGTGCGAGTGGCTCTCCAAAAGCAGAGCTGTGCTTTAACCCATGTGGGTGCTCAGCAATGAAGAGGCAGTGGAAGGCTAAGAGTTCATCTGGATGGGCAAGTATCTGTGCATTCTTAACCAATGTCTTTCACATCAACTCCCATCCCAGCATCTTGTGTCTGGAGCTGTCTTGGCATTTCACGTTGCAGCCTGACAATTGTCTGCAGGTTTTGATCAACGTGCTCTATAAAAAAGAGTCGGTTACTGGAAGAGGACAGTAAACAGCTCATAAAAAGTATTTAGTATTTCTCAGCAGCAGCTCCAGGACGGAATTCCTCCCAGCAGCAGCCCATCTTGCTCTCTTTGTTAGTGCTGATAGGGACAGAAGGGTATTCATAGCTGCAACGTGGCATAAAAACAGAAGAAAGTGATATTCTTTTGGGAAAGAAAAAAAAAGAAAGGAAGGAAGGTTCTCTAGCTCTAGTGGGCTAAGCATTGGCAGAATTAGAAAACAGGCTGTGTTGTCCTCAAGCAAGGGCACTGTGTGTCCTCCAATCAGTGAGAGGTCCTCTGCTTTTGCATCTGGTCCTGAGAGAATCAGGCTCTGGGTACACAGAAAGGGCAGACTGGTCCTCAGATGGGCACTGGGAGCCTCTGCTGTTGACCTTGCCAAGTCAAGGGTGTTCCCCAAAGCGTCAGTCCCACAGGTCCATTATTTAGGGCTGGGTCTGTACACACCTCTGTTATATCCTTGCCCCAGCAGCAACTCCATTGGAAGAGCCCAAAGCTACATTTCTCCAGAGACCTACTTTATTAGGTCCAAGGAATTCCGAGGGCCCCACTTGCATCAGAGGTGGCCACATCCATGTTCTGCATCTCATGGATGCATGGCATGAGCTCAGCCATTCCCATTCTAGCATCTTCCATGGTGACAAAGCACAGTGTTGTGAGCTACCACCACCCCATGCCCCACACGGAGGAAGAAGCTCCTCTGGAGGATGAAGTAACATGTATTTCCCCAGAGAGATCTCATCTCATACTTAAGCATAGTGCCATGAAAAATAAAAGGCTGCTACAAGCAACAAGTGACAAATGGCCTTAGGTTTCATTGACCCCAAATCTCTTTATGATTGACTTTGTTTTGTGTTAGCGCGTGTCTCTCATAAGGAATTTGAGAATGAAGCACTGCTGAAGGCATTAACACATACACATTTTTCAGCCACTAAATATCCCCTCCTGATCTGCAGAAAGAGGCTTTTCCAGTCATTATACTCTCATGATCCATCAGATTGGTGCTGGGAGAAAATCTGAGGTGGATTTCCGTCTCACACAGCCGCTAAGCAGCTAATACCAGCTTTGTCTGCTGAAACACGCTTGGTCCAATGGCGATGACTGCAATATTGTCTGATGGATTGGTCAGGCCAGCTAGCCATGCCGCGTGCTGGGGAAACCTGGCTTTATTTGCCAATGACTGTGATGGCTTGTGTTCACTGTGGGTTTTGTTTACTTATTAACACAATTATTTAAGGATTATACTGGAAGAGCAGGAGATCACACAGCTGTTTTCCTTTTTTCACCCCACTTTGAAGGTGATGCTGGCAGGTAGACCCAGCGATCTCACTCATATTCACTGGGGAATAGAAGCTCTAAGAATACATTCAAGTGCAATACTTTTTAAGCAGCATCACCTGACACTTTGTTCCAAACGTGAAGACAAACATTTCAAAGAGGTCGAAAGTGTTGAAAGCGTTCAAGTCAACTCAAAATACAACTTCTGTTTTCAAGGCAGCTCTATGCTGATCTCTTTTGTGTTTGGTTTCCCCAGCCAAACTTCCCCAGCTGGAAGGCACCTCGTGTGTAGGAAGTACCAAAGAAACCCTTTGTGCTATGCTGCAAAGAAGCCTGTGGTGGTTTTACATCCCCAACTGGGATGAAGGTTCTTCTTTGTGTACCTGCATGCATGTGCAACCCCCAAGGTTTAAAACTCAGCTGGAGCCCCTGGCACCTCCTTCTCACAAGATGATCATGCCTGATGCCCATGTGCCACCTTGTACAGCAACATCCTGTTGAGTACGCAGGGTTTCTTAGGGCCTTAGGGTGACAAATGGGGAGAAGCAGTGCTAATGCAAGCAGAAGTTTCCTACAGGCCAGCCCACAGGTGGTGCACGTGCTGTGATCCAGATGACCCTTAGCAAGAGCTTTGCCTTCTGCCCTGGGCACAAATTCCCTCTGTCCTAAACTGCCCTTTGCAACCTGCCCTGGGCATCACGTGCAGCTCTGCCTTATCAGTGTGGCACCCACCCCTGGGGGAGGGTGATTCAGTTTCCAGCCAGGAACTGCTGCAGAGCAACAGAGAGAAAAACTTTGATCTTTATCTGCATGAAAATAAAGACTTCTTGGAGGCCGCCCTTCCCTGCACTCCCAGCTGCTCCAGCCAAGCAGAGCTGCAGCCATTGCCACCAGCACTGTGGTGCCAAGGGAGTGTGAACAAGTGCTGGGGGGATTAGGGAGAACAGCTGCTGAAACAGCCTGTGCAGGCAGAGCTTGGTGAGGGCAGCTGCTAGAGTATGGGCAGCTGGCAATGCAGGGCTCACCTGCTGCACCCATCCCTGCACACCCAGCTCGGTGCCAAAGTGATTTGCAGCCCTGTGGCAGTTATTAAAAGCAGCTGCTCCATAGTGAGACTGTGGTACTCCCTCCCTCACTGCAAGAGTAGCCTGCTGTAGGGAACCTGCTTTAGGGAGAGGTTGGACTGGGAGATCTCCAGAGGTCCTTCCCAACCTCTATGGTTCTGTCATTCTGCAGTCCAGATGGGGGCAGTCCTTACTCCCCCATGCACATCTAACCAGGGGTCCATAAAGTCATCCCTGAGTTTTTCTTTACTGCTCCTCTGGCCTTGACCATGAACGAGCTGCTCCCTGCTCCCTCCGGCAGCCTGCTGTGCGTTCACATGCTGCTGGGCAAACACACATTGTTTGAATTTTATTGTCTGTGCTATCTCCCTCTTAGCAGCGCAGTTATCTGCAGCACGTATAATATGCCAGCTTTCCTGTAAAGCTGCCTACACTGGGGGTTTTGTCAATGAAGACTGTCTCCTATGACCTTTCTGTACCCTCAGCAGGTGTTGGCAGGAGGATCGGGAGTGGAAATATTTGGTGGTGGGAGGTCAGGAAAACTCAGCAAGCCACAGACATTGAAACTTCCATCAGGCTGTTGGTGCGGGTCAGTGTCTGGCCCTGATGAGCTGGAGACAGGCTTTAGGTGTGCAATAAACACCTATTCTGAAGCAGAAAGTGTTGAGAATCAGCATGAAAGAAAGTGCAGAAAGGAAAGGAAGCAGAAGCCAAGCATCTCACTGTGCTGTGATGCATCTCTGTAATGCTTTGCCAAGCTTACCATCCTCTGAAACCTCTGGGCTTGCAAAGTGAGGGCACACCATCCGTGGTTTTGTCTCTGAATGACACCCAGGGGACCCGGTGGGGTCAGATTGTCAACTGGCAAAAGAGAAAATGTGTTGGAAAGCAGAGACAAAGGCTCCAAATCCTCATCCCTGAGGGCTGGAGGCAAAGGAGAATGCTAAGTGGGGAAAAATGTGACCGAGTCCCCAGATTGCTCTGGTGTTACAGCTACCCAGGAACAGCCCCAGGAGTGGGAGTGCTCAGCAGCTCAGTGGTCAAAACAACAGCAGAGGAAAGAACAGGTTTGGGTTGGCAGGATGGGGTGGGGAAGAATACGTCATCTTGTGCAACCAAAAGCACTCGGCTCAACCTGAAATCTAATTGCTGTGTTTCCTAACGCTGTGCTGAACTGCCCTCATACCACAGGTGACTTCCAGTGGAAAAAAAAATGCATCTTCAAAACTTCCATTGGAAATTCTAACAGTTACGGAGGTCTCAAGGTGAGAGAGGGGAAAACAGATAATGTAGAAACAGTGTTGTGCAGGTTCCCCACGCAGGAGTGTTTGAATCTCACTGTACGGTATTTTGCCCCTTGCTCAGATACAAGATAAGAGTTCTCCAGCAAATAAAACACCGAGCAACTGAGTGAAGGGGGGCCTTTGGTTCTGAAGAGTTTTGGAGAGGAGCTTTTTGAGTCATGCTGTGATTACCAAGAGTGGAGATCACTGAATCATAGAATCATGGAAAGGCTTGAGATGGAAGACACCTCAAATATCACCCAGTTCCAACCCCCTGCCTTGGACAGGGTTGACACTGACTAAATCAGACACCAGCCCAGGCTGCCCACGGCCCATCCAGCACTGAACATCTCCAAGGTTGGGACACCCCCAACTTCTCCGGGCAGTCTCTTCCAGTTCCTCTCCACCCAACTCAGACACAAGAAGTGTTTTCTGTTTCACTTCCCAGAGTTACCCCATGGATCCAGACACCAGGTGGGGAGCACCGAGGAAAGGTCCTGCACTCCCCCAATGGAGACAGTGAAGGCGGCTCATCTGTTGGCATTAGCACCCACACCCAGCAAACCTTTGGATGCAGTGGAAAAGTAGTGTCAGAACTAGCCAAAAAGTTGGTGTCCTTGAGTGGTTCCAACTGTAGTCTATGGAGATGAAGCAAGAGATCTCTCATAGAATCATTGAGGTTAGGAAAGACCTCTGAGATCATCTAATCCAACTGTCCACCTACCATCAGTTTTTCCCACCTGACCCATATCCCACAGGGCCAGATCTCCATGGTGCTGGAACACCTCTAGGGATGGTGATTCCACCAGCCCACTGGTCTTCCCATACTAATGCATCACAACTCTTTAGGAGAATAATAATAGCAAACTTGATCCAAGTGCAGGTGAGCCGTGCCTTGCCCAGCACCAAAGCACAAAGCTCTTTGGCCACCCCTGCCTTACACTCGTGCTGCTGCCAGGCAGAAGCTGGAGGCACTGTGTTTAGAAGTGATTCCATCCTGATGCTCTGATGCCATTTGGACATGGGCCACAGAACCCAGGACCCACACAGTCCTACCCAGATGGCCGCATTGTGCCTGGGCTGGGGAAAGCACTGCCCTTCCTCCTCAACTCGCACACATCTCTGCAGCACAACAGGGAAAGATGGCATTGCTCACACTGTGCTTAGCTGTTTTCTTTATGCAATAACCCCCCTGTTGACCAGCAGAGTCTGAGAAATCAAACACGTATGTCTGGGAAGGAATAATTCTTCTGTACAATTTGGGATGTCAATGGCTGTAAATCAGCCGGCGTTTTCCTAAAATGAGCTGCCAGGAGGAGGAGCAGGAGGCAGCCTGTTCAGCTGTGTCTGTCATTCCTTTGTTATGATTCACCTTCCACAAATACCCAAACAAACAACTCTGCAGGCAAGAATATTCTGGTGAGAGGCAAAAGGCTGAGCAAAATCACTGAACTCTTGCTTGGAGCAAAGCTCCTTCTGATGGCCTGCTCAGCAGAGATGCTCTGGGCCATGCAGTGCAGCACTCAGCAGTGCAGGTATCTGCCCCTTGTGCTTCAGGAGAAGTTCTGTACTCCTAACAAGGAGCTGATTTCCCCCACAGCAGAGTCTCACATATCAGTAGATATAGATAATTCAGCGGATATCAAGTAAGTCAGGGGGTATTTGGAGCTGCCTTTACTTGTGAGGCATTACAGAACCCTTAAAATCTTCTGTGAGGGTTATAGAAATCAAAGGGCTTATCATCTTTATGGCTGTAATGCTACAATGGGATGATAATAGCTGGGTGGCAAAGTCTTTAGCTACAGCAAATGAGAACGAGCCCAAATGCAGCAGACACAGTAACAAAGGAAAAGAAGTGCTGGCTTTTGGAAGGCCTCACATAGGCAGGGATCCCTTGCAGGAGATGCCCTCCTCTCCACTGCCAACCTTAAAGTTAGGTGTGGGAAGGGGTGGATCCTGACTGCACCCCTTCCATCACTCAGGTACACTGCAGGCACCTGAGCTCCCATGGGTTGGTCCTGCCTTCCCACCAGGTGCTCCATCACTACAGTGTACACTACATGTATCACTACATGTATACATGTATACACTACATGTATCACTACAGTGATACATGGAATACACCTCTGCTTGCCACTGTGTTTTTTAAGAATCAAATCATCACAGTGAAAAATCAAATAACAACTGTGCGAGCAGTCAGAGGAGCTGTGCCACGTGTGATTTCGGAGGAGAGAAAAGTAAACCCACTAATAAACACAACTGTGGTACATATATACTAACCTCTGTGTTCCAACAAAGAAAGAAACAAAACAAACCTCTCACTCAGCTCATTCCCATGACTGACTGCATGCAGCTTTTGGCTTCAGTGTCAACAATACCATCAATACGAGGTACAGACCCCCAACTCCCCCCAGGGCCTGGTGTGACAGCAATGAAGCACCATTCAATTTGATGCACTGTTGAGCATTATTCAGTTCTTTGCTGCAGTTCTGTGATTCTGTGGCTCCTTCCCCAAAGGGAGGCTGCCAGGCAGTGCCTGCAGTAATGCAATAGGGTTGGCTGAGGCAACACTTGCAGAATATTTGGGATGCTGAAATCTATCCATATGACAACAGCATTGGACAGGCTGACAAATGACCCCGTTATCCTCCATCCCTCAGCAGATCCCGTGCCATAGATTAACTCCCGTCAGAAATGGCTCAGGGCTGATCTCCTGGGTGCAGCGCTCTCATTTTTGGATGATGCATATGGGTCACGCAGAAGTGCAGGCTTGGAGCACTGCTGGCTCTGCAGGCGGTTGCAGTGAATGGGTGCAAGGAGGGGTAAAAGAGCAGCAAGGAGAGAGCGCTGCCCCAGATGCAGAGCTGCAGGTTGTCTCCTTTTCTCTTAAGAAAGAATTCTCAAAGCGTTTCTGAGCTTGAGCTGTTTGCATGTTTGTTTCAGCACGTCGCTGCGTTGCCACTTAATAGGTATTCCAGAAGAAGGAAAGGAACCGCAGGCCAAGCTATTTCTAAATGTTCTTCACTGCCTCCATCTTTCCACTAAATGTGAGCTCAAAACTGAAGCCACCCCTGCACCTTTTCTCCAAACACAGTGTACGCATTCAAGGATATCACCCAAAGGAGCAGCTTTTGGGTGCCTCATGGGAGGGATGATGTTCTTCTCCTCCCAGAGCAGCCCAGGCCTGAAGTACTTTTGAAGACAGAGCACAGCTTTGGGTTGGGCACTGGTTGTTGTCGCATTGCTCAGAAGATGTTGGCTGCAGTGCTGGATGACACAGGAAAAGGTTGCAGCGGGGAAAGGGGTTGGCACGATGCATGCTGGAGCAGGGAAGCTGCTGTTGATACATGGCACAAGGAGATAATGTGCAGAAATAACAGCCAGGATAGAGGCTGAGAGAGAGCCGGAGCAGATAAATGCTCAGACACATGGAGCACCATCTCTGTTATGGTAGAAAAAAAGGGCCGCATGCACACTGTGTGCTGCTCCCTGCTGATCAGCCTCCACAAACCACAGAGCAGCTGTGTGCTGCCAGCAGCAGTGCTGTGCTGCTCCCTGTGCTGCTGAGTGCTGGGCTCAAGGAGCAGCTCAGGGCCCACTGAGGGTACATAAGTCCTGTAGCTGAACTGCTTCATTGCAACCCTATAAACATCCATGGAAGGGGAATGCAGTGGGTTCCTCACTCTGAATTGTTATGATGTAGAAACAGTCTGCTTTTGGGACCCAAGGGCAGAAATGGATGATAGAAGCTCAAATCCTGGAAGCAAACAAGATGCTCGGTTCTGTGCTTCTGCAAAGGGGTTGCAGGAGGGAGCTCTCCCTCCCCACTGTTACTAAACTGAGCTCAACCAAGTAACCATTTCCCAAATGCCTTTCCTTCCCCATCCCCTGAGCAGCAGCCTCCCCTTTACACTCTATATTTGCCTTCTGCTGCCCAGAGCTCTGTGAGGTTAGAAAGAAGCATCCATCGCTGCCCCAATCCCACACACCCAGAGCTGCTGCCACAGGAGCTGCCAGGGCTGTCCCCGCTCCACAGAACTCCTTTGGGATGATGGGCAACCACGCTGCGTGCCATCCCATGGCTGACTTTTTCCTTCTTTCTCCTCTCACATTCTGGTACAGACAATCTGCTCATCAGTTAGCATTACCCCAGCAGGGTAGGTTAGCTTTCTGAACGCATTTTGGGCAGGAGGATGGAGAACACACAAGAAAGAGACAGGGAGGCAGGCTGCTGGTCCGGAAAGGCAGCGCTCTAACCCAACAGGGGCAAAGGGAAACGTTTTTCTGTTGTTGTTGGATTTGTCCATGCAGAGTTTCTCTTTCTTTTCCTGCCAAGTCTGCTTTTAAAGGTCTGACTCTGCGCTTTTCGGTGGCTGTGGAGAGATCATTGCTTCCCACTGCTTGATAGTTTTTCCACCGTGCTCATGGACATCCGAGTGACCCACGTGCAGACCAGCCCTCACCCACCAGAGAGGGGGGGCTGCCAAGGAGGGGCACCTCTGCAAAGAGCAGCACAGCGCCCTTCAGGTGCAATGGGACACAGAGCTGGGAACGTTCTGAGGAGAGATCAGGTGAAGCAGTCGGTGCTGGGCTCTCCAGCCTGGTTGGGAATGATGGAGTTGCTTCCAGTTGGAGGATTGCTGTTGGGTTAATGGAAGGAAACAGCAGAGAGCAGTGCAGGGGAACACTCTGCATACATCCCACAGGCATGTGGCTGCGGCAGCCTTACCTGGGGGCTCAGCTCTGCAGCCCCCACAGCAACAGGAGCAGGATATCTTGTGGGCCTGGAGAGAACACTCTGTCCTTCCCCAGCTTTCTTCCTTTGCTTGAGCAATAGCTGCCGAGTGCTGTTTTCTTTGCTGTCACCCTCACTGGTCCCTTAATTTTAATGGCAACAGAGGAAGCAGAGGCCAAGCAGTGAGCATGCTGGGTACATAAATCCTGGCTGAGAACAAGTGCAGCAGAACAAGGCTTGAAATCTTGGTCTGGCAGTTCACCTTGACCTCCATCAGTCTGCAAGGAGCAGCAACAGTGCAGAAAGGCCCAGGGGGGGGAAGTAGGATGGATGGATGCCATCTATGCACTAAGATGTTTCACATGCACTTGAGATAAGCTTTGCTGAACTGTTTCGCTACACTCTGATTAACACAATTTCTGTTTACTATCCTTGAATAGCTTGCATAATAACCACCCTTAATTTGGGCCTCTGGTGCGTGGATAACAAACAGCAGCAGTGGTCAGAGGCGGCTCCGGTGAGGAGCACAGAGCTTCCATCTCATCTCCGCAGGAGAGGAAGTCAGCAAGCACTGGCAGCCTCATAAAACAGGGCATTAACACACCCTGCCATGCACACATCAGACCGACCTCTGTGCATCTCCATACCACCTGGGTGGAAGTACACAGGTAATGGCAAGCCGTGGTGGTGGGTTACAGGAGGCTGAAGCATAAACTGGGAAGGGTATTAAAGCAACTGCAATCCACGAGGGCTGCAACACGGCAGCCACGAGAAGAAAGAGGCATTAAAGAACATTTTTTCCACTGTGTTGCAACACAGGGCTTGGAAACAATCACGGAGCAATTTGAAATGTTTTAATAACAAATTCTCATCTTATCAAGGGGATTTCCCCTGTGTATCTCAGGCACTCCACTAAGGAGCTTAATAGCCCTTGTGGCCCTAGAACAGATAAGAAAACTGAGGCTCAGCTCTGGAAAAACACCTCACAATCAGCTGCGGGGAGAGCTCTGCTCCGTATCACACCCCTGTGTGCACCCAAATCCCCATCTCAACGCATACCCCCAACAGGTGATGCAAAGAGCAGCATACCTCTAGTGCAGCTGGCAGGCAGCGTGCTGCGCCTTGCCGACTGCCACGCAGGGAAGTGAGGAACCTGTTGTGATAATCCCATCCTCCTAATTGCCTGCTGCTCCTAAATTTCACATGAGCGTGTTTGAAACCAGCTGGTGTTTGCATAATCCCGCTGCTGGTGTGAGCACGGACAGCTGCAGAGAAAGCAGAGCTCACCTCCTGACAGTGACACGGCCATCGCATTGCATTGCCTCCAGCAGAGCTGTGTCTTGTCCCCTGCTCAGTCCAAATGGGGCCTTTGGGCACCACCTCAACAGAAACGTGCGGTGACTGAAATGATGTGCTTGGACCCACCCCAGAAGACCAAGGAATGAACAGGATGCCGCCTTGCCCTCTCTTTTGTTGCTGGAGTTTCCTGCCAGAGTGCAAAGCACTCCCACTTTCCAAGGGCCTTGACTTTCCTGGGCAGCAACGCAAGGGATGGAGAGGAAGCAGCAAAGTGCCCTACTTCTTCCTTTCATTTTCAACTTGGCTTGACAACACATTGCTGCTGCTAGCACATCTCCCTCCCTGTTCTCCTTTACTAGCAAACGCACTTTGACTGGTTGAATTATTCATTGCAAACATCTCAGCAGGCCACAGAAGACCAGCTTTTTTCTGCCTGTGAGTTACCCACAAATGAACGCATATTTCTTTTTTTTTTTATTGATGTATTTGTTTGTCAGTAACTGCTCTGTGCTCATTTGAGACACAGAGAGCTGTTTGTGAACCGGTTGCTTGCTCCTGTCCCTGGGATAGAGGGGAGCAAAAAGAAGGGAGCAGCCTGACCCCATTTACAAGGGAGGCACCTGATAACCACTGTCCCTTCTGTATCACAGGCGCCCTGATTTGGCAGAAGAGCAGCCGTTGCAAACATTAATGCTAGCAAGCCCTGCTTGCACGGGTGTTTGCACAAATCAAATGAGACAAGGTGAATCACGAAGCTGAACATATCATGTTGAGTGAACATTTTGCAGCATTAGGTCAGGGCAATTGCTCATATAGCATCAATTTATGCTGTGGGAAAGATCCAACTGAAATGCAGTTCCCAAACTTGCTATATCCCTTGCACTTCTTTCCCACCTGAACCAACTGGATGCACAGCACGCAGCTCATCCATTTACTGTTGCTCTTTTACTATGACAATGTAACTATGTCGTTGGGTCAGGAGGTTCTTTGAAGTGCACAGGCACAAGAAAAGTCAAGTATTCCTCCGCTGTAACAAGATCTTTGCTTGAGGTGATGAAGCAGCAAGGGCTTATAGCAGGGAAATGCTTCCAGCATGTAGCATATCACCCAGCTGCTTCTTTTGTGCTGAGGTCGTGAGTGGTGTTTGCTGAAATTCAGTGTCCTTCAAAGAGCATTTCTCACCAAGGAGAGTGCCATTCTCCAGGAAACAGAGAGAATACATCCTGCAGTGCTGCCACATCCCTGTACTGCTGGGAAGGATCAACCACCAGGGACCCAATGGTCTGGAGAGCAAACTGTTGTACTCTTGGGAGAAACGAACTAATGTGACACAATGAGAAGCGCTCTTTGACATACACACTGCCTTGGTTTAGCTTGAAATAACCAAAGTGTTCCAACTTTTCCTGTTCTTATCAGATTTTCATTACCTCGCAAAAGGACTTCAACATCTCTGCACACATTTCTCCTCTACACATAAAGTTCAGGGCATGACAAGGACAAGAGAAGCTGCTCCCTCTTTCTCTCCCCAGTGTGCATCCGTTGTAGTGATGGAAGATCCATACTAACTCATCCTGCAGATGCCTTTATGGTCATCTTCACTCATGAGCAGAAAACCTTTAAAATATGCTGCTGAATAGCTGCCATTTGTTTAGGTCCCAGCAGAGCCCTTTGCCTGAAAACTTTCCAACCTCTCCACTCGTTCCACCTTCCCTCAGGAGCACTGATCCAAGCTGCCCCTCTGCAGCCAGCCCTCTCCATCTACCTACACCAGGTAGCAGTGCAAGAGTAGCAACACAGGGAGACTAACAAAGCATCCAAACAGCATTTCTAATTCCTGGAACCCAGGAATGCAAGGAGAGAGGCCCAACCATCATCCCCATCCAGCACAAAGCAATTGCTCCCTTCCCATTATTTCCATGCTCCCAGGAGGATGGAGCTCAATGTAAGGGTGGCTGCCAGACCTGCTCCGCCACGTATCTAATTGAGAGCAGGCTATTAGGGATGAGGAGTAGCTGACAAATGATGCTGAAGGGAGGTGATTTGTTGGGTTAGTTTCGTTGTTTTGATATACTTCCTTGGGTCACGGGACTAAGGAATGTCTCATGTTGTTGACTGCTGGTGGCCTGCTCTGGTTGGAGGGCAAGGTGCTTTCCAGCCACCTGACACTGTCTAGACTGCTGCAAACCCAGACCTGGTGTTGGCGTGGTCTGAAACCTCATTGCTGGCCTCAGTGCCCTAAAATACTTCTCTTCCTTTTCAGTGGAAATTGCTCAGAAAACAAGTTGGCTCCCCCCTGAGCAGACGAACGGCTCAGCTCATGTAACACAAATTAATTCACGGTAAATTGAGATCCCTGCAGAAATATCACCTATGCATGAAAAGCAGAGGTTTGCTCAGCAAAGTGAGGGAGAGAAAGGGAGAGAAACACGCAAACAACATCCATCAGCTCCCATTCTGGTGTAAATATATCCTGGGATGCTGAGTGCTTGGAGGACATTCAAGAGAACCACAAAAATGATCTGGAATCTTGAAGCATACATTTGGTGTGAGAGCACAGAGCTGAGCAATCCGTTAAACCACAAGAAGGAGGGAGTGGTGACTCCAGCACAACCTGCCAACGTGAGGGTGCATTTACAAGAAGAAAGACTTCAAAAACTGAACCAGAATGAGAAAATTCCAATGAAAACGCAAAGAGATGAAAACAAAATTAATTAATCCACAGGAAATTTCAGGAAGTACTTTTTATATCACATTGAAAAGCGATGGAAGGGGTGGCTATTGGCCTTCTACAAAGCATTCTGCAGCAATGGGCTGGATGCAGAAGCTGCTTAGTGCAGCTGAACATCCCATAATCATATCTGCCAGTGGATGACATCCCATAATCATATCTGCCAATGGATGACTTGCCATATCCTTTCCCTTAGCTTGGATTATATCCATATATGATGTTCCCAGGTACGAGTGGTGCCAGCTCTTTGGCTCAGAGGGACTTCTCATCCTTTCAGCATCCTCCCTTTAATAGCAAGCAGACTTGCATAATTTATCATTATTAATATTAATGGCACTTCGCTCACATGTCTGAAAGAGCTCCTGGCCTGGGCTCTGCAACACAGATGGCAGATTTTCTCTGAGTACTGTGAGCAAGGACTTACCAGAAGCCACGTCATCATGGGCATCTTTGTGCCATGAGACTCTGCAGGTAACATCTACATCTAGGTAAAGCGTGCCGAGTCTGAAAGTGGAATCATAAAGGTTGGAAAAGATAGCTGAGGTCATTGAGTCCAGCCATCAGCCCATGCCCACCATACCTTCTAATCCCCAGCCCTCGGTGCCACTTCCACCCTTTTCTTGAAAACCTCATTGGAAACAACTCACTGTGCTCATCAGAACTTCCCTGAACTTTTGGAGCAACTCTGGGCCCCACCTGGGGTTGAAGCAAGTTGTACAAGACTGGAGATGTTATCTGAGCAGCCTGTCTAAGATGGCTGCATCAACCAACCTATTAGGAAATGGTGCTACATCCCTAGTAGGACTGAGCTCTGCTTTTGCTATATAGCCCCGAACGTTTCCAACCCACATTATCTGGAAAATCTCTGCTGAAACACACCAGTTTGTGGTGTCAGTCTTTGCTGTACCTGCTCTGTCTTGTCAGAGACACAGCCCAGGCAAGGAATTAATTGACTGAGATGAAAACTTGACTGCTATCGTAGACCATGGTAACGTGATTCTCTCTTACTCTTTAAAACTATGTTTTGTATGTCTTCATGCACTAAGTACTGAAGCAGCATGATGGAGAAATAGATAACAAAAGGCAGTAACCTGCTGCTTGGCAGTCTCAGAGATGCCCTGGACTCAGTGAGGCTCTGCTGCTCTCCCCCCACAGCATCAGCCTTTCCTCCAGGCTTTGCCATCACAGGCGATGCTGATGTGGCAGTGCAGGCTCCAAGGCCAGGCACTGCAATGCACTTTGCAAGCCAGCTTCTTTCCACTGCTCTGATTAATTGCCAGTGTAGCTTCCCAATGCACTGACACGCTGCTTCTGTGAAAATGCAGGAGTGCTTTAGCACTTATGGGCTGGGTACGTGCAGTTGCAAAGGCATAAAGATGGTGCTATATGCATTATACCTACACAGTCCCAACTGTGCTTAATACAGAGCTATCTGCACACTGCGTCTCTGCTGAAAACGAAGATTAGTGTAAAAAAAAAAGATGTATATTTTGGCTTTAAAATCTTAAATCAATTTCTCAGCTAGCAACTCAGAAA
This sequence comes from Excalfactoria chinensis, assembly GCF_039878825.1. NCBI lineage: Eukaryota > Metazoa > Chordata > Aves > Galliformes > Phasianidae > Excalfactoria > Excalfactoria chinensis. Next base: position 83,179,621 of record NC_092828.1, on the reverse strand, counting down.
GAGAAGTTCCTTCCAGTCTGTAGCTACAGGCACTGATGTTGGAACCCTCATCTCCAGATACGGACATTTCTTCACCCCGCAGTCATCCTGTCTGATCTCATTGGGAGATTCCGGGCATGTGGTACTTCTGAGGTTGAAGAAGTGTGTAAATATGGTCTCAGAATTGGAGGTTTGGTTCCTACACAAGCAAACACTCTATGTCTGTCATTTCAAGCAATGGAAGTATCAAAGAGTAACCTATGGTTTCTCTGTGGCTTCATGACAAAGCCCGAAACTATTCCCCTCTTGCTCTTTGTTTATTGTGCAAACTCTTTCCCCACAGAAAGAAATGAGCTCCTCCATCCAAACACCGCATGACTGAAGGCAGCAGGTAAGGAGCTCACCTCAGGAGGCAGTGAGCAAACAGAAACAATGATTATGTGGCAACGCAACCACAAAACAATTTGGTAGCAAGCCACGCACCTGGAAGGATCAGCCACAGCCCTGCAATGAGGCTCAGCTGGTGTTTGCTGAGAGCTGAGAGCACACGGCCACTTGTCACAAGTGCAGCAGCTCAAGAAGCTTCCAAATGCAGTCAAGGATTTGTACCTGCAAGAGGGGAATAATTGATATTTGCTCCCATCCACACCTGAAGCAACCAAGGTGGGAGGAGTGCCATGAGGTCAGGCAGAATGAAGAGTGCCCAGAGGGATGTGAGTCTCATTCCCTTTTAACAAGGCTGAGACACAACACCGGGTAAGGGTATGTTAAAAACAAGCAAGAAATACGAAAGCAGAAGCTGGGTGTTTTTGTTGCCCTGGGATCACCCTGAAATAGCAGGCGTGACTCAGGATATTCAGCCCCAACGGCCCTGCACTGCACTCACTGACATGGGCATGGTGAAGACCCAGCATGTGGACATAAATAAAACAAAGGCAGGCTACATGTGTGGTCTAATCCAGTTACAACCTTGATGCATACTTTCCCTCTTTGAAAGCAGCTCCATCCCATTTTGCTCCTTGCAAACCTGGAGAGGTGCTTTGCAGCAGAAGCAATGCAGCCCTGCAGGAGCATTTCAAACTGACCCACAGAGCTCCCCCACCTCAACTGTAAGGCTGGTTGTCACCAGCACAATGCCTGTGGCTCACATTTATAAACCCTATTCCTTCCCAGCCCCCCATTATAAAACACCTCTCTTTCTCCACTTCCCCCTGTTCTTTGCTTCTTTCCTAGGCTGGCAGCACAGCTGTAGGTACATCTATGCTTCTCTCACAGAGCAGGGCAGCTGTGTGCTTCAGAGCTGCAGTTTCCTATCTACTAGCAGTAGGAAAGAGATAAGTGCTTAAAGATAACTTACGACCTGTTTAGAACTTCACAGGCATTTCAGCACAGTTCTTTGTTTGGTCATCCCAGGGTAAAAGAACATGTGTGTTCCCAGCTGCTGTGGATAGCTTTGTTATCTTGCTGCTCTGTTTGATGTTTCTTGCTGTGCTCCTGTAAAAATGGGTGTCATCCCAGCAATCACAGGCACTCAGCCTCCGTGTGGACCTTCTGCTGGAGCTCTGATAGCCTGGAAGCTACTTTCAAGCTTCTGTCTCTGCTTCTGGCTCTTGCACTGCGCAGTCAGACAGAGGCTATGGCAGCTGTGTGGTGTTTAAGGGACCCCATAGGTGAGCTCTGCTGGTTGCAGACAGTGACAGCAGGAGAGCACAAGATTGCATCTGCTTTCAGTATAATATTTATTATTTACTGTTTCAGAACTTCCCATGGTTGCTGGGATGTTGTGCTGGGAGCTCTCACCAACAAGTCTTCCATGAAGCTGATCTGTACTCTCACAAATCTCATATGAACAAAACAAGTAAACCACAATGAATCTCTCCTGGAGACCTGGCTTGGCTTTTGCAATACTTAGAACTCATTCTGAAACAGAGCAGCGTTGTGTAACCCCACCTGGCTGCAGGTAGCTGTGCTGGCTCTGTGCTCACAGCTCTGGTCCCTTGGCTGCCTGGTTCTGACCCTGTGTGCTCTCAGCAAAGCTTCTCCCATAACAATCCAGGCCTTGCAGCTCAGGAATGTTTTGTTTGCTTTAATCCTCGAGTGAAATTATTTACTGGTATTTGGTGAAACAACGTTCCAGCAAAGAGAGGCTGTAGGGCTGTTATCCAGAACAACAGGGCAGGCTTGCCACCAGCCTAGCAAGAGAAGTGCCAATGCTGAGATAAAGGCTCCTTTCGAGCTGCAGCTGGAAGAGCGGAGATGCCCACAGAAGGCAATTCAGAAACTAAGGCATGGGCCCTCTGCTCCATCTGTGTGGTCCGTGTTGTGTGCTGCAGAGAATGGGGGTATCCAGCAGCAGCATGGATTGAGCAGAGCTTTACGGATGGTGGGGATCTCTCCTGGGGGCTTTGCAGAATGAAAAATGCCCATTACACGTGGAAAATTGGTGTTCACAGACTGAGGAGAAGGTTGTGTTTTCCCATGAAGGTAGATGGAAGGATTTGCTATTCATAACTGGGAGGGAAAAAAAGAAAAGGAAAAAAAGGCAAAATTAAACCCTGGAAGATGCACTTTGTCAATGACCCACGTGAGCCTGTCCTGTCCAGGGGGCTCAGCAACAAAGGCTGAGTCTCCCTCCCACACTAAGATACTGAGGCTATTGTTTAGAATAACTACTTGGGCTTCCTTTATGGGAACAAATGCCATCCAGGGCTGGGGAAAAAGGCTTTAGTAGGGGAAGAACAGGACATCTCAGCCATGGCCCTGCAGAAAAGCATGTTTGTATGCCCACTATCCCAAAAAATGACTCTCCCGTAGCTATTTGCACTAGATTCAGTTATTCACTGTTTAGCCAAGAAACAAGACTATCCAACCCCAGATGATTTTGATGTAGAGTCCTCCTTAGTGAGACTGTTCAGGATGGTGACTTCAGGGAGATGATGCTCTGTGGAGAGCTGTGCTGAGCTCTGCATTGGCCGTGATGCAGAGCATTAAGCGTGGATTGGGTTTGCCTTGTAGGCCTCAGCCATGCTGTAGATGTGGCACTGAGCAGCACAGTCATTGGGGGTGGACTGGTGGTCGGATGACCTTGGTGGTCTTTTCCAACCTTGACGACTGTGTGATTCTATTCTGTGATTCATGTGTGCTGGGAAATCAGAGCTTTGCATCTTGGAGAGAGGCAGCACAGCAGTGTGTGCTTTGCAGCCACAGCGATAACGGGCAGCTGGGAAAGTGAGTTTCTCTCCCACAGGAATTTGACATTTCAGCCTTTCTGTTTAGGGGAAGACTTACTGGCTTTATGCAACATTTCCCAGTGATGCTGCATTTAACGCTGTGCATCTCTATTCATGCACCATTTCCTTACTCATGCCACGTTACCTTCTTTCAAGCCCTATTGCAGACTGTGGGGCTTGGGGCACCTCTGAGCACCAGCTTGTTGTTATACCTCACCTTCCTCTAGTCAAAGGGCCCAGCTCTGCCTTGTGGTTCCTATGCCACGAGCTGTAGCTCTATGGATTGCTCAGGGAGAGGTCTTAGGATGTCTTTTTTTGGCAGGAATGACAAAGATGCAAAGAATGATGGAAAAGGGTGAGTGTCTTGGGGTGATCCTGGCACAATGCGGATTTATACCAATAATGAAGTGCAGGTGGTGCTCTGAGCACAGCATGTTGGAATGATACCAGGGTTTAGTGCTCCTGCTTGGAAAATGCATTCCTCTCCCCAGCTTCCTTCTATTGATCAGATGAAACAAACGAAATCCTGCAGCTGCTGTAACAAACTGTCTGAAGGCAAACAGGGTTGCTGGGCAAATAGTATAGAAGCCATGACTAATTAGTCCCTGGGGAACATCTTCTTACAGAACAAAGCAGATATCTCGGTATTGCATTGGGAGCATGCGGTGTTGATCTGATCACTTGCAGAACCGCAGTCTTCCTTCTGCAGGCCCCAGTTTCAGCAGAAGCCAGCAGTGACTTCCTCCAAGTGAAACACAGCCTTTTCAAGGGCTTCTAATATATCCCAAGGCTTTTCTTACCCAGACACTCAAAGCTCACCAAACAGTGGCACTATGTTCTAAACCCAAAACTAGACAGGATCTGAATGGAGATCCAAATCCCACTCTGAAGCTGTTGGTAAACCTCAGCACGCCATACTTTTGTGTTGAAAGGAAAACAAAAGCCTGCATTGGTTGGTGTTGGTAGAGCAGAAACAAATCAGTCTTCTCAAATCTGCTGACATGGCTATTGGGATAACATGAATGAATACAACACACTAGCCAGTGCAGCACAGAGTGGCAGTAGAAGATAGGAGATGACGTGAAAAGGGATGAGTGCTTGGCAGCATGCACTGGGCTGTTCTTTGCCCTGCCCTCAATGCAAATTGCACTTTTGAGGAAGATGTACCCGAGAAGCAAGCCCAAATCTCACTGTCCATCTGGGAAAGGAGCAATGGAGGAAGCCTGGGGCAGTGATGGGTCCCCTGCAGCCCTTCCCATTGTCCCCAGAGCTCTGAAGGAGCCAAGAGGATCTTTGGCCTGAAGTATTTAGTAGAGACCTGAGAAATCTTTGCTTCCCATTTAGTTCTTCCATTGCATCTGGCCTCTGTATCAGCATTGTGGACAGAGAGCTCACAAGGAGAGCGGCAGGAGCTAAGGATGAAAAACACTCTTTGCCTTTTAGCCTCCATTTGCTGGGAAAGTGACTGATCTTCTTGGCAAAGAGAATATTTGTGACAGAATTTGCTCTCACGGACGTGAACCGTGCTGTGCCTCTTCTGCCTGTTGCACTCTCAGATGATTTCACCACTTTACCATCCCGCCCTTACGATAACATTGAATGCATGCATGCTAAGCCATGCAGTGCAAAGGGGCATAAAGCCTGCTAAAGGGTAACGCTGTGCATCGTCTGTTTCTGGACTGTCTGCTCCCAAAAATGTAAGCAAATAGCACAGTGGGCTGAGATGGTGCAATTATCAGGATAAGGAGTAGAAATGCATTGACGCTGCTGATGTGATTTAGCAAACAGAACAAAACGACGTGGGTTTCTCTCTTCATTCTTGTGCATTGCATTTTCGTGCACTGTGCAGCTTTTACTTTGTCAGTCATTTTTAAAAGCAAGCAGCAACTTCTGGGAATGCTGAGCTTAAATAAAAAAAGTGGGGAGGAGGGGAGAAAAAAACATGTCACACATTCCTGCGGGTTAGCAAACATGATTAACCCACATCAGCAAGAGTGAATGAAAGAGAATTCAGTGAATGGAGTGAGCCAAAGAGAGCTCAGTGCTGGTAGCACAGCAGATGATCAGTTGGGTTTTTGTATGACTGGGTGGTTGGAATAATACAAGCATAGCTGTAAACTGAAAGCCAGTGTATATCTAAGGAAAAGACTCACCAACTCTGAGGTCTTCAGTCAAGATGGATAATATTGAGGCTCACCACCAGAACTCCACAAAGGAGCAATCTCCAGAAAGAGATGCTGCTTTAGTGGTGGTCAGTCCTTAAATGGGATCTAGGAGAGGTAGAGTCGAGCTCCATCCCTTCTGGATGAATTACCTTCACCTGTGCTCCCACAGCTGACTCATTGCCTCAGGTGGTCAATCAGAGGTTAATCAGAGGTTCAGGATTTGATCAACAGTTTCCCTTACAATGACTTAAAAGGTTGATGCTCTGCATTCCTTCAAAAGCATGCCTGGTGCAAACTGCACTTCCCCTTTGCCCATTCCTTTGTATAGCTGCTGCCCCCATCCTCACTATGCTCCAGGGGAGCCCATTGCTGCTGTGGGACAAAGTAGCAGGTTGGCCAAAGGACTACCTACACTCAGCAGGGTGCACTGAGGTCAGCACCGCATGAAATGCAAGGGTGGTGTAGCTGCAGGCAGGGACACTGAATGTTTTAGTGCAAAAATGAACAACCAAGTTCAAGCAGGGCGTAGTAGAACCTCTCTCACCAGCTGGACTGCGGCACAAAGTTCCCATCTGCTACAGTTTGCTGAATACTCTTTGAAAAGCTTTTCAATATTTCCCTTTGCTGCATTCAGAGCTGCAGCTTGCAGTGTTGAGCAGCTACTGGGGGAGGGGTGGGCAAGTGGGTGCAGACAATGGTAATACGGCCATGGGAAGGGAGCTGCCATTATTGCACCTGCAGGTGCTGATAAGGCACAGGGTGGAACCTGCAAAGTGTCAAGCAGGTCTGGAACCTTGATTCAAAGCATACAAAAGAATGTGAGAGAAGGCTAAATATCCCGCCTTGTCAGGATGTTTGTATGCAATAACCTCTATAAAAATGTTCACCTGCTTCATTTGCAGCAGAGAAAGCTTCTGATGAAGTTTTCATGAGAGCATTTCTGGTGCTCTTCAAGAGCTGGGGGAGGGTACTAATACATCTCCACAGCATCCCACAGGTGATAAACAAAAGCAGCTTTTCCTTCCAGAAGTGCTGTGTTGCTCATCTGCATTGTAGGCTCATGACCAGATGTGTCTGATAGTGTGAATCAAGGTGCTTTCTGAACCTGGTGTTAGACCCACTGCACTGCGTAAAGCCAGAATCACAGTGCAGCCACTCCTTGGGGCTGCTGGGGAGCTGTGAAAACATAACCCAGTTTTCCAAAGGTGTGGTTAAATGCTGCTTTCATCATGTTTGGGTGTAGGGATGGCAGCTGCGTGCTGCAGGGAGCAGGGTGTTGGTTGTGCCAGTTGGATGAGGGCTGGGGTGAGCTGGCCTGGAAGACCCAGGGAACAAGGAGGTCTTTGGTACGTACTGACATCCAGACATCCCCTGCAGCATTTTGTGATTTGGCTGTGAGAAACTCTTTGGCCATGATGGGCTGCAAAATGCCTCTGTCTCATCAGCATCCTTCCTGCTGCCCGGGTGTCCCAGCCCTGCAGGAGGAGACCTGAGTGTGGATGTGCAACAGAGGGAGCTTTGTGCATGCAGCTGCAGAGACACCCTCTGCCCCTCAGTCAGGGTCCTTTCCCTTCCCCCTTCCCACAGCTATCACTGAGGGAGAGAACACCCATTTTAACCTCATGTAGAGCTGGCGAACGATGATGATTTTTTTGCAGAAGGCTTTTCTTCCTCCCAAACCTGAGATCTCTGGGGATTCTGTGTTGCTTTGTGCTGAGGTGGAATGAGTTGGTGGTTTTGTTTCCTGAAAATAATAAAAATGAATTAAAAAACCCCGAACAGCTCACAGATTTATAGGAAGAGAAGGAAATTGGTCTTGTTCCTGTCTCTAGCTGTTGAGTTGTGTTCTCTCTCCATTGCACACAAGCAGTTTCCATCACCACTAGTGTGCAAATAAAGTTACCTGACCTTGGCCTCTCCTACAGTGAGCAAAGCCTCAGCTATGCCACGTGTCCTGCACCGGTGCTCGCTACATGTTGCACCATTCATTCTGACTCCGTGCTGCTTGAGGACCTACAAGCTCCTGCAGTTAAAGAAGGCAGACCCCAATGGACACCTCAACTCAGTCCCTCCCCAGCTGTGGAATTCGTAAGCTATTTTCCATCTTGTGAAAGCATTATAACTACAGAATGGTAGTAATGGAAACCGGGGCTTGAGCACTGAGTGCTGCTCTGTCAGTTGTTACAGAGGGGGTAGCTTGGAGATGCTGTATTGCAGTGGGATTCCTGCCTTTGCTCAGACCCAGGCATTTTCTACATACCAGCACTAACTGTGGTCAACTAAGAAACCTCGGATTGGTTGACAGTGAGAACCTTTGAGCAAATGCACAGATGAATTACTGTGCTGTGCTGGCTCTGGGGCAGGGGAAATTCTAAGTGTAGGGTGAGTGCTCCCTGCAGCCCAGAGCTGCTACAGCCACCTTCTTCACAAGGCTTAACATGGTATAAAGTAGCTAGTGTTAAACATTGCTGTTCTGCACAGTGGTATCATGTGGCGGTGCTCCCTGGCAGAGCTGCACTCCAGGATTCTCCTCGGTCACCACATTCCTTCACCCCATGGTACACCTCCATTATTCATGGCCAGAAATGGGGACATCCTCACTTTCTATGGCTGGAGGGTTCCAGTGCCATTGCTCAGAGGGTGTGGAGTGGAGAGGGTTGTGCCTTGCCCTGTGTGCCTTGCCCTCCTCCTCCTGGAGCTCAGCAGGAGGGTTAATAGCTACAGTGTGGTGTGCTTTAGAGCTGAGCATCTTCTTGTTGCTCTCCCCTGGTCTTGACCAACAGAGAGAGCAGATCTCTTGCTGTGTCTGAGTTACGAGCTTCTGCAACCAGTGTGGTCTGCAGCATGGCAAAGTACATTGGGGGATGAGAGGGTGGAGGTCTCAAAGTGCTGGCAGCAACGCAGAGATTCCCATCCACACTGAGAAGGGATTGTGGATTCACTGTGGTCTCTCAGTGTGCTCTGAGCATTTAGGAGTTGTGAGTCAAGCTCCAGACCTCAGGAGGTAGACTTACAAACATGACATCCAAAAAAAAAAAGTTGTTTCTTTTAATCTGACATCTGAGATTTTAAGTTACTGCCAGGCCGTGGTCTTCCCTGCACAGCCACAGCATTGGGAATTTGCTTATTAATATAGGCAAGCTGAGACATTTACCTCCTGACCTGTCTCCAGGAAGCGGGGCTTTATTGCAGCATTCACCACCACAGCATTTCCAGTAAAACCCTGAGAGCTGGCAGCAGTTCTGACGTAGATGGGAAGGATCTCCTTTAAGACACGGCTCAGTGCTAAATCCTAACCCCTGATCTTGAGGGGATAAAGCCCAAATCTAATTTTCTGTCCCTTTTTCCTCCACACCTTAGAGCTCAATCTTCCCTATAAAAGTGATCAGGATTGATTCAGATGAACAGAGGGAATAAGGCTTCAGCAAGTGAGACGTGAATTGGGGAAAAACAGCTCTCTTGCAAATGGAAGTGAATAGGCTATTGGCCAAATTCTGGAAGGGATTGCCCCATTTCCAGGGAACAAAGCAGAGCTTCATCCCCATCTGTGTGGGGTCCTGACCGCAGTACGGAACAGAGCTGGCTGCAGAGTCATCCTGCCCATTGCTGTACCATGGTGAGGGGCACCTGTCCATTCAACCTGGGGGTTCAAGAATCTTTGATCTGTCCACCGTGGTTCTTTTCTCCTGGTTCTTGCTTGGCTGATGCTCTGCTTGAAGCTCAGTTTATCTCAGCCCTCACAGGAGCTGCGGTGCCTGAGACACCGTTTGGATCTCAGGTTTCTCTTTAAGCACTCTGCCTGTGGCTTCTGGCTGTGTGCCTCCAAGGACCCCTAAAGCACAGCAACTGCTGCTGATAGCAGGCTGCACCTCCTACAGCTGGTGCAGGGCAGTGAGCTCATGCACTGCCTACCTCCATTTTGCAGCCAGCCTGACAAATGGTGGCACAAGAACCCTGGTGCAGTTGCTGCGGCCATTGCTAAGTGCTGGAGGCACAACTGCAGCTGGTTCTTACCGGAGAGGACTTGGCATCTGGGGAGAGCAGCTCCTCTTTCCATTGCTGGCACACGCTCCAGCCCCCTGTTCCATGCCTCAGCTGCTGCTCTGTTGCCAGGATGGATTGGATGTGCCCAAAGCATTTCTATTCTCAAGGCCCCTACAGCCGTGCTGTTCCCAAGGCACTGCTTTGCCCTCTGCCCTGTGCTACTGGAGCAGCAGTGCCCCAAACACTAAGGAGTCACAAATCCCAGTCACACAGCACTAAAATCAACAAGAACTGGTGAGTGGGGAAAGCTGGCCTTCTCTCCCTGCCTGTTAAACTCATTAAAGTCAGCTTTTAGCATCAAACCAAAGCAGCCAGTGAACAGCAAAGAAAATAGCAAATGTCAGCACGAGGGATTGAGTAAAATTGGGTTCCCCAGGCCCACCTCTTGCAGGCAGTTGCTCCAGGTACGCTCTTTACATGTGCTGTGAGAGCAGCTTCTGCAGAAGGTGTTGAGAAGCTGCTTGAGAAGCTGAAATCTATGCCTGGAAACTTGTTTCATTAAACCAACATAAGAGTGTCACATTATTTCCTACCCCAAAGTGCTACTCTGGGTCCAAAAGCAAGTGGAATGTTGGGAGCTGTTAGGAAAGAACAGAAAACAACACAGAGTCCTCGTACAGCTCCATCTCAAATATCATGCTGGCTTCAGCCCTGCAGTCTCCAGCAGCTGAAGCAGCTGATTGCTGCAAAGGCAATCACAGCCACAGACAACCCTCCAGGACACAGGCACGGGGCTATACCGAGGCTCTGCTCCTGGAAAGAAGGTGAGCAGAGGAGAATGCAGCACTGGTGCAACTTCACAAAGCATTATTCTGCTGTTTCAGTAGAGAAGCAGAAAGGGTTTCTTCTGCCTGTTGGAGCAAGATGACTCTGTGCCCCCTCCTGCTGTGGTTTTAGGATGGTGGATTTGAGTTCCTGCTGCTTGTAAGTTCGGTGCCCTTCTGTGCACAGCTGCTTTTAGTATCCTGCTTCATGGAAATTCACTGAGCCCTGTGCAGGAATCAGGCTGGAAAGAAAGCATAGCTTTTATCATTAATTCCTCCATTTTCATTTAGTCCTTAGAAATACATAAGGTAGGGATTGCTAATAAACATCTCTTTGGAGAGGAATGTCAGGGTGTGCTCTGAGCTGAACACATGGGCAGAATAGCTCCATGCCTTTGTAGCACGGTGTAAGGAGGTATCAGGCTTAGCACATCTCCCATTGTTTGTCCATACTTGTGGCAAAGGTACAACTGCAGTCAGGGCTGTTGTCATTTGTGACGGTATTTCCTGCTCATCTCCAGTGACTTCCACATTATTTGCATGGAGATGAGCTCTCCTCCTCAGTTCATTAGGCTGGAAACCATTTGCGTTCGTTTCGCTTCAGATGCACTCAGAGCCAGGTCTGCTCTGATAGTTTCGCTGATAACATTAAAAGCAGAAGCGATAACAACCAAGATTTTACAAGGAGCCTATTTAAAACCTCTTGCTCCTTCAAAGGTCATTTGACCCACGGAAATAAAGGCAGCAGGTCAAATGCTGCAGTGATGCTGCCAAGACGTGGCCAAGTGCTCACTTACATGTGCAGAGTGGGCAAAGAGGCAATAGGGAGAGGGCACCTAGGGTGGCTGTGCACCCCATAAGGACCATGCCAAGAGGCTGAGCTTGCACCCGAACCCTGTTGAAGGAGAGGAAATAACTGGAGGTGCTGTTTGATGAGTTTTTTATTCAGTGCATTGGATTCATACATCACTGCTCAATCAACCAGCTAGCAACATTTCACACATTCCTATAAAATCAACCCCGAATCCGGTCTCTTGTTAAAGACACTCAGTGTAAAACATAAAGCAGTCTATCAAATATTTACTTCCTTCCTTACAGCTTAAGGCCCAGTAACAGGCTGTGCTTGGCACACTCAGTATTGGCTGCAGTATTGGGCAGAGAATGGATTGGCAACTCATGTTTGGTATGGGGCTTCATTAACAAACATCTCGACACAGCTCATTAACTTCTCAGCCAAGTGCTGTGCAGCCTGGCTTCCTTCCCACATCAGCATGATTATGCACAGGTGGAGCTGCACCTACAAGGATCCCAGTGCAGACCTACACAGCATTGGAAGCACAGATTTAGGCTAAGCCCACCCACCTGCTCAGCACTGAGAACAGCGGGGCAGTTCAACTGAGCCTTTTGGCTGCTGACAAGTCAGGGTGAGGTGCTGTGAAGATGGGGAAGGCCCTACACTGCGAACGTTTGGGTGGGGGTCCCGGCTGCACGCTGTAAGGCTTTTAGGTGGGGAATGCTGGATCATGTCCCTGGCATGGCTGCCATGTTTGCTGGCCTCTCAGGTAAGCAGGTCCAAGGCCTCAGTACTGTCCCAACTGCAGGACAAGGCTTGTAGCTGCTCCCTTCTCTGGTGCCTGGCAGAGGGATGGGGTGGACCTGGCACCATGGAGCCCAGCACAGCAAATCTACCCCCACTCATCCCCTTCCACCACCTCCCTACACTGTGTATAGCCCTGACTCTAGTGCTGCCTCATCCTTGCCCTCAGTCACTCTCTCATTATGCATGGAAGGAAGCAGACAGCGGGTTGCTGAATCATCTATCTTCAGAGGGAATCTATCGTGTTTTATTGAGCCACCTGTTACAGGGCCTGGGCTGCTGCCCGCTGTCCCCACGATGGGTGCATGGTGTTAGGGCATGGTGACCGTCCGGCGGGCGCCGCGGGCTGCTGCAAAGCGCCTCTTATTCCTCAGCCCAGAGAACCTCTCATCCAGCGTCAGGCTGGTCTGCAGGGGAAAGGGAGAGCGCGTCAGTCCCGTGGCTCATGGCCAAGCACAGCCGGGCTTGCAGCGGGGTATTGATTAGAGCCCATCAGTCGGGAGGGTGCATCACAGCCGGTTAGTCAATTAAACCACCCATCACACGGAGACAAGGAGCTCGACAGACTGTGTGCGGCTGAAAAAACCTCCAAGCAGTGCCCAGCCCCCAGAGAGCGGGCGTCCTTGGCAAGAACAGGAGCAAGCAGATGGCGTGTGAGCACAGGGCGTCAGGAGCAAACAAACCGTCCAGACAAGGAGAGCTGGCGACGAAGGATGGTGGAGCAGGATTTGTGACCTGCCCCACTGCTCTCTCGGTGTAAAACACGGAGAACGTGGCACTGAGAAGTCCTCCAAAGCCAAAAGAGAGCAAAGCCCAGAGGTGCTGCATCTCTCTGAGGATGGGGGAGAACATAGCTGCCCCCAGCCAGGTCCGCTCCCAGGGAGCACCTCCCCGCTCCGAGCAAGCACACAAATGGGACAAGAGGGACCAACAGAGCAGGAATAACAGGGATGAGTCTGTAGCTGACCAATAGTCTTCTCAGGTGCCGCCATTTTGGTGAGCACCCAAGCCAACAAGGCCGCAGGGCTGTCCTCCTGGGTTGGGCTAAATAAACCCAGCCAGCAGCCCCAAAACCAAGCAACAAGGCTCCCATGGGATGCAGGATGTAGCCGGTCCCCTCGATGCTCCTCTACCTGGTTGGCCATGGCACGGAAGTTGAACCTCAGCATCACCCCCTTGGGTTGGGGCTTGGTGATGCGCGGTGGGGGCCTCTGGCTTCGCAGGAAAGGGCGCTTGGCTCCGGGCCTGGGGGAAAGCACAGGTGTGTGGTCACACAGGGAGCTGAGGCAGGTGGTGTCCTGTTGTCTGCAAACTAATAGGGTTAGGGAGACCCACGTGTACCCCAGTGTTAATCACAGAGATCTGGGTGAGCACGTCCTGAGAAGGGCAACAAATCTGTGAAAAGGCTGGAGCTTAAATCTTATGGGGAACGACTGAGGGAACTGGGATGGTTTGGTTTAGAGAAGAGAAGGCTTAGGGGAAACTTTACTGGTCTCTACAACTTCCTTGAAGGAGGTTGTGGCAAAGTGGAGGTCAGCCTCTTCTCCCAGATAACAGCAGTAGGATGAGAGGGGATGGCCTCAAGTTGTGACAGGGGAAATCTGAGTTGGATATTAGGAAAAATGACTTCTCAGACAGAGTGGTGATGCACCGGCACAGGCTGCCCAGGGAGGTGGTAGAGTCCCCATCCCTGGAGGTGTTCCAGAACCATGGGGATGTGGGAATGAGAGACACAGTTAATGGAAATGGTGGGGGTGGGCTGATTGTTGGACTTGGTGATCCTAGTGGTCTTTTCCAACCTTAATGATTCTATGATCCTACAAAGAGGTGCTCAGCAGCTGTACAAGCTGAACTCCAATGCTGCAGATAACGGGAAATGCTCTCTGGGCCCAGTTACCCTCAGCCACCCACCAGATCCTGCCCCTGCACAGCACAGGCATGAGACCATGCTCCTCCAGCCATGTGCCTGTGAGCAGTCCAGCACTGCTCCCACAAAGCCTGTGAGAGCTCCCACTCCCCCTTGCTCTGGATACCAAGCCAACCACACATAATTACTGTCTCCTTTCAGATACACCAGGACAAGGCACCATTTGCTCACCACTTGAGGGCCGAACCATTAGTTCTGCACTTATTATAAAAAAACAAAACAAAACGTGAAGCTGCAATAATGCTAAAGGGATTAGCAATGGCTTTTGTAGGGCTCCCATGCTAACAAATCAACTCATTCACTTACGTGCTGGTCTGGCTTGCCTGGGGATTAGCCACAGACACTGTCAGAACTGCTCCAGGGCTGGGTTTCACTTGCCACCTGCCAAGACAGCAAGATGTCTCCAGCTTCAATTCGAGCGTGAAAGAGCAAGTCACGTTCATTCTGTGCCTTTGTCACCAATTACCTTCTCATCCTTGGTGGTTTCCCTTCTGCATTAGCATCCATTTGCTGTGAAATCAATGACAAAAGGATCAGTTAAATAACGATCACTCAGAAACAGGGATTCCTTTTCAGGCCTTTCGTTTGGTATATTTGAAAAGCTCTTTCTCTGTGTCATCACAAAACTTGTTTTTCTTGGGTTTCTTGCTGCATAGGCAAAGCAACTGGCAACCATCTCGGTTATTTTGGAAGCAAAGACCAAACTGGGCAAGGGCTGGTAAAACTGAAGGGTGGTCACCAGCAGCAGGCTGTATAAAATGCCTCTGTACTGACCCCTCTCTGGATATAGGCTTTGGAGAACCGCTGCTGCATCCGCTTCTGCTGGAAGCCTGGTCCTCTGTTCAGCAGGAAGGGCCTGATGGGCAGGAGAAGAGAGAACAACAGAGGTCAGCACAGTATTGGGTCTCTCCTGAAGTATAAATGTAGCACATAACTGAGTTCGGTATGAAAAGCAATATGAGAAGTAAATGAGGATATCTGTGACCAAGTTCAGCCCTACAGGTTTTTCTGCCAGCAAAGGATTTCAGTGAAACAAGTTTTTCTGCTTGAATGAAAGGACAGCTTGTGTTTGCTTTGAGCTCTTCTCATTGGAAGATAAGTGATAGAACAACATCATAGGAAAAAAAATCTGGTCAGAAGGGACCCCTGGAGGCCATTCTGTCCATTCTCTGCTCACAGCAAAGGCAGGACTGATACTGAGCTCCATTTGAGGATGTGAGGACAGTAAAGGCAGACCTTGGGGCTTTGCCCAGCTCTGCAGCCCCACTCTCTGCCTTCCCATTGGGACAGAGCCTCTGCTTTTGTAAAAATAAAGGCTACGTCACCCTTCCAAAGTTCTCCCCAAAGTGGCAGGTTAGAAGCTGAACACCGATAGGACAGTCACATTCTCCACGCTCACTAAAACCCAGTGACAGATCAAATACCGACCTCATTAACACAGGGCTGCTTTGTGTCCAGGTGCTTTCCATACACACTCAGGGCACTCCTCTCACATCATGCAAGCACACGGCTGGCTGAGATAAGAGCCACAGGGAAGCAACAGTGACCAACATTTACCTTCTCCCTGGGGTGCTGGTGCTGGCAGCGGCTGCTCTGAACCTCCTGGGGCCAGGTGGTGGCCGTTGCCGTGCCTCAGGCTGCCCACCACTGCTTTTGGGGAAAGCATCCTCACTCTTGTTGCCCTATAAGAGCAGAAACAAGTCAGCTGTTGCCACCTGCACTGATGCCATGCGGGTGAAGACAGAACAACAGCATAGGTTGGGATAAATGACAGTACTGCACTGCTCGTTGA
Organism: Excalfactoria chinensis; assembly: GCF_039878825.1. Taxonomy (NCBI): domain Eukaryota; kingdom Metazoa; phylum Chordata; class Aves; order Galliformes; family Phasianidae; genus Excalfactoria; species Excalfactoria chinensis. The sequence continues at coordinate 83,164,123 of NC_092828.1, read as the reverse complement.
TGCGTTGGGTACTGCTGCCATCTATGGCAGGGGGGTTTCAGCTCTCTGCTCTGCATTTCCATATTGCCATTCACAACAGTTTCTTCTCTGCAACCTCTTGCAATCTCGCAGCAAAGACCTCATTATTTTCTTAATGGGAAATTGATTCCCCACTAAATCTACTCAAACCTGGTCTCCATCACGTTCTTATAGCAGGAATATTTCTAGCAAGTAGCGTTGCTGTACTCTCAGTGTTTGGATCTGCGACACACTGTTGTCAATCACTGGAACATGTGCTGCAGTTCCTGGGCATGACACCACGAGTCAGAGAGAGAACGCTTCATTTTAACAGTATAGAAATACCAAAAACAATGGAGCACAAATCTCACACAAGCAACACATTATAGCCTCACTCAGGTTTGATTTCAGTCATTGACCCTTTCCAGTTCAGACACACAAACACGTCTGAGGCCTGAAGCATGGGGCACACCAGAAGGCTCTTAGCAGCAGCACAGTTCTCCTGCATGTCCTTATACACATACGCCTCTCAGTCCGTTTCTGTGGGGAAACCACCATCAGTGCTGCTACCCAATAACTCAGATGTGTTTCCACATCCTTCCCACTTGATTTACACCTACAAAAAGAAGGAAGCTACCACAGAATTATGCCTCCTAGCAACTGCTCATTGCTTTCAGCTGACATCCAGCCACACTCCGTATATTTCTGAGTCACTGCAGTCACCGTCTTCAAGAATAACCACATTCCGTGTGTATGCATGTTTAGTTTGGGGTTCTCTGCTTCACACTTCCTGGACACAGCCATTAAAATGCCGTCACCCTTTTGGTGTTTATAAAAGCTCACTGAGCACACGTGACCTCCTAATTGAGTTTCTACAACCACTTCCCCCAGAGGACTGTCCACTTGATCAGTTTCCACCTCCTACTAACACCAAGCCAGCTGAATCTTAGTGGTACTCAGAGAGAAACACTGGGAAAGGCGTCAACATATTTCCATTAATACTACTTTTGTGTCATCTTCCTTATCTAAAGGGTAACATGGGAACCATATCCAGATCCATGTCACCTCTGAACGATAACAGGAAGATGGGGATGATGAGGGATTGGATTCTATGGCAATAGTTTAAAATATTAAACAAATCTTTGAAGGACACTTTTTTTCCTTTACTCCCATAGAATCCTATTCAGTGAAAAGGCCATGCCAAGTCTTAAGCTTAGAAAACCAATGGGAAAACTGCTGGTTTGCATGCATATGTCTGCGCTCACCTATGCATACAAGTGCTGTACATGGGCACATAAAAGATCGTGCCTGTGCATTTGGTATGCAGATTGTCCTTTGGGATGATGTGGGACCAGAAAACCCAGCCAACCAGTACAGGATGATTGGGCAGAGCCGCTCTCCTTTCCTCCCTTACCTCCTGAGCCAATGCTGGGCGATTTAAAGGGCTCACTCCACTCAGTGCAGCAGCTGCTCTTCTTCTGGGGCCGGGCAGAGCGTTCCTGAATTGCCGTCGGTTGTTCTGTTGTTGTCCAAAGCCTCTCCTAAAACGGTTGGGTCCTAAGACAACAAACACGTGTGTCAGCGACCTTCAAAACTCACAGCAGGGTTCAGTTCTGGAAATGTATCACAAGGTTGCCTTAGGATTTCCCCCTACGCCTGTTTATGATTTCTGAGGGTTGCTGAAGCATCGGGTGAGAGGAGAGCACTCAGAGCGGCACAGTGCATTAAAGCCTAATCACTCCATAAGATAAACTTCTGTATCATAATTAAATAGCCATTTTCCAAGCTGCTCCATCAGTGAAATGTGCACACACCCCCACTGGGGTGCATAAATCAAGCGAAAAAGCAGTGAATTTCAGCAGGCAGTAACCATGCATTAAAACCCCACACCAACAAGAACCTCAGAGACACAGAGCATGGGATGCTCGGATGTGTGCATTGATCCCACTCCATCGATTCCTACATATATAATGACTTGGAGCAATTAGAAGTGAAGTGTTGTGAGGAAGCAGTGACACCTCCAACAGGGGGAAGGCAGCAGGTGATTAATGAAGGCTCCAGCCCCAGGGTGTAATGCGGAGCGTGCTGACACCAGTTACAAGACAAGGGTCAGCACCAGGGTTAGCATTAGGGTTAGGGTCTTCTTTCAATACAGCAGCTTCTTTCCAGGAGGAGACTGAGCCCACCTGCGGGTATCCCACCAGTACAATGGGAGGAGCAGATGCACAAAGCAACCCTGAGCAGCAAAGCACACTGCTGTCCATCAGCCCCTATTAGAGAGCTGGAGCTCAGTGGTGCACTCAGGCGCATCCCAGCCCATGCACATAACTGACTTCAAGGCCAGCAGCTCCGAGGGCACCCTGTGTGTGCCAGCTGGAGACCAGGGCTTCCTTATATGTGTGTCCTGACACGTGGCACACTGGAAACTCCATCTCTGCAAAATAGCTGGCAGGTATTTCTGGGCATCCTCAGCCTAGACAAGAGAGCGTTCTAGGAAGACCTCCCTATGGCCTTCCAGTACATGAAGGATGCTTATAAACGGGATGAGGGAGTGACTTTTTACATGGTCTGACAGTGATAGGACGAGGGAGAATGGATTTAAACTAAAAGAGGGGAGATTTCAGTTAGATGTTAGGAGGGAGGGCAGTGAGGACCTGGCACTGCCCAGAGCTGTGAGTGCCCCAGCCCTGGAGGTGCCCGAGGCCATGCATGGGGCTCTGGGCAACCATATCCACCGGGTGGCACCCAGCCCACAGCAGGAAGCAGAAATGGATGATCTTGTCCATTCCAACCTAAGCTGTTCTGTGTTTCTATGATTCATTAATCAAAGAGCACTTGACTGAAACCCCACTGTGTCAGCACCCTGTCTGGGTGCAGGCTCAGAACCTGGCTCTGAGCACACATCTGAAGGCCTGGAGCCTCTCAGCCCAACAAGCCAGGCTGGGGAGAAGCCCTGAGGCCCACTTCTCAGAGGAGGTTTGAAATCTCTCGCCATTAAAAATCCACCACTGGGGAGACGTTTTAAGCCAAATTCCAGGAAAGATAAGAGCATTTTGCTTGCATGAGTTCTCTTGCAGTTTCCATCAGCATAAAGCCTTCCCCATGCTCTGCCGTGGCTGTGCTGTGCTGTGCTGATTGGCGCTTTGATAACAGTTATCACATCTCAGCCCGCGAGGGGCCATGTTTCAGCAGGGACTGAAGAGGAATGAGCCCCTGAAGAATTATGGGCTTAATTCCCAGCCATGCTGAGCTGCCTAAAATTACTCCTGACATCAGCTCAGCACAGCACAGTGGGTCCCTGCCCAGAGCAGGGCTGAATTCAGGCCTGGTTAAAGCTATAAAATATTTAAACTAACAAAAGTTCTGCTTTCTAAGGTTAGCTGCAAAAATAGCCCACGTGTTGTTGTGGTTTTTTTTCTTGACCCCTTTGATTTCTGAATGCAGCAGAACATCAAACCCCGCGTTCCCTTTTGGACAGAGCAATCAATTTGCAAAGGGGAATTATCAGCACTGTTTTGAACCAGGGCAAATCTCAGCGAGGCAATCTGTGCTGGAAAGCAGGAATGCAAGAGTGGGAGGCGGATCTGAGATGACTGGGAGTGCTCCCAGCCATCCTCCCGTCCGTCCTCATGTGCCATTTGCACTCAAAGGGATGAATGCAAAGGCGTCACTGCAAAATGTCACTACAATCTCCAGCGAGGTGATTCAGCAGCCAGGAAAAACAGTATATATGATGGTAAACAAAGATGGCATTTCATGCAGCAGATCACCTTAGCCTGGAAGATCAAAGCTAGTGGAACCAAACAGAGATTAGCGTGTAATCACACAGCATTATTAGAAAACTCATCATAAAAATAGCACGGTTGGCAAAAGTGATAAATCAGTTCCAATGACGGAGCTATCAAAGGCAGTCACTGAAGGGGTAATTTAAGTGTGTTCTGGGAAAAAGAGGATTCAGAAGAGGCGTAATTAAAATATGCAAAGCCAAAGGGAATAGAGAACAGATATTAAGTCACTTTGAATTAGTAATTCATGGGAGGGTAGAAGGGAGAGAAATGGATGGATTTATGCTCTGAAAGGGCCCTGATATTCTATTGTTGCAGTGAGAAAAGCTATTCAGCACCAAAGTACACATTATATGCACACGGGAATTAGATAGCAGAAGGATTTCGGAGCTGATTTTGTCACACAAATGTGTTTTCCAGGGCAGTGACACAGCGTCACAGAATGCCACAGAGTCACAGAACCGCGGGGGTTGGATTCCGGGGATCAGACAGTCCCATTGACTGCAGCAGCTCAGCTATTGATAAACAGCAGTGAGAACCCCTCTCATCCATCCCTGCCATCCCACGGCACTCCCATACCTTGCAAGTTCCTCTGCATCCAGGCACGGAAGCGGGGCCGCCCGAACCCATATGCCAAATTCCTGTTCTTGGTCTGCTGCCTCCGGCCGTCCCCTGCAGCTTTGGCATCTGTTTGTTCCTTCCTGTGGCGCTTGATGATGTCATCTGAAATCAGAGCAGCAAAGGGGAAATTGGTCAAAGCTGCACTTCCTACCAACATGGATTCCCATTTTTGGTGCTTGGAATTGTCCACGGTGAAAACAAAGCTGGTGGTTCTGTAAGCGACGCTGCCACACACTGAGAGATTAAGCTCAGCTAGGGAAGCACGGGCTCCATTTGCATGGCTCCTTCATGCTGGAGATTAGAGCACAGTGAATTATGCAAAACCATGTCACCATCCAGCACGTATGCATTACGTGCAGGATGGAGATTTCAGACCCATGTCATAGAACCATAGAATGGCCTGTGTTGAAAAGGACCACAATGCTCATCCAGTTTCAACCCCCTGCTATGTGCAGGGTCACCAACCAGCAGACCAGGCTGCCCAGAGCTACATCCAACCTGGAATGTCCCACTGAGGGACCCAGTCCCCTAGGCTGCCCACGCAAAGGAAGGGATTTTCACATGGGCACCAACATTGTGCTCATCAGAAAACATATTTGGAGGAGGTCTGACTTGGGAGGTGGTCAAAGGGGGGAGAATGGGCAAAAGCACCAAAGAGCAACAATGCCGCACATGGGAGCCCCTTGGTGCACAACCCATATGGATGCTGTTTGTGTGTTGTGCAAACACTGTGGGATGAAAATCTGCTCAGCCCCTGAATTTGTAAATGGGAAAACCAAGGTTTGGTGCAGGGAAGCAACCTCACTTGTACAGGGTGACTGAGAGGAGGGGATGTCATGGCCCTGCAGACGCTCACTGTTCACCACGAGTGATGGTTTCCTTTCGGTTCCCATCTTCCAAAGACAACACAGCTATGGGTTTGATCAGATCAAAGCAAGACACACAGTGAATATCACAAGTACTTCGTATTTTAAGTACCACAATCTTCAGCTGACTCTTGGTTTTCTCACTTATCTGGGTAGATGCTTCTTACCCACTCTGTGGTAGCAGCCTTTTGGTTCCCACTGAGCTGGTTTGAAATCAAGGTCTTTTTAATGCAAGCTGTTCTGATGAAGAGGAATGACAAAGGCAAAGGGACTTCTCCTCATCAATTCATATTTTCCAACAGTTTCCTCTTTTAACCTCCCAGAAAATGTTCAGTGTGTATCAGAGCTGCACCTACTGAGCTCCAAGCAAAATGATTTAACTTTTGCCAAATCAGGGAGGAAAGAAGCATCCCAATCAGGCCTTTTCCCAGGCAGAGATGACTCCAGTTCCTTAATGAACCACTGGAGTGGAAGCACAGAAGTGCCATTAGCTTTCAAAGGGAGATTATCACAAACAGCACATCTTACCTCCAGTGCCTGTCACCTGTCATTTTCTATCAAGAAAATCCCATGTCCAAATTAATATAAGGCCCAGGGAAAGTGAATGAGAGCAGATGTAAGAATAAGCTGCGTGACTGCTTTTGTGATTTCTCTATCAGGTCTGCCAGGAGGGGAGCACAGTTAGGAGAGGCTGAGAGATGCTCTGGGTATGAATGTGCTAATGTTCCCAGCTAAGTGTGCCTCTGGGACATGTGCTATTTGGGGCACGGGATGCTTTGAAGCCTATTGCCTGCAGCCCCTCCTCTGCAGAGAGGCAGTCAGTGTGGGCTCACAAGGAATGGAGAGGAGCCAGATGCTCAGCTGCCCAATCCATTGCCTTCCAGCTCTCTGGATATCAGTTGTTACCATCTCCCATCAGTATGATGAGGTTAACAGAGCAGTGTAAGGGGGTACTAAATAAGGAATCCTGGGAGGTCATTTAAGGTACCCCAGTGCCCTGAAGACAGAATAAGATCTTCAAGGGTGGCAACACCACGGGAAAAATAAAATAAAATTAAATGTAAAATTAGGGGCCAGACCAATTCTTGCCCTAAACCTTCATGCTGCCATTAAAATAAGTGTGCATCAGCACCAAGGAACGTGTAGGAGAAAATGCTCTGCTGTCCCCAGCAAGTGGCTCATCACTGGGAAGAAATGACACACGGTTTGTGTCAGGACACAAACCCAACATTAAGAGATGCCGGAGGACTTTCCTTCCCCGGCGATGTCAACACGATGATCCACCGAGATCTATGGCCCCAGCCCTGCAGTCCAGGCCTTCAGGGCTAATAAAAGGGCAGTTGTTTGTGCACAGTTCACATCTCCGCTGCCAGAGGAATGGCGAGCATCACGAGCAAGCTGCTATAAATAGCCGCGCACCCGAGGATATGGCTCATATCTTTATTTCAATGGAGGCTCATTTACGTAAGCCTGTCCCGGCCCGCTCCACGCTCTCCCCTCTGAACTTACGGGGCGCTGTCAGAAAAGCACAGAAAAGGGGCTGAATCCGTGCTTCCTCCCACCCCCGCTGCTCTGCCTTTCCCTGCCCGCTTCCCTCGCTGGGCTGCGAGCACCGGTGGGGTAGTGCCCCACCACCTCCCAACACCCCACACCCCATTACACAGCGCAAGCCGCGCTGCCCCACCAACCCCGACCCGGCGGAGCCCCCTCTCCCCAGCGCCGCACGTACCCAGGGACATGTCAATCTCCTCGGCTCCCGGCTGCGGCCCCGCCGCGGGGCTCGGCCCGGGCTGCGGCTCCGCCACCTCCATGGGCTCCGAACGCGCAGCGCCTCCGCCCCGCACAGCGCAGTGCGCCTGCCCGGAATGTGCCGGCACCGCCGCCGCACCGCACCGCACAACCCCGGCCCGGCACCCCGCCCCTGAGCGCACGGCTCTGCCCGGGCAGCCACGAACCGCTCCGACCCCACTACGCAGCCCAGCGGCATCCAGGGACGGCTTTAATCCCGTGCACCGTGCCCTCAGTCTCGCTGTGCCGACTCTTTTCCCGTATCCCATTCCTCCGGGGTTTATTAAGCTGGGAGAAAAATGCGTTTTGAAAAAAGCTATCGGTCGTTTCGTAGCGATGTAAAAGAAGGAAAGACTCATTTTGAAAACGGGAAAGACCGGGTCGTTAGAGCAGAGGAGGCACCCTTGGCTCCCGCTCAGGAGTGAAGTTTGTTGTCCTGGGGACAGCACCCATATGGGGTTGGTCCCTCAGCACCCCCGGATTGCTTACTGAAGTGTAAGTACTATGGGGGACCTTTCTGCCCCTGGGTCACTGCGGCTGTGGCACTGCTCCCTGAGCACACAAAGGCAGCCAAGCAGCGTTTCTTTTAGTCAAAAAGATGAAAAGGGGGGGGAAGAACCATTCCTCTTCCAAAGGAAGAGCATCATTTTCCACAGCTTCTAAACAAGTGCTCGGAAATAACCTTCTGTACCGCACGCACAGTGAGGGCCACATGAGGCTCAGAATGAAGACTGTGTTCTGTGATTTCAGAACATGTTTTCCCATCTGGGCAGCTTGTACTTAAGGAGAGACGTTTCTACAGGCAAACAAATCAGGGCAATGATTGCCTCCTGAAATGCGGATGGCTCTGAAGGCTGTGACAAAACCTTTGCAGGCTGTTTTTTCTCCACCTGGGAAGCAGGAGCTGATGCTCTATTATCTCTCAGCTGCCTGTCTGTGACCTTTACCTAACTCCCATTTGCTTCATATGCCTAAACGCTGCCATTAACTCTGCTCGGGGTGAGTTCTCACAGTAACAGTGTAGCTTTCACTCTCTGGCCTTGGTAAGAAGGCCCAAAGAGCCAGAACCCCACTTAAGCACAACCCCCTTTGCTGGATAGCACTAGAAGCATCGGGCGGATAGCCTTGAGCCTTCAATCCAAGGGATGGAATTTCACCAATGCGGCTTCTTGAAAGTTGAAGTGGCATTATTTAAAGAACAGTTTGCCACGACTCCCTCTAGAACTACTTTGCATTGCCTAAATCACGCCGTGGCAAGCAGCCATCGAGCTGTGCCCTCACAGCACAGTGGGGCAGAGAGATCTGCAGGAGGTGCCTGGTCCTCCCTCCCTGCAAGGCACTCACATAATGGGCTCCTTCATGAAAAGGGAGTGTTATTTCAGGGCAGGGAGCATCAGAATTTATCAGGTGTTCCTTTGGTCACATAGGTAAACCCTAAGGAACCTCAGAAGGCTTTTAGCTGAAACAAATAAAAATAGAAGGCAGTGGGAGAAGGGAACACATGCCAGCATTCACAAACTTGTATTATCTGAAATCTTTGCTCAGTCTCTGGGTAGATTTAGTGAATCTTCTGCATGTAAATGAACTGGTGGTGATTTGATGTTGCAATAAATCTTATGCTGGGATATAAATATATGGATTTTAGTATTAATGCTGACCGCTTTGGCTGCGGTTCTTAGGGCTGCTTCATCTTGCAGCTCTGTAACACACAGCTACCAGAAATACAGCTGTTTGCTTTCAGTGGAATGGACCCCAAATGATACGATGCCCTTGTAGGTTAATATATGGTTTTACTCGGCAAGGAGGTCTCAGTGCTTGTGGGGATACATGTCAGGGAAGCGTTTCATATCTACACGTGTACAGTCGTACCTGCTGGGATGGAATCGCTCCAACATAGATCAGAATTGCTCAAAGGAGCAACAAAGGTTTCCACAAAGGGCCTAAAATCCCGTCGGGAATGTCGGTGATATTTCGTATTTCGCCCACCAGGGGGGGGTGTTGGGGCCTTTTAACTGGGGGGAGCTCCGTTCTCAGCTGGGAACGAGTTAGGTGCTCTACGCGGCCGTCTCAACGTCAAAATCGTCATTTTGGGAAGATGGAAGAGAACCAAACCGACCTACAGGTTTACCGAGAACGATGTTTATTTTTCCCCATCCCAGCCATCTCTGTAACGTGAGCTGCTTCGATGGCAGCACTTCAGTTTCTACGCAGAAATTGTAACAGCGCGTGATGAAGGGGCTGAGGAGCACATAGCATCAGCTTCACTTTTCACTGACAGGTCACCCACTTCTTGTTAACAGTTAATTAAGGACTCCATGATTTGGGTCTTAATGCCTTTTGCAGATAAGTGCTGTAAGACTGGAGGAATTTAGAGTAGGAATTTTTTTCTCTTTATATACGTGTATTAAAGACTGAGATTTCGGGCTGGTACATGTAAAGCTTCTATTCCTAAACCCATGAGCTACACCTCTGAACTATGCAGAACATCCTTAAAATCACCCCATCAAAATGCATGTCTAAATCTGGAGGTCTGCAGGGTGATGTAACACCAAAACCATTGTATTACAGCACAGTACAACTGATCAACTCATGTACATACATCTAGGACAAGGTCACAACAGCTACTTTCTATCTTAAACTGTCCTGTATGAGATCAGAGCTGTGACTTGAGAAATGCATGGCATGCTTCATTAAAGATAACAGCAGCAGCATAGGCTTGGGTTCAGCTCACACATGTGATAGGGGACTTGGTAGCTCTGCTGCAATCTGTACACAGCTAGCTACATCCTGGTAAGTTGAGGTACATTGAGAACAGCACTGGTTGCAGTGTAGGAGTTGTTTTAATTCATGTTGCTTCTCAGGGTCTCTTGATATTAAAATAAACCTGCAAAGAAAGGGATATATTTTGAATTCTGCCAAGAAACAAACAAGGAAAGCATGTTGCTGCATGGTAAATACATTATTCAAGAAGGAAGGAAGGAAAGGAAGGAAAGGAAGGAAAGGAAGGAAAGGAAGGAAAGGAAGGAAAGGAAGGAAAGGAAGGAAAGGAAGGAAAGGAAGGAAAGGAAGGAAAGGAAGGAAGGAAGGAAGGAAGGAAGGAAGGAAGGAAGGAAGGAAGGAAGGAAGGAAGGAAGGAAGGAAGGAAGGAAGGAAGGAAGGAAGGAAGGAAGGAAGGAAGGAAGGAAGGAAGGAAGGAAGGAAGGAAGGAAGGAAGGAAGGAAGGAAGGAAGGAAGGAAGGAAGGAAGGAAGGAAGGAAGGAAGGAAGGAAGGATAACCATGCTAAAAATCAGGCTAGAATGATCAGGATAAAGTCCCTATGGAAAGAACACTGGAAATCCTCATTAATGGATCTGCTGTTTTATTGTGGTCTGTACAAATGACTTTTAAGAACAACTACTGCTCACCAAAGCAGGCAGATGGAATCCTGCTTGCTTCTTTTCTATTGGAGCATCAGATGCTGGAGTATTTTGCATTATATCTAGCTCTTTCAAGATGTGTGTTTCAGATAAATCACTGCCATTTAGCACTCCCAGTGTGGCACTTGCCTTTCAACCTATTTGGTTTGTTTGCTTTGCTTTCTCAGTGTGCCAAAAACATTTTAGTCTGGAATCTGGTTATTTGGGGATGGTTTTAATCTCCTTGTGTGAGACTGTGGACATTTGCAGGTCTTGAAGAGGAAGAGCAATATCAGTTAGGAAGAGGCCATACACTGACATGCAAAGAGAGAAGAAATTGAAGAGCAGCCAAGGATCATGTGAGAGCTGAAATAACCATGCATGTGTTATCTCTGTGCCTCACACATGTCAGAGGACTGAGGCTCCTCATAATGAAGCACAGCAAGAACATTATGAAAGCTTTGGCTTTTAATTGCTTAAAGCAAGAAAGTCTCTAGAGGCTGAAAAGAAAGGTCAGTGCTGACACATCTTAGGAGGATTCCTGTTGCCTGGCTTTGATGCCCTTATCCCTTGTCCAGGTCATGGATCTGACTTGGGACATGACCTGCATGATGATGGAAGATGCTTCCAAAGGAACATGGCTTGGCCTCGCCTTACCCAGAGCAACATCACTGCAAATCTTGTGAGCAGCCACAGCTTATAATCCACACTGAAAGCTGGGCAGATCAAAGCCTTATCTAGATCTCAACCTCCTAGGGCACTAAGGCTGCCTCTTCATGTTTGTGGATGTCATCTCTTCGTGAGTTTTAATCTAGAGAGGATGTGGGTAACCACAAAGTCTTTCAAAGTGGAAGCTGCTCGTGGGAGTGGGGGATTTGGGGTGGTTGTCAGTCTCTGTACACACAGCCTCTGTCTGTGGTGTGGCAGCACAAAAATAGTTCATCCTGTGCAGCCACACACTGCAACATCTGAGCGTTGCCACATCTTCCTGTCTGCCTTTTTGCTGCCATGTCAAGCAAGAAAACACTCTCTGTAGAAGAAACCAAGGGATGGCTGATCATTATCATGGATTATCATGATCATGATCATTATCATGGAGGTCTGGGGAGCCTTCTGCTGCTGGACACACGGCTCTGGTTCTGCTTATTGCTGGTTCTTAATGTAAGAGAGAGCAGCAGGGCTGGGAGGGAGGCCCCGATGGGTCAGCCTGCACAATTCTATACCCAAGCAACGGGCTCTGCTCTCTTCCACACTGCCTACAGGAGCAGCTTCCCTTCGGTCACCGCATTAGTCACGATGCACGGCTACACGTGGAAAAATACTCTAGATATTCCTATCCTTTCAAGATCCTCCTTTAGTAGAATCAAAGCATAAAAGCAGGTTCTGCTTATCGCGTTCAAACGTGGGTCTAGGGAGGCTTTCTTTAAGGATTCTTAATGATGGCTCTGGAGGTATTTCTGACAGATAAATATGCAGCACCTAACAAGTGCAGATTACACGGTAATGGAGATAATTACTCTTCCTGTAGCATCTCATTAAGACAGCGGGGTCCACCGCAGCCCGCTTCCCAACAGCGGCACCGAGCGGACACCGCCCCGGGGAGCCACGCCCCCTCACCTCGCCGCCGATTGGTCAGAACGGCCAAAGGAAGGCGCGAAGCCACGCCTCTCCCCGCTTCTGATTGGTGAAGGCCGACGAGCTTCTCGAAGAAGCCACGCCCCCTCCGCCCCCTCCGCTCGCCCTCCTGCGCCCCCCCTGCCCCCTGCAGGCCCGGCGGCGCATGCGCAGTGGCGGCGGCGGCGGCTGGCGGCCCCGCTGTTGTTATTGTGGGGCTGGGCTGCGCCGCGCGAAGATGGCGGCCGGGCAGGGGGGCGGCGGCGGCAACGGCGGCGGTAACGGCGGCAGCGGCAGCAATAACAACGGGCCGGGGGGGCTGGGGATCCCCGCTCACCTCACTCTGTCCTTCTCGGCCGGGCCGCATTGGGGGGCGGCCACCCTTCCGCAGCCTCACACGGTGCGCAGCTTGGACCGGGCCCTGGAAGAGGCGGGCAGCTCGGGCATCCTGTGCCTCAGCGGCAGGAAGCTGCGCGACTTCCCCGGCAGCGGCTACGACCTGAGCGACACCACGCAAGCAGGTGGGGGGGGAACGGGGAGACCGGGCTGCCGTGGGGCGAGGGCGGCACGGAGCGACCGCATCGCTGCGGTGCTGTGGCCCGTCGCCGCTTTGTTAGCCGGCCGGAACCCCAGCGCTGTCCGTGCGGGTGCGCTGCCTTCGGGCCGTGGAGTTGGGGCTGCTTGCTGCTGGGTTGGCTGTGCGCGGAATAACGTGAGATGGCTCCTTCTAGCGCGTGTTTCGTTCGGAAATAGCCGGCTTTGCCAAACGTTGCTTGCGTGAATTTAACCCCGCGTTGTGGTGGTGGTGGTGTTTGGTTTTGTTTTGCTTTTGGCCGCGGGGTTGCGAATGGCTGCGTTATTGTTATGAGGTGCCGCCTGCCCATTGTGGCACCTGATCCATCTCTGGCAGCCCCGTGCTGCTGCTCCATCGCATCCGCATTCTTGGTGGGCTTTGTTGTGGGCTGCGTTTTGTGCGCGGAGTTAAAGAATGCCGTCCTTGCGGCTGCCGTGGTAAAGCAGGGCATCAAACACGGGAAGGGCGGATTTGTTCACCCCGTTCTTGTATCCGTTACCTCGCTGATGGTTTGTTGGGTTATTTGATTCTTTTTCCCCCCTCCCGGTGTGTGTGATGCATCCTTATGTGCACCACGGAACGGGGGTAGGTAGAAGCTTGTTGGCTATTTCAGAATGCAAGCGTGAGGTTAAATGAAGAACGTGTCCCGAGGAATAATAGCTCTGTCTCCACAAACACATTCAGTGCCACAGTAGGCCGATTCGCCGTGTAAATAAATGCTGGCGAACCAAAGCGTTACAATGGCACGTTCTATACAGGGAGCATCACTAACAAAAGACTTTCTGCATCCTGAAGCAGGTGCATCGAAGATCCATGTCTGGTTTGCCTCTCGTTGCATCTGGGTTTAATCTAGTTGTGATTTGGGGTGTATTTGAGTACAAGCTGGCTGTGTCTTTTAGAAGGCAGCAGGGCTCTGTCAGCAGCACCAGGATGGAGCCTTCTTCGTGAAGGATGTTGTATGAAAACACTCCAAGGCAGCATCTGACAGAGATAGCCATAGTGCTGCAGCTTCTGCAATCACTCATTGGGCTTATAGGCGTGAGCCTGTGCAAAAGCATTTTCACAACGACGCTGATTGATAGTAATAGTGATTTGCCAATTAAATCCGTGCAACGTGAATTTTAGGTGCCTTTCAGAAGCTCGCTCGTGAGCTGAAGATGCGTAGCCTTTCTTTTGACATCTGTAGGCTTGGTGGATGGGTTTGTGGTGTGTTTTTGATAAGTGGGTAAATGATATTCTGGTGATGAATCACTGACATACTTTACGGTATCAGTATGGCACAGATCTTTGGATGTAGGATCAGCTGCTACCTCATAGGCAGTCGTTTGTTGGCATTGTAATCAGTTATCTCTCCTTCGCGCTGCAGTGTATCCATGAGTGAGGTTATAGGTGTAGGCTGAGGCACGGGGAGCAAAGCTTTGGGTCAGAAGTACTGCCAGCGTTTCGCTTTCAGTTTAAGTCAGTTCAGCTGCTGAAGTTCGGTGGCGTGAAACAAACATATAAACAAAGCCTTCCAAAAATACTCTAGCAAGTCTGGATACAAAAGCTGATTGTATGTATCACAAGTCTTTAAGGAGTAGCATAGAAACATACAATGGTTTGGGTTGGAAGGGACCTTTGGGATCTTGTAGTTCCAACCCCCTTCTATAGCAGGGACACCTCCCTCTAGCCCAGGTTGCTCACAGCCCCATTCATCCAGCCTGGCCTTGAGCCCTGCCAGGGAGGGGGCACCCAAAGTGCTAGCACCTCCCCACCCTCACAATAGAGAACTTGAAAGCATCTGTAGCATCACTGTAAATCCAGAACATTCCACCTTCATGACAGTAAAATAACTAGAAATTACTTTGTTGCTGAAGTACAAATGCTGCAGTCATTGGTGAGTTTCATACCTATAAAGACATACGTGCTTATAAAGCACGACTGCATTGATGTATATCCTCAGCAATACCCTTGGACTTGCCTGGCCATACTTTGACTTACGTAATGGTTTGCCAGTGCATCATTTGCAAATGAGGTGGTACATTTTGGGCATCTTAAATGATGTGATCAGACTTACTGCTGGGCTGTAAGTATGGCAGCCTGTATCTGGCTGTTCAACTCTGACCTTACACGTGTCTCCTGTCTCACGTTAACCCTGAATTTTCATTGCAACCCCAGAGTTTCTTCTCTGGCCGCTCAGACGAATCTCATGCGTCTCTTAAATGAACTTCTAGGAGGAGGGGAAATAAAAATCACAGTCGCAAGATATCAGGAGATGTATGAATATTCCAGTCACTTTATTAACGTGTGTGTAATTTTGCTTCTTGCTGTGTGAGCAACATTAAGCCCCTGGCAGTTAAGTAATTGAGTAATCACATCAATGTAATCACTGTCTGCTTAGCTGAGGAGTTGTGTGGTTTCTGTTCTGCTTTTTTTCCCTGCTAGGTTCCTGTGCTGTATTGCCATCCTGACCCAAGGCTGCCTTTGCCTTTAGGAATTGGCTTCTTTCTTTCGTAAGCAGTGCTTAAAAACACGAGCAAAGTAAATATGAAATGTATTGAAGTGACGGCTCACGAAACTATTTCTTTACTCCGGATAAATGCACAGATGCCCCAAAAAGCCCTCGATTCCCAGGTTTTAATGCAGGAGGAACCTCAGGCAATTGTCATCAGCCTGTAAATACATTAACTTGGAAATTTCTCCTTGCTCACCACCTGCTACCTTTTCATATGGCTGAGGAGGAACACCAGTCTATTACTAGTATGGCTTGAGAACGAGGCCTTCTGTCATGGCTAATCACCATCTTATTGCCAGCAGCTCAGTTCCCAGTTGTGGTTCCTGGTGGGGCTGGGGGAAACATGCATGTCCTTTGCAGTGCCGCTGCCTACGTTAAGTGCACAACTTTGCTTTTTACATCATATTTCTGTCCTTTTTAAGGCATTTAGTCATCCGTGTAATTTCAGTTTTAAAACAACAGAGCCCTATGGCTTAATATTCAATGTCTGTTGCATGGGAATGATATTTGCACTACTCTTCTGCTGCATGCTCTTCTAAAGCAATTCTGTTTTCCTGTGTGAACGAAGCTATTTGTTGCTGGTACCAGTGTTGGTTAAAGTGATGGCAAGTGATTGAACAACACCGAGTCCCACTTTGAATTGAAGAGACACACAAATATGAGGTGTATCATAAATGTAGGTTACCTTCTAGAGATCTAACGCCTTGAAAGATGCGGTTCTTCAGTACCGACTTCTTCACATTTGAATAGGAACAACCTCAGGTTACACGGGGTTTTTTTGTACTGCTGTTTTGCTCTGAACTGCGTCAGATGCAGGAGTTGGAAGTGACACCAATAATAAGAAAGCAGCCATGGAAATTTCCCACTGTGGTTTGTGAGCCTATCCAGTGTTTGGAGAAAGGCAAGATGAGTTATGTATGCTCTCTGAGGCTTTCTTGCTGAAGCCCAGTAATAAGGATGCTTGTTAAGGATGCTTATTACTATAGACAAGCTTAGGAAGTTCTCAGTTCAATGAGTTGAGGTTGAAACAACTGCTTGTTAGCCTGCATAGCAAATTGCGTTATGAATATTACAACCAATATCTTAATGCCGTGTTAAAAAAATCCACGTAACGTCTTCATCTGGGATGCTGCTCTGTGTAATTAAAGAACATGAAGCGTGTAATTCTGGGGGGGCCTTTTTGTATTCTCCATCCAGCAAAATTGGATTTGCCATGACGTTGTTTGTGTCTTGGAATAGCAGCAGGGTTTAACCTCTGAAATACTGCTTTCAGTTGGTCTGGAGAGCTTTTTGTGATACCTTATAAGTAACTTCGTTACTTCTTGTTAGAGGAAGTGGTCAGTGGATTTAGGTCGTGAATTGGTGTGCAAAGCTTGATGCAGTAAGGAGAAGAGCACTAGCCTTTGCTTTTGCAGCTTCGTTGTCCTGTGACTCACGAAGGTTTCTTGGAGCTGATTTGGAAGTGTATGTTTGTCCCGCTGGCAGGGCTGGCACTTAATGCTGGGATATGTCCTTAGCAATAAGGTAACTGTGCAGGGGCTGAAGGGAAGCCCTCATCTCAAAAGCCCCACCTGTTCGTAGGCTGCTGGCCAGCAGGTGTAACTTGCACGATGTAAATCCTTCACCATCTGGAACAAGCATTTACCTGGATTTGTTGCTTTGTCGTTTCGTTTCAGCTGGTAGAACCAATGAGTAGCAGAGAATTGTTGGTATTAAAGATGAAAAAGCCACGTTGATTTCAAAGCAGTGTAGTGGGTCTCAGTCCCTCCTACCCAGTCAGAGAAGCTTCTCTTGTAAGAGAACTTCTCATTACCTGCGCAACTTTTCCTCTCTGCATTATGAGGATCTCTAATTACGTGGCCATGTATGGTTCCTTCCTGCATTGCTTTCACTGTGTGACTGAAATTAGTGGGTAACCACAGAGCAGGTATTTCCTAGCTCTGAAGTTATTGGATCCAGAACCCAAACACCACTTCCTATCTCTTTTTGGCATCTTTTTCATTATATTTCTTTAACCTGTTACTTAATCACTACAATTGCAGCCCTGTGTTTTTACTGACGATGATGTAAATTTACTGTGTCCTCAGTTGTTTATTGCAGGCTGGTAAAAACCTGCTCAGTATAGTCTTCTCTTACATGTGCTTATGTTCTCTGTATGTTTTGTGCTGGATCTTCTTGGAGACAAGCCACACAGTGCATGCAGCATCCAGGTATGGGTGTTCCCCGCTCCTGGCATCGTTTTCTGCCTTTGGGCTTTCAGTACTTAAAGATGGAAAGTAATAATATGACTACATCAGTGTGAGCTTTGAAACGTCAGTGTGTTCACTTAGTAGTACTTAAACACAACATACTGAAGCTGGAGAAGGGCGCGAAAGTGAAATACTCGCAAAGCTGTGCCTAAGACAAACAGGAACAAAACTGGAAGCGGAACTAGGAAGAGCTATACGTGTAACACCACTTTTGCAGAGCACGTGTATGACTTTTCCTTCTGTTTGGGCAGCCTAGGGGACTGGATCCATCAGTGGGACATTCCAGGCTGGATGTGGCTCTGAGCAGCCTGGTCTGCACATAGCAGGGGGTTGGAACTGGATGGTCACTGTGGTCCTTTTCAATCCAAGCCATTCTATGGTTACAGGTGATTTGCAATTACATTTCAATCGTAGCAATGTAATTAAAAAGAAATCCTCTTAGGGCTTTTAGATGGCATAAAATGAGGTACACAGGCTTAAATTCCTAAGTTATATCTGGCTGCTGTTTAAAAGGAATAGCAGTTCTGCCACTTCTTCCTATTTATGGGGAGGCTGTGCTGCAGAGCAAGGCCTGGTGTTTGTCATTCCATCCTGAGTGCTTGCTGCCATTAGGAGCCAGTGCTGAAGTTTGGTCTAATCTTTACCATTTTATTATGTCTGTTAAAATGTGGAGCAACCACAAAGATCGGAATAGAAACAAAGATAGAAGAACAGTCTATCTTCATTCTATTTTATTTGCCTATATGTGCCAGATAAGCATCCATTAAAATCTTACTACATAAACATTTAGCAATCCATTTGAAATGGATTTTAATGTTCTTGTGACAGGGGAGGTATGCTGGTGAGTTTCATTTCCTGAGAGATAAGTGCTTAGCACGAGCATCGAGCTTTCTTTTCTCCTGCTATGTGACCAGAAGGGCCCTTCACCATAGCTCTTAGTGTTGGAAAAGCAAACAGGTGTATTTGGGTATGAAATTCATTAAGCTTAATACAGAAGAAAAGCCCTTTGCAAGTGTGTTATTTAAAAACTAATGATGTTATGTTTTGAAGCTGAAGCAGTTGATGTTTATATGCACACTTGATGATCTTGAAGGCCTTTTCCAACCTGAGGAACTGGGAGGAATGAGGAGTTTCAGGAACCTTGGCTTGTACGTTGTTTGAATGTTAATGGGGAAGGGTAGGCAGCCAATGCAAGGGACTTGTCATCAGAATCCCTGCAAAAAGTTCTCTTTAATCTGTTTCTTCTTTTATCCCTCCAGATGTAGATTTCAGTTTCTGGCTTAGTTGGTTTTGCTTTTCTTTCTCTCTCCTCCTATAATTGGTAGCAGCGTAGGAGCACGGCTCTTAAAGCGCAGAAGGGTTCCATTTTGTTTCGGTGAAGTGGCCACACAAAGTAACCTAAACATGAGTACTAACTGGGATCTTTTTCCCCCTTCCATATAAATTCCTGGTGAAGATGGGTGTTTGCTTAATGTTGCCACGTAAATCAATGGCTGTCATGGTTATTAGGATTCTCTGTACCGTGGGTGTCCAACCTTTTGGCTTGCCTGGGTCCCACCAAGTGAAGAGGAATAAATAAAACCAGTGGGTTGGGCGCATATGCTGTGTATGAAGCAGATATGTATTTAGGCACGCTTAGTTTTTATAGATGCATCGTTAATTTTCCTGTGTATCATCTGAATGGGCTGATGTTTGAAATAACCAAACGGTGCTAAAATAGTTACACTTGTGTAATTCAGACTACAATTTTAAATCGCCTAATTAGGTTGAAAGGGGCCTTCATAGGTCATTCAGGACAGCATCATGTTCAGAACAGGTCCAAATAGAGCAGCCTGGGATCTCATCCGAGTCTTGTGCATCTCCACTGATATTTCCATCTTTTTGAAATGCTTTTTCATGATTATCATAGAATCCTCTGTTCGTTTCTGTGCATTAAAAGAGGAGTGGCCAGCAGGGAGAGGGAGGTGATTGTTCCCCTCTGCTCAGCAGTGTGAGGCCCCATCTGCAGTGCTGCATCCAGGCCTGGGGCCCCCAGCACAGGAAGGACGTGGAGCTCTTGGAGCGGGTCCAGAGGAGGCCTCTAAGATGGTCAGAGGGCTGGAGCACCTCTCCTATGAGGAAAGGTTGAGGGAACTGGGCTTGTTTAGCTTGGAGAAAAGAAGGCTGTGGGGAGACCTCATTGTAGCCTTCCAGTACCTGGAGGGAGTGTATAAACAGGAGGGGGAATGGCTGTTTGCAAGGGTGAGTAGTGATAGGACAAGGGGGAATGGTCTTAAACTGAGGTTTAGGTTAGACATTAGGAGGAAGTTTTTCCCCCAGAGGGTGGTGACGCACTGGAACAGGTTGCCCAAGGAAGCTGTGGATGCCCCATCCCTGCAGGCATTCAAGGCCAGGCTGGATGTGGCTCTGGGCTTTGGATGAGCATTGTGGTCCTTTTCAACCCAGGCCATTCTATGGTTCTGTGATTTTGTTCTGATCAAAGAAAGCATCGTTGCTTAAACGCTAAAATCGGTTTGTTCCTACAAAGTGCTGTTTCTGTGGTTAGTAATAAAACCAGATCTTTTCCTTTCGTAGTTTCTCATCAGACATGAGCCTTACAGTTTTAGTAGATTGTGAACCACACGTTTTTCTTCACTTTTCTTTTTTTACATGCACCACTTGTGACTTAAATATTGGGCTTCAAAAGACATTGTTTTAAGGTCCATAAATTCAGCTCTTACCCTTGTGTATCTTCTGACTCATGCATTTTTTTTCCCTGTCCTAGAATGCTCACATCACTGAGATACATGATTGCTCTGAGGATTAAAACAAGATAGAAAATGAGGAAATTATTAGTGCCAACAGTGATGACAAATCCTGTTCCTGGATGTAGTTATCTGGTATGGGAAGAGCAAAACAGAAGTTGGCAGCTTTGCTTTGCTAATAGAACAGAATATATCCGCTTGTCTTGCTTTTTGTTACCTCTTTACTTATCAAAGGAGAAAGATGTAGTGCAGAATGCAGTACAAGGGGATTTCCTTTCTAAAGTGACACATTTAAATGTCTGTAAGGTGCTAGCTGCGCTTCAGGGTCTTTCGAAGCTTGGTACTGGCAGAGTATTAAATTGAAAGATGGTATTTTGAGATATGGATAACTCAAGTTTCATGTGAGCTTATCAGTGGCTCTTAATTGCATTTCTGAGCATCTGCATTTAATTGTTCTTGGTGAAGAAGATGGCAAGGCTAAAGGAAATGTGGAAATACAGTTTGTGTAGCATTAAACGCATCTGAAGGGGAGACGTGCAGGCTTGGGATGCTTTCAGGTCTTTTTATCTCAGAAGAGACTTGAAAACAGAGATATGGATGAGGCTGCTGGATAAACTGTCATAAGTCCAACTTATTACAAATACATAGTTGTGGTGGGAGTGGTTGGGTGACAGATTACTGATGACTTTAAAATCAACAGAAACTCATGGTGGTTACAGCGCTGGAATAGCGTATGTAATAAGAGATCTGCTCAGACTTGGAAGCATTCTTACTCTTGGTGGAAAACAAATGTCTTGCTTGAAAGATGGGGGCAGACCGGGGTGTGCTCTGACATTCAGCAGTTATTTAGGATGTTGGTGGGAGGCAAAAATGGGGAAAAATAATCAAGTAGGACTTAATGCTTCCCAGTGATACCAATAGATGGACGTACTTCAGTGACAAATCAACACAGTTTGTATTTTGCACGGTCTGACTTGATGATTTCCTGCTCTATCAAATTCTTTGTATCAAACTGTTGTGCACGAGCTGTGTAATAACAGACACTTGGAAAGAGCTCCTTCGGATGGAAATAATGCACAACTCGATTGTGGTGTGTTTGCTCAGTCACGATTTGTGCTTAGCTCTCTAAAAAAACAGCTCCGTGCTTTTGTTTTAGCTCAACATTTGCAGATTGAGCTGTAAGATCGCTGCTGAAGAAGTGGATAGATGCAGGTGGGTGTGCTGTGCTCACTTGTGGACATGTAGCTGGCCCATCAAAGAGCTGACTTATCCTTTTCTTCACTGACAGCTACACTGCGAGCATTCAGATTTTCTGTGTGATGATTTGTAGTCTTGCAATTATTAACATAGATGAGAGAAGATATAATTCTATCAGCAAGAAATCTCCACTACCAGCATAAGAGATGCTGGAGCTTCTGTAAGCATTTTTCCTTGCGTGCACCAGGAAACCAAACATTCTTAAAACATAACAATTCATCTCATTGTCATGCATTAATTATTCAACCATTTAGTAATAGAGCATCACCCTGATATGTAAGCACTGTAATAAATGTTGATGCAGTCTAATTAAAACAAAACCCTCCTATTCCTAAGCATTAACAGGAATGCAGGCGTTGATTCTTCTGATGGTGGTATTGCCTAGCAGAGGTGTTGCTTGTGGAGATAGATCTCTTTGAAGTGCTGCATCTTCCCATGGAGCTGCAGGCCAGCCAGTTCCATTGCCCTGCTAGCAATTCCTAGACATGGTGCATGTCAGCATGGCAATGACTACTGCTGCAGTGCTGATAAGGAGCTCATAATGGCATTTTTTTCCCCTAGCATCTTATCTACAGAACAAGTCTTCTGGCACAGCCTTCTGGGGTGGTGAAAAAAACCACGCTTTTGATCCTCTTGAGGAAATATCACTACAAAGTACTCCTTGATATCCTCATATCTGGGTAGTGATGTTGCTGTGGACATTCAATGTGTGTAAGAAAGGAAGCATTGGGGATTAATGTGGTGCACCCTAAACTCTCTGATTTTTGCTCTGAAACAAGCACGTTGTGGTTTTGTCCCTTTCCCTGTTGTGTTCAGAGCTGACTTTCCCCATGGCAGGGGGGAACTCGCAGCTCTTTTGAAACAGCTGCACAAATTGCAGTTCTGCCCCAGGTCAGAGGCTGAGCTGCGATGGTGAGGACCTGGGATCTGGAGTTTCAGTAGTACAATAGAACCATGGAGTGAAAGGGAGATTACTCCTTAGGACTAGGATTTGATCTGTTTTTGGTTGGTGTAGAAGCTTGGTAACGCTTTGGTATTTACTAACTCGTATTTGCATGCTGTTATTTCGCTACAAAAGTCCATTTACATTTTGCTTTAAATCATGTTATTTCTTTCTAACTGTATAGTTGGAATAATACAAGTGTAGTTATGTATAGTTGTAAACAGATAGCCAGAGGGTATCTAAGGAAAAGACTCACCAACTCTGAGGCCAATGTTTTCAGTGTTTTCTTCTGCCCAGTGTTGTATTGTTGTACCAGTAAAATGAATCCCTTGGTCACTCTCGATAACTTGAGGTGTCCAGAAGGCAGACATCAATTTAGTAAGTGCCTTAACTGTGTATGCTTGTTTTGCCTGTAGTACCGGATAGGCTTGCAGTAGCCCACTTACAGTATCTACACAGGTCAGGGCATATCTCGCCCCCTCAGACCGAGGGAGGGGCCCAATGTAATCAACCTCCCATCACTGAAGAGGACTGTATCCTCTAGCAATGTGGGCTGTTGTTTTGGGCAACCATCTCAGTCTCATCTTAGAGCAAGTGTTGCGATCGCAGCATGCATGGGCGATGTCAGATAGTTGTATGGGCAGCCCCTGTGCTTTAGCAGCTGCCCATGTTATCTTTTGTCCAGCATGCCGTAGTTTCTGGTGTAACCAACAGGCAGTGTTCTCAGACCGTGAACTCTTGATCCACCGAATTCGGGCCAGCGTGCAGTCCTGTGTTTAACTGCATTCCATCTGTCTAACCATGTCTTTACCCCAGATTGGTCGGGCATGGATAGTCCATTCCTGGGTAGCCCACTGTGCGATCCAAAGAGCCAGCCCCCGGTACACAGCCCAACTATCTGTACAGATGTTCAGGATACCATCACCAGGTTCCTTAGTTATAACCATCCACACGGCTTGCAGTTCTGCCCATTGGCTGGTCTGACCATCCCCCTCATCAAACCAGACTGTCTCAGTAGAGAGATGATATGCTATTGCTTTCCACTTGCTTGGGTTGCCCTTGCTGGATCCATCCGTGTAACATGCATCTTCAGGAATAGGATATTCTGTATAATATCTCTGTATAATCTCTGCCTGAGGGTAGGGTGAACAGTTACAGTTCCCAGTTTATCGTGGTTGGTTGTGAAGTTAAATGTGTTTGAAGCCTAACATCCTTAGAGAAGGTGATGTTAGCAGAGCCTCAGTCTTGTCTGCGGTGCTCATATTGCTCTTGGACTCTATCAGACAGAATGCATATCAGTTTTCTCTTTGGCAGGCTCTCCTCAAGGCAGGGGCTTGTCTTCCCATTGGGGATATGACAGCAAAAAGGGATGGGGTTGTTTGTGTAGTAGAACAACAGTTGGTAGCACATGTAATCATAGGGTGGCTTTGGAGCGCTGTGCTAAGTAGTAGCATTTGCCTGCCTATGTATCTTCAGTCAAGTGAAGTAATAATCACTGTCTGAATTATAATTAAACTTTTTTTATGCTGTTATAGTTTAATTAAAGCGTTAGCATGACAGATTGCAACTCTTGGTCTCCAATCCATGTTCAGATTGGCTATAAGTAAATCTTTAGGATGAGGTCTTGTATGTACAGTTTAGTTTTAGTCATTAATTTACTTCTGTGTTGGTTGTGCATATGTTTTTTGTAATGCCTAGGCATTAAAGCATTACCATAAAAATGGATAGATTTTTTTTTTAACATGCTTCAAATTCAACACATCTCATGCAAAGTCAGGATATAAACATGAGTGCATTGGATGAAGTAATATACTGCAGCAGTATGTCTCTGGAAACCAACAGTGAAATCTGGTGCTAATGCTGTTTGACCTGACGTTATGAGCTTTGCTTCCCTTTGGATCATGGCTTAAAGTTGTGTGAGGTACCTTCTTTCTTCTGACTCTTGACTTGTTTTCCTTCACACTCTTTTGTTTTGTTGTATACGGTTTTTGAATGGTCTCCATACAGTTAGTAAAGACTTGGCTCTTTCAGTGTAAAAATAAATGGAGCAGCAACTAACTTAGTATTTTTGTTGTTCCTCTTTTAAACTTAACCTTTCTAATGGTGTTGTTCTCACTTGTAAAGCTAGTGAATTGAAACACCCTTTGATTTGTCGTCATTTAAGAGTGTCTTGTGTTTAATCTTCACAAAACACCCTCAATATAGAATTTCCCAGTCTAAACTGGTTGAGGAAGCAAGTCATATCTCCTTCCTATAGGGACTGTCACCTAAAATCATGCATACTTTGGTACTCAACAGCTTTCCTAGCTTCTCCAATCTTACATCTCTATGTGCTGGTGAATCTTGTCGCCATTGGTTGGGGAGATCTAACTTGTTGATGGGGCACACTCTGGCTGGCACCCCAACCCTCTCACTTTGAGTTGCCTCTTCTCCCTCTCCATCTCAATGTCATTAGCTTACAGCTTGTTCAGCCTTTGTCTAGCATTGATCCCTGTGTAATGCCACTCACAGCTGCTTGGTAGGTTGCACTTAAAGCTGGTGAGCTCTCTCCTTTGAGCCTGGCAGTGACCTTTAGCCACTTCTCCAGCCACTTTCTAGTCCACTTCCCTAGTTTAGTGCAACAGGAGAAACAGTTTATTCTGCTGCCACTATTACAGGGGCTAAGCAGAAGGCCAGTGAAACTGAGAACTAAAGCCTGGAATAGCAAGAGATCTGTGTTACTTCTTTCTTAAAAGAGTTTGTTCAGCGTTTTTGAGAAACCACATCCTTTTGAAACATCTTGGGTTGGGAGCCAGTGAATTTCAGCAAAGTAGGCTTTCTTTCTAGAGTAAATTCCTATTTTTCATCAAGAAGGTAGTTTCCAGGGCTGATGGCACAGGTTTTGGTAGTTAAGTGATAGCTCCTGAACTCAAAGGTTCGTATTCCACTTGAACTCCTTTTTATATATTTATATATATATATACACACTCCTTTGTGTGTGTGTGTGTGTGTATGTATATATATATATATATGTGTGTATAAAAAAATTGCATGCAGTCAGTGGTGGTCTGCACTGTTTTCTTCCAACTTCTGCATGCAGATTGTCATAATGTGCTCATATGTCGTATGAATAACCGTACTTAAAGTATTATATTGCTGTTGTCAAAGAGATGGCTGCTTGCTGCTCTTAGGCTGGGGTAAATTGCAGCCTTATTTTTATAGCTATGTACTTCTGGCATCGATAGTGTGATTTTATCCTCTTTTTAGCTAAGTCATAAATGTGCAACCGGAGAATTTATCAGCTACTGTGCTTACAATAAAGGATGCATTTTTAGATGAGAATGGTAGCTCTTGAGCAAAACAAGCAAGGGTTTCTTTTGCTGACTTGGCTTTAGCACTGCAGATATTTCGCACAACAAAATTAGATTGTAACGTAGCTGTCAAGCAGGAAACGTTTAATGTTTACTGGGCTTGTTCCCTTCTTGGCTTTTAAGCCTAGAATGGGGAAAAAAAAAATGCAGTTCCATGGGTGACTGGTAGTACAGGGGCAAGAAGTGAGATTCAGTTTCATTTGAAACATTCTTAACTACCAGTGGGTAAAACATCTTTGAATTCCTGAATTTTTTTTTTTCTATGTTCTGTTATGAATGAGTATCAAATAACACTGTTTTAGTATTTTAAGTCCTCTTGGCCAATTAATCATACGTAATAACATCTACTAAAACTGAATTATTTTATACTTGGATTTTTTTTTGAGCATGTTAAGAATAACGGTGGTTATTTTAATCTTATTGCACGCATATTTTTGACTTAAAAGAAGGTTTTTTTTTCCTTTTCCTTCCAGATCTTTCCAAGAACAGATTTACTGAAATTCCTCCTGATGTCTGGCTGTTTGCACCACTGGAAACGTTAAATTTGTATCACAACTGCATCAAATCCATTCCAGAATCTATAAAAAACCTGCAAATGCTGACCTACCTGAACATTAGGTGAGTAATGCTTGTCTTATTGTCTCTATTTTGTTGTCATTCAGTTTTCCTCATTGCAAAGATGGCACCCTGCTTCTGTGCAACATTGCCCTCATGGCTGTATTTCTGTCCAGGTAGACACAATAATTGTGCTTGTCATATCCTTGGTGTTTTAGAGCCAGCAGTTCTTCCCGCTTCCTTTGTGGGCAGGAATTGGCTGCCTTGCAGAACTTCTTTAAATAAACTGTGGTAGCTGACTGCAAGGAGAGTTGTTGAAGTTCTCTTTGTTTTTACTGTTATTCTAACGAACTGTTTAAAATCTACCCTTAGCAATTTACATCTCTTGGGGGTAAATTGCTCTGGCTGGAGCATCCTACTCATTGTGTACATTAGTCACGTCCATTTTTACTGTTAAACTTGGAAAGCGCCTGGTTGGTTTTTCTTAGAAGAAAAGAAGCTCAATTGGAGATTGTTAAG
Source organism: Excalfactoria chinensis (assembly GCF_039878825.1). Classification (NCBI taxonomy): domain Eukaryota; kingdom Metazoa; phylum Chordata; class Aves; order Galliformes; family Phasianidae; genus Excalfactoria; species Excalfactoria chinensis. Next base: position 83,137,371 of record NC_092828.1, on the reverse strand, counting down.
GTTGATGGAATCTGTTGGAACCCTCCTTTACAGAGCCCAGGCCTCGTTTTCCACAATATTGCTCACACTTTGAACACTGACTATCGAAAGTCCAGATCAGTTTCCTCAGCTGAGAGCTGTTTAACATGTCAGACTTGATTCCAGGGCTTATTTTGAAATAACTCTGAATTAAACTTGGAAAAGAGGGGAAAAGAAACAACCCCAAACCAGCAGCCCACAACAATCTGGAAACCTCCAATATCTGTTCTGATAGTGATTAAGTCATCTGTATGTGGAGATTCTCCAGAGCATTAGTGATACAATAGAACTGCTGCTGGTGGTGGTTGTTGTTTTTGAAAGAAAGATATCCTTCATAGGAACAAAATCCCATTTCTCTTTGGATGGTAATTGAGGCGCTCCCTGCAGAAGTGCAGTAGCATTTAGTTCTAAGTGGGTGTTGTGTGTTATTTCAGGAGTCACCTCACCTGAGATCATGGTTGTTTCAGTTCTGTTCTTCCTTTTTGTGCTAATATCTGAGTGCTTTTTTCACAGCGCATGTGGTTTGCAGTGGTGAACAACGGGGAAACACTGCCAGACTAGGTTAAATATTTCCTTACAGAAGAGAGCCACGTGATCTCCACTTCTCATTTTGTATTTAAAAGACTGGAGGGAAGCATTACACAGTTCCAAGTTGGCTGTTCCTTTCTCAAACACAAAACAGCCTCAGTGACTTCAGATGAATTTCTAGCGTTTCACTGCTGATGAATTACTTTTTCATTGCCAAGTTTCCATAAAGAAAAGTTTACTCGTGCGTTGTATCTCATACCAACCCACCATAAAAAGTCCATCGTATCTGCCTGAGACAGAAACCCCATGCATGCATCTGAAGCTTCCTATGTTCCACTTGGTGTTAAGGAAGTAAATACGTTGTTCTTTACAAAGATACTGGTGACAGTTCACTTCCAGTCTGCTGTTACACTTACAGTGCCTCTTTGGAACTGAAACATTCCTGAGTTTTTGCAGCCCTGTCTGTAGTCCTGTAGGAAAAGAACATTAGGAAACTTCTTTTGACCATGGAAACAGTTGTTCTAATATATATCCATTGAACTAAAGCAGTTAATATGATTTATTTTTTTCTGACTGAAAGTAGAGGCAATTGATGACATCTTGGAATTTTTTAGGTATGAAAGGAATTGCTTTCATACCACATCTGAACGTGTGTATTCCTCAGTGTACAAGTACCTTATGAGAGCAATTATATGCACTGCTGGCAGTGGCACTCAACAACTACTAGATTTCATGATGCCGACTTAAAATTGTCAGTAACAATATCTATCTTGTTACCAAAGCAGACTTAAGCTGCTTTGAAGAAGTCAATGTTAATTAAAGCTTAGCTGTTTATTCACTGAAGTAGTTGAGAGTTTTGGTGATGGCATAGGAGCGACACAATCAAATGGCATGGGAAGCAGTGACTTTGTTTAGATCCCCCTGGTTGGGCTTTGATGAGAAGGATATAACTGGCAGACTCCATCAGTTTTGGTGGTCCTTTTGAAAGTGATTCCCTACTGCACTTGGTAAGTGCTGGTAACTGAGTTACAGTAGCTGGGAGAAGGTGCCAAATCAGCTGTACCTCTCCATCAAAATGGGGATATCATTGCACAGAGCTTAGAGAACACTGGTTAGAATTCCTTGGGATGTGTTTGCTCTTACTGTTTACAGTTGCATTTGTCAGTGTACTTTTTATTTCTTTGTATTTTTATAGCACTAGAAAGTTCGGCTGTAGTACATTCTCATTTATCCAAATAAAAAGGAGACCTAAAATGTATGTATTTTAGGCTTTTTCTGGCAAGGAGTTCATGATGACGATTATAACTTAATGAAGCTTAAATGAAATGATAGTTGGTGGAGAACGTTGCTTTAGAATAGGAGAAAAGCAGCATCTGAGACTTAGCATCAGACTTCAAGAGAGTATTATGATCCAGCCTTGCTTGTTCGTTTTTCTTTCTTTCAAGTCGAAATCTTCTATCAACGTTGCCAAAATACCTGTTTGATCTTCCGCTTAAAGTTCTGGTTGTCAGTAATAATAAGCTGGTCTCCATTCCAGAAGAAATTGGAAAGCTGAGAGATCTGATGGAGTTGGTGAGTATTAACTGTGTTAAGGAAACTATAAGGACTTTGTTACAGCGTAAGGAAAAACATAAATCAGTAATGACTTTAAAGTAAGAATGCAAGGTGTAATTTCATTTATTCTTTCCTCAGTGCTTGATCTCAAATTACAGGTATGATATATGCTGCAGAGTTTCAAAACTGGGAATAAACACAGTTCAGCACACTGGCTTAACTTAAAGCCTTCAGAAATAGAACTGCTTTTCAGGTTATTTCATTTGAATCTCTGATTTGTATGTTAAAATGCTACATTTCTCTGCTGACTTTCTTTACAGTAATTCTATTCCTTTTCTATTTCTTTTTTATCAAAGAACTTGATTTTTTTTTTCTAGCTGAGGAGTTTATTTAATCCACACTCATATAGAAGTTACGGCAGCCCATTATTGTTGTCCTCTTATGCATTCCAAGGCCACCCCAGCCTTTTCTCCTTCCCTTGCTTTGGTTAGGTTGAAGAGAGTGATTTGTGCTATTCCCAGTTCAGGTGGATCTGCAATACGATTTTGTTCTGTGCCATACAGAACCTTTGTGCTTTGCCATCTGTTATTTTCTTAATATTTTAGGCTTTTTTTAAGCTCTGGTTCTGGGGAGCAGTGCACAAATCATTCACAAATTTGGCACTTGGCTGAGGTCTGATTTTTCAGTATTTACAATTTCCTTCATCACTGCAAGTAAACCATATCCAGTTTTGGGAGCAGGTGTGTATGCCCCGGAGATCTTTTAATGTGACCTAATTTATGAGATAAGACAACGCTTTTTCCTCAGTTTACAAGCAATACGTGATTCTGATTGTGATGCTTTTTTTAATGTCTTCTCAATTTGGTGAGAAGTTCTCTGTACTCCAGTGTCGTAGAGATTCAACATCTCATCAACAATTGATGCCGAGCAACCTCTGAGGTATTATGATTTGAGGTATCCAGCTGTGTGCAGTCATCTCTCTTGCTAACAGCTGAAGTTCTGGAGCTGTGTGATGGGGAAGGAGGCTGGCTTAAGGCCTGGCTTCTGGTTGAGTCCTAGCTGAGTAACTAGAAGCTAGCCTTCAAAATCAGCTTCCAGTTCTTCATTATGTAGATAAGTATCTAAAATGTAATGGTATTTAGTCTAGGAAATGAGTCACTGCAGTATATTTTATTGAAATTATTACTGGAAATAGAAAAGTTTAGACGCTGCTGATTATATCAGTGTGATTATTGATTACAGACCGCATAGATGTTGAACTGGAGGCAGAAGTAGCTGTGGGCTGTGCTCATTTGGCACTGCTTTGTTACACTCCAGGGCTCGAGTCCAAAATACTGGTCAGCCTAGCATTACTCTGTACATTTTTGTTGCTTTGATGAAGATTTTTAAAGAAAGAAGAATTTTTATGAAAGGAGCAGATTGTAAATCACTCGCCTGCATTGATACGAGAAGTTTGTAGCTGACATAGAAACTGCAGCAGGATCCTTTGTTTCCTGGGGTACAGTTTTAATTTCAAAACCAGTCTTCCGTCATTTGTTGTTTTAACCTTTTGAATTGGATTTCTGAAACATGAGTCACTAAATAGTGAAGAAACGACGTGAGATCTGCTGTGGATGCTTTATAACAAATCTCATAGCAGTTTGCTTTTGTTTAATTTCATGACAGATAATTTGCTCATTGTATTTTTTTATCTAGGATATTAGCTGCAATGAACTTCAGGTTCTTCCCCAGCAAATAGGAAAACTGCAGTCACTTAGAGAATTAAACATAAGAAGAAACAATCTCCATATGTTGCCAGATGGTAAGCTGCTCATCGCCATTTCTTGAGTGTAGCTAAATGAGGTAAAGTGTTAATTGGATATCTTATTTTTTTCTTTTCCCCCCCCATACAGAACTAGGAGACCTTCCGTTGGTAAAGCTGGATTTTTCTTGTAATAAAATTACAGAAATTCCAATTTGTTACAGAAAGTTACGTCACTTACAAGTAATAGTTTTGGATAACAATCCAATGCAGATACCACCAGCACAGGTTAGTATGGAAAAATTCTGCTTCAGTAATTGACATTAGAAGAGCTTCCTCCTTAAGGTCCTAACTTAATGCCAGTCAGGTTTTATTTCTTAGCTATATTTCTGCTCGTAGGGATTGTGAGCACAAACTCATCAACACAGAAAAGAATTTGTTGGCGTGTGTTTTCTAAAGACATGCTATGTAATTAAGAACTGTTTTTTGTTTCCAGATATGCTTAAAGGGTAAAGTACATATATTTAAATTCCTCAGCATTCAGGCATGCCTCAGAATAGATAAAAAACCAGATTCCTTGGATCTTCCATCACTGGGTAAACGAATCCCCTCCCAGCCACTCACAGATAGGTGAGTATGGGAGTTTTGTTTTGTTTGATGCTTTCATTTAATCTTATTGTTTAGTGTTTGCTATGGAGTGGTCTTTGGGGTGGAGAAAAGAACATAAAACATTTATTCTTGCAGTTCAATAGCTGCAACTTCAGTCATAGAATTTACTTTTGGAGGTAATATTACTGGAGTTTTAAATTGGATCGGAGTGACTGAAAAATCTCTGTTGTATCAAGTCAAGATTTGCAGATGAATATATAGAAAATATATTTAAAAGAATGTTTATCTTCTTTTCTATAAGGGAGACTACAGTTCCTTTCATTCATTGTTATTCTTTAAATTTTAAGTAGCATAGAGGACTTTTATCCCAATAAAAATCACGGACCAGACTCTGGCATTGGAAGCGATAATGGAGATAAAAGATTGTCCACAACAGAAGTAAGTGTATTTCACTGGTGAATTTCTTTTACCCGTTTTATAGAATTTTCTTTACTTCTCTACTTCATATAGTTTGGAAATGCTCAACAAAGTACGCTTAACACCCTTTGAATATTTGTACAGGTTAGTTTAAACCATTGAGCTGATAGTATCAGTCAGTGCTCCCTAAACTGTTATTCTCTTAAAAGAAATGAGAAGTTTCTGTGTTGGGAGGTATTCCTCGTGATATGGGTGTGTCGTGTTATAACTCATTGTTTATTAGCAAATCATCTATAATGTGATTTATATGCAAATCCTGTATTTGGTGTGACTGTCTTTGCAGCCATCTGATGATGATACAATCAGCCTTCACTCCCAGGTATCAGAATCAACAAGGGAACAGACAGTGAGGAACGACAATCATGTAATGGGGAGTAAACTCGATCCGCAGAAAGGTAATATCTGTAGTGCTTCTGTCACTTTAGGTAAAAGAACTGCTTTTCTTGTGGTAGTGTAATTTGGGAAAATGGCACAAAATGATATGAGGGTATATTGGAATTCTGTCTTTGTCAATTCAGAAAAAAGGAAGTAATAAAAATCATAAATGAGGGAAGATAGATCAGGGAGATGTGATTTAATTGTATTATCTTTATCTGTAATTTTTCATTGGTACTTCTGACTGTGACTTCTCTCTCGGCATTTGATTAAGAGAACTGTTAATACTGTCTTTTCTGTTCCTAATCAATCTTCACTAGACCAGGAGGTGTATGATTACATTGATCCTAATGCAGAGGAGGGAGCTGTTCCTGAGCAGGGAGATGTGCAGATTGGACCATTGCTGTCTTACATAAAGGTAGCAAAGCTTGATTCAGATCTCATTCAATGGACTGCTTTTTTTCTGTGTGTGTGCATTAAATTGAAGTCTAATTTGTTTCTCATCCTAAACAAGGAACGAGGAAAACATCCTGAGAAATCCCAAAAGATAGAGCACAATGAGGACTGGGGAGATGAAAAAAGGTAAATCTTTACAGATGAGGGCTTTTACTTTTAAACTCATTGCATATAGAAGTCTATTAAACACAGAGCTCCTCTTCTTGAGCAGGAAAAACAGTGAGGAGCTGCTTGTTGCTTTTTCTGTATCTTTTTCTACTGAAGTCAGGCAAGTCACTGATGTTTAATTTTTCAGGCTCCAGAAAGAACAGCTGCTGGCTGAGGAAGATGATGAAATCAAGGAAGTGACAGACTTGAGAAAGATAGCAGCTCAGTTACTGCAGCAAGAACAAAAACACAGGTAGTAACAGTGTTTAGTTAACTGTGTTACAGTTAATGTCTTTTTTTTAGCCTGTCCTGCACTTAAAAGTTCTTTGTTCTGGGAACAGTTTTGTCCAGTTGAACAGCTGAAGCAGTGGGCTGTACCATGTTTCTTTTAATAACATTGCTGTCTTAAAGGAGTGATATCCTCACGTGGAGAGGAAGACACAATAGGGAAGAACTGTTTTGATTTTAATGGTTTGTATAGTAATCTATTTTTTCTTTCTCTGACCAAGATAGCATGGCCAGATGTCATATAAGTAGACTATTATCTGCATTTAACATGTGGACATGTATCTTCTATGATGTCTGTTTATATTATGTGTCTTGTCTGGTTAGCTTTAGAATGTCTTGGTTATCGAGTCATTTGAAATACTGAGCCACTCCACTTCTGGTGTGCTTCAAGTTAAGCTTTGTCATACATTCTTCTCTCTTGCTGCAGTGACCTTGTCAAATGTTTTACTTTGCTCTTAAATTGATCCTGTTTGTGTGATCTCAGTAATTAAATTTTACTTCTAAGTTTAGGCTTTAAATACAAAGCTTACTTATGTATCTTTAGATATATGGGGGGCCAATCTCTAATATAAAATGGCACTTATTTGCAATTAGTAAAGTGAAACTTAGACCCGATTTTGAACCTGTGGCTTGTGGATTCATAGCTTCTTGCCGTAAGCAGCAGTAAAAATAACATTTCAAAGTTGAACTGAGATATTTTTGAGTTTGTGGAGAATACGTACAGCCTGAGTAAGCAAAATGCTCAGAAAAGAGCATCATGAATCCTTACTAATTGCATTCCTGTTTGTTCAGTGTTTGCTTTTAATATTACGCAGTGTTTCTTTTCTTTTTGCTTGCTGTGCTAATGACTTCCCTGTCCTTTCCCATCAACCTGTTCTGCTTCCTTCTTCCGTCTTTGGCTTTGATGTACATGAAATATGAATACAGACGAAGGCCATTAAGCTATAGAACTTCATTCAGTGAAAAACTCTTCCAGAGGACGAGGGCGGCAGGACGTGCATCCAGGTATACAGTGTTTGTAGAGCATCAGATTTTCTAAGACAAAGTGTGAAGAACAGAAACGTTTCTGGCCAGTTTTGGAAGCAAATCAGAAAATAGGGACTGGCTATGTTAGCCAGGTTGCAATGTATTTATTGTTAGTTGAGTTGAAATATTCTTCCAGGAAGTATTTAATTAGGCAGCTGTGCAGAGCACATTTAAACGACCCCTGACTAGAAGCCTGTTTGTTCTGTCCCTATCACATGCTTTATCTCCTTTGTGTTTTTCCCTTTTGTTTTTGAACCTAACAGCTCTAGTATGGAGCCTCAGAGAAAAGGTTTGTTTCTTCAGAAACCTCGAGTTTAGTGATTGTTTTCACATTAACGTGACTGATGAGAATTTGTTTTGCATTTGTCAGCCGTGAGTGAAGTAACAAGTACACAAAACTCACAGGAGCTCTGGGATGGGACTGGGTAGGTTATGTTGAGACATGTATGTGATGAACAGAGTGCTTTCAGGTTTAGTTACCTTATCAGTTAACTGTAACTTACTCTGGCTGCTTCTGCTGAAGCAGACCAGGAGTAGGATAATTAATTAATTGAAATGATCTTTTCTGGTACCGAGTGGGTGTGTTTTGCTTCTCGTGAGCGTTGGGTGTAGGTTCTCCCTTGACAACAGGAACCATCTGAAGCTTTAAAGAGCACAGCTTACAGTGACAGTATAATACATGAAGGCATTAGACTGATTCTGAATGAGTCGAGTCTTGTCTTTGTGAGCTCGATAGACCCTCAGATAGTTCTAGTATTTTAAACATAGTGATGGCAATCCTTCAAGCACCAGTAGCATCATTCACTTCATTTGCATTCCTGAATTGCAGTATTATGTTCATTTAAAATATAAAAGCAAAGACTGTTGAGAAGAGATGCTGCTTTATAAACACTTAGATCTTGGAAAGTAACATAACTGGACTACCAGATCTTTCCAATCTCATCAGCACTTTGGTGCAGTTGTTAGTTTGCATGATTTACAACTAGAAAAATGAGTCAGCATCGATTTTTGAGCTTAATGTGTATAAATATGTGTGATTGTGCTCTTGAGTTTTCACGTTTTACATGGTGTATGTTTTATAACCCTTGCAAAGCAGGAGTTGATCTGTGTAATAGCACAGTTTTTGTGGTCAGTGGGACCTGTAAGTAGGAAATGAATTGCAGTACTGATGCAGTTCTCTTCTGCACATTCTTACACTGGGATTCAATGTGAGCATCAGCAAGTCCATTGGCTAATCATCTGTCCAAATCTTCGTGTAGCTGCATTTGATAGATGACAACAATAAAAGCGATTGCTGGGCTCTTTGTGCCATTAACATCACATGTAGAAGAACTCTTATGAAGAAGAAATAGCCTTTACTACATAGAATCATTGGGTTTACAGGAGTTAATGTCAGCATTGGTGAAGCAGTTGCATCAGTGTGTTTGGATCACTGAAATTCCTACATCCTTTCAACTCATCTTAATGATCGTATATCAATGCAAAATTCCTCTGAATTTCTTATTGCCTTCAGTTGAAGAGGCATTGCTAAATGACAAGGGAATTGATTCTAAATTTAATGACTGTAGAGCAGTTTATTTCACGATGGTCGATGCATCCTGTGCTCTGAATGTTAATTTTTGGATGAAACTTGCTTCTTTCTGGACTTCTTTAAGTTCTGGAAGGTGCCCCTAAGGTTGTTTCTGAAGACAAAATACAGGGAGCACATGCTGCAAACTGTGAGTTATCCAGTTGTTTTACAGGCTTAACTTGTCAGTTCTATTAAACTGAATTTCACACGCTCAGATTTGAGCTGAAAGAGTGATGAGTGAGCTCCGAGTTCCGGCAGTAATCAGAAGTCTGATTGGAAATTAGCCATCATGTGAAGTTCCTTGTTTTACTGCTGTACATAATGATAATAACATATAAAAAGAAGGTGCCTGCAGAATAGTTGGTTTTCTTCCTGATTTTTTTTTTTCCCTGTTCTTAATAAATTCTCCACATAATTTGATGTAAACCTCCTTTGATGTCCATCCTCTCCAGCACATGCTGAATTCAGTGTTGGTCCATAAAGTCGATACCTCCAGTTCATTAATCATTCCAGTTATTTTATCTGATGATGGGTGTGGTATTTTTAACATCTCAAGCATCATTTCCTTCCCATGTGTGTTCCCAATTTAAAATTAATAATCTGAATCTGTATGTTACGATTTTTTTATTGTTTAGAGTTGAGGAAAGTTGAATTTCTGTTGTTTTTATAGATATAGCTTAGCTCTTAGCTTGCATTTCTCTCATTCTCCGCTTTCCCCCTCTCCTTTTCTTGCATTTCTTTTGCATTTGCAGTCTTATTCAGCTGCCCTCCTTCCTCCTGCTGACTGATCTGTAGTGCTCAGCCTGTTGTTTTTCTGTCTGCTGTAGTTTGACCATCTTCTCTTCTAATTTTAGCAAACAGTGGGGCCTTTTATGTGGAGGGTGGAGTGACTTCACGCAGCTGCGAGATTAGCTCAGCTGGTAGATATCTAAGGAGAAAAGGGGAAGCTGCAATTTGGTTTGGATTATGATCGATGTTAGTGTGTTAAAAGTCAGAACAGAAGTATTATATAAGCTGAGAACTGTGTCGTTGAATGGGAGCAGGATTGGCCTTGGATCTCATGTCTGTGCGTGCATACGTACATAATCCAGCTCTATGGAAAATCCTACCTTATTGTTTAAACTTTCATTTACAGGAAAAGTTGTGTAAGTAATGTGTGTTCTAAGAAAAAAAGCCATTAACTACAAAACTGTTGTATATAATGCTTTTATTTTTCTATAGGCTTCTTAATCATTCGGCCTCAGTAAGCACGAGGAACAGGCCGAAGCAGCCAGTGGAGTCTGAAAAATGGTATTAGTCTATTTTACTTTATCATAGCTTTTAATATCTTATGAAACTAATTCTGCTGTGCTTTGTGTCAGTACTGCCATCTTTTGACCTAGTGTTTTAGCTGAGGATGAAACAACAGGAACAGGTGTGTACACAAAGTATGTGGGTGTTACAGACTATTTGTTGTCTTATTGTGCTGATGTACAGGAACTCCAGTCACCTACTGTGTAAGGAATGTGTAAAGATAATAGAAATACTAATATATCCATAAGGAATTCACACGTATAGACCATGTAGTTGCTATAGATACATACATACTAACAGCAGAACATGATTGTTTGTTGTAGCAGTTCCTGCAGTTCTCAGCTGTATTGCTTAACAGTCTGACAAATGTGATTCAGACAGGTCTCCTATGTCTGTCAGCTTTACAAAGCAGATTAATTGGTTTGAGGCAAACGTGAAGAAAAAGAAATAGAAAATACAGGAATTAAGAAATGAATTCCTGTGCCTGGTTACTTTGGGAGTAGGTTTTGTTATCATTGCACACAGTGCTGAGTCCTTGTGTTAAATCCTCAGCTGTAGTCTTTTGGTATACTGCACAGCTTCTTAACTCGTGTTCTACTTCGGCTGTCCGAATGTGGATGGAATGTTGTTGGTAAGCTGATGGAGCTGAATTTCACAGAAACTCTGATAAGGTTTAGGCACCATTCTTGGCCTCCAGGGTCTTTCTTAGGTCTTGCCATTTCATTGTCCCATCTTAAAATGACTCTCCCTTCCATTGTTAGTGTAAGCTTCTACTTAGCCTTATGGAGCTAACAGTGAAATGAAAGCTGTGAGTCTTCCCAGTACTTAAGAATGGATGTTTTGTCAGCTTTGAAGTAACGTTGGATGGTTTGCTTTGAGAAACAAAATAATGGATCATAGCAACTTCTTGTTGTGTAAATACACAAAAATGTTGTAATGAAATCCCTTTCGATTTTCAGTGTCTCAACAGATGAAGTGAATTCTCCGGTGTCTCCATACAGCTGGCAGGTAAATATCCAAATGCAAAAGGTTTATTTGCTTCATAGTTAAGTCATTTTGTTTACTGCAGAAAATGCATCGATTTGGTTGCTTGCATACATAGTACACGTGTGATTGTGGAAGATGGAAAACTTCTCATCAACTTTGAGATAGTTTGACTCACATTGTGTAATGCAAGGCTTTTTAGGAGGTGTGGTAACAGCTGTATGATCTTGAGCCTGCTGAGATACAAGTTCAATCATTCTTTGAATTTATTTGCATAAAAAAGAAGAATATGGCAAATCAGTTAAAAATAAATGATTTCTAAACGATTTGAATTATGTACATCTTCCACTCCGTGCACTTCCTCCAGTCTTGCATGACATGAAATTGCAGTGAAACTGTAAAGGGTACTTAATTATTTTGGGTCTTAATCCATCGGTTACTTACAATTGCTGAGTGGCCCAATATTTTAATACAGATGAGAAAATGTAGATATTCTGTCCTAGCCTCTTTATGAATCGGTCCCTTCAGCTTATCCATTGGTTTCCATGGAGTAAGCAGCTGTATTTATTCTTCTTTTAAGAATGAATTTCCATTAACTGCCTCTATCAAAGTATTCTATATATGCCTCTGTATGCAGCATTCTGAAGAGACTTTTATACTGCTATTTGGCATTGGTCACCTTTTAGGTGAGAACAGTACACATTCTTCTTATATTCATCCTCTTCCTGTTCAGTGAATGTTCATACTGAGAAATTAGATGTGCTGGTGGCTAACCACACTTCTGAATGGCTCTTCGAAGTCATGTATGATAGCATTAGGTGGCTTCCTAACGCACCTGTGAATATTAAGCTAGTGCAGAAAAGTTTGTTTTTCTCATAAGAATGATTTTATAGTTCCTTTTTCTTGTATAAAGTGTATTTTAGCATTTTGGAGTGATTTTTTTTTAAGTGGACGGTTGATTTCTACTAGAATTGCCTGTGATAATTCTGTGCCTTGAAGCTACACTGTGGGAGGCCAACTGCAGTTTATAATAATTAGTGGTATTTGTAAACTTTCCTAGCCACTGGAAAACCAGAAGGATTCAATGGACGATCAGCGTTGGCCAGAAACACAGCCAATAATCTGGCAGAATGAAGAAAGGAGGAGAAGTAAACAGATTAGAAAAGAGTATTTCAAGGTAATTCACAGTGATAATAATTACTTGTGTTTCTTTTTCCTTTATCTTGAGCTGCTTCAACTTTCTCTCCTTTCTTTGCAAGCCATACAAGGTTGAAAAGGACCTTGAAGATCATGTAGTTCCAAGCACCCTGCTTTAGATAGATTGCTCAAAGCCACATCCCTTCTGTTTGGCCCCAGTTAGAAGGCTTTTATTTTCCATCTAAGGAAAATGTGCTTTGCCTTTCCTTGCAGCGTGTACAAAGGATACGTGTGCATTTTGGTTCTCGCTGCATGTTTTCCTCTGTATTGATTTTGCTATTGCAGTGAGTATCATTGGTCAGCAGATGTCAGTGTCTGCTTGTTGTAGAACAGCTGAGAAGTAACAGCGCTATCAGGTTCAATTTGCTTTTACACACAGAAGAGGATCAGAATAGTTCTGACCACTTTTAAGTTGAGTTAAAATTTAATTTGTCAATTATTAAGTCAGTTTCTTGATCTCTACAATCAATGATGTTTATAAAATAATAGGGAATTTTAAAGAAAATAAGCTATGGGGGAAAAAATGTATGCTTTAATCACAAGGAAGTATCTGGATTATAAAGAAGCTATTAATTTTCTTCCCCTCAGGAACTTAGGGAGTTGTATCCTAACTTGAATTCCAGTGACCCCTTTCCAAGGTTTCATAGAATCATAGAATGGCCTGGGTTGAAAAGAACCATAGTGATCATCTAGTTTCAAGCCCCTTGCTATGTACATCCTTTAATTTCATCCTCTAATCTTTGAGGGGATGGAGGGGAAAATTCTCAAAGAGAATCCTGCCATTGAACACATTAAATTATCTTTGTTTAATAAGCATCCATACGGAAGGTTTGCATCAGTTATTTCTTATCACTTCAAAAGATGTATTTAAATGCTAATAGTTCTGAGCTCTGTGGTGGAAGCAGATGCCTGAAATTACTTTTCATACAGCTATTAGTATGTCTCAGCAAGCTTAACTTACTTATGTATCAGCAGCAGAAAGTACTGTCTCACTTCATTCTCATCAGTTTCATTTGCAAAAACAAGGCAATAAGTAAATGAAGTGAACCCTTTCATCCATGACAAATAGTGGGGGGAATCAACCAAACACAAGTGAGCTTCAAGGCTGTTCTGAGAGCCAAATCAAAGTGCAGTTCATAGTGTTCATATTTTCTTGGCAGAAAAAAAAGGGCATTGAATAATGTCTGTGACGCCAAACATTAATGACTATCTGAAGAGATTACCTGTCAAGTTACTGCAATGGGTGTTATTAAACCAGGAGCAGTTTACTTGGCTCAGCATCCAGAAGTATTTATAGAGCATCTTTATTATATAATCTATATAGTTTTATTGCTGCAATTGTTCAGTGCAGCTAAGGATGCCTGTGAGAATCAGAACTCCTTTTCCTGTAGCATGTCTTTGAAGCTTGGCCAATATTTCAGATCTTTATTGTACTAAATATTAGTGTTACAAGAACCTTTACCATCTAAGACAATTTTATGAACCCAAATGCAATGGAATAATTTATAGTTGGATTGTAGCTCTGTCTAGGCAGACATTTTAGTTGGCATACCCACAAGGGAAAAGAATTACTGCCTGTGATGTGGTTAAGTATGGGGAAAAAGCCTGAATGCAGAACTGGCTGAAGTCCCATGTAAAAAAGAAGTCATCTCTGGACACCTACAGGGCACAGAAAATTAAGCTTTGGCACATAAGCTCCCAAAGTAATATATTTCCTTGCAAACACACTGGAATTATTTCCCTTTGGATATACAGGGAATAACCTGAAGAAGCAAAATATCCAGACGTAGATGTGTGTAACACTTCTGTATGTGACCCCAGGACTGCCTACACTGTGTGCGTGGGTTCTTTTTTAGAAACAAAAGAAGTTATTCAGTCACTATTGAAAAGGCATCTTCTTCTTGGAGGAAGACTGACATCTTCAATGTTTCAGTTAGACACAGAACTTCACCTAACAGAATTATCTAAGGCTGCATATTTGTGAATGTTTAGAACGTGATTTCAAGTCAGTTTTCTCTTCAAGTTCTTTGAACCGTAACTTACAGGAAGCCTTAAAAATCAGATCTCTGAGGAGAGATCCTGGAACTGGATTCTTCCATTTCACAGTCAGACTCTCAACGTGTTTTATGTTCTATCATTAAAGCAGATAGTGCAGCCCAATGCACTTAAAGCTTAGAGTCTTGTTGAGATGGAGCTTTTTAATTCTACCTGTGTGTTCTTGGTTTTTTGCATGTTTCCTCCACACTCAATGAAATACATTTATTTTCCATCCTAAATAGTGCCTTTATAACTTCTTTTGCTTTGATCCCTCCTGCGTTTTCATTGCACTTCTCAGATCAGGAGGTTGGGGCAGGAGCAATGTGCAAAATTTCACAGACCTCCTGTGAAAGAGCATTGGCCTAAAGTAGGTAAAAGTATGTGATCAGAATTTGCAATTGTAAAAGAAATCCATCTTAAAATTGCTTCTACGGTGTATTTTTGTATCTAATGCCGAAGGATATCATTTACTGAGGTCGGTCTTCTTGAATCAGATGTTATATGCAGTCAGAATTCACATTATAAAAGTATTTTTGAAATGGGTTTGTTCTTATAGAATCATAGAATCACAAGGTTGGAAAGGACCTACAAGATCATCTAGTCCAACCTTCCTCCCATTACCATTGCTGCCACAAGCCACTAAACCATATCTCATATCTCCTCATCCAGACATCTCTTGAAGCCATGTAGTTGAGATGAAAGCCATGCTTCCATTTTAATGTTAATAATTGTGTGTTTTGCAGTATAAATCTTCCAGAAAGAGTTCAAGTGGAAATGAAAACGATGAGGTAAGAAATGGAAATTGTGTGAAATACATAAGAAAATGGTTTTATTTGCCTCTTATCAACATCAGTGAGCCAAATTC
The DNA here is from genome assembly GCF_039878825.1 of Excalfactoria chinensis. NCBI lineage: Eukaryota > Metazoa > Chordata > Aves > Galliformes > Phasianidae > Excalfactoria > Excalfactoria chinensis. The sequence goes on along the minus strand of NC_092828.1, from coordinate 83,122,206 downwards.
ATGGAACAGCATAGCGTTGGCTAGAGTTGGTGCAAACCACCTTTGCATTCCCAAGGCCGTAACAGGAATACAGTGAAATAAATATAGTTGTATTTGGGAAAAACAAACAGCCATCAAAACTGTGTGCTGTGGAAAAGGTATTATTAAAGTAATGCTCTACGTAAGTTTTCTTAAGCAGTGTTTCCTGCATTGCCTGTCTTTAAATTCAGTTTCTACCAATGTGTGCCGTACTTGACAAACATGTGTCTCGTGTGCTGTGTATTTTGTTATTTCACGTGTTCTTGTTAAATCATAGTTTTCATTTTATAATCTCATCTCTTTGGTTTCTTTTTAGCAAGACAGTGATAATACTAATGTGTCCCCACAGTCTCCTGTGTCGTCCGAGGTACAAGTTTGTGGCTTTGTTTTTCATTCAGCAAACGTTTCTTTGTGCACATGACTCGTGTCCTCAGGTTTGCCGTGCAGACGTAAAGTTGCTGGCTTACTTTGAAACTGGAATTAGGGATATTTCTTTGTAATGAAAGGTCAGAAGTAGAAACTGGAGGCATAACTTGTTTTTACCTTTGCAACTATCTGGTCTTCCATAGGTTTTTTTTTTATTTAATTGATTGATATGTGGAAAGACGCATTACTTTGTCTCCATTATTTTCCAAATGAAAGTAGCTAATGAAGATTAATCAAACTTGACATACTGTGTAGTATGCACTAGAGCTGTTCAGAGAACTTCAAGTAGAACTTGTGGTTCAGTTTTCAGCACGCTGCAGGGAACCCAGAGGCACTGACACTGCTGAAGTGGTCTCATTTCATAGGATTTTCTGTCATCTGTATGATACGGCTTTGCAGCTTCATTCATTGGTTGTGTTGCTTTATTAGTAGCATCTGTGCAGTCTCACTGTACTTGCACTAATCTCCTAAGCTGTAAACATACCGTACCAAAGATAAATGTTTCCAACTAATGCTGATATGAAGCCTGAGGGAGTGGAATGTGTAGAACGTCTCCCAGACAGAAGGAAATGCATTGAACTAAGGATTTCTCATGTATGTACCAGATTGCTGAGCATTCTCTCTCATATTTTGACATGAGAAAAAATTATCTTCGTAATTGGAAGTAAACATTTCTTAACAAAATCAGTTGTGAAGATGTCTGTTAGCTCACATCTGCATTGGAATTCAGTTGGCAGAATGCTTTTCCGTTGTTTGAAATGATTGGGAATAGATATTAATTCTTAGAATAGATCTTAGTTTATCTGCTGCTGATTTTTCTGCCTTGGTAAGATGGGTTCAGTTCCATTTTCTTTATAGTGTCCACTTCTAAGAAGCGTTTTACAGTTAAGCAGAAGGGCTAATTCTGTTCTTTTTTAGACGAGAATAATTTAAACACTATCTTGATGGGAACAGAAGTTAATTATTGTAAGGAACAGAAGGAAACAGACTTTCTCTCTTTTTGACAGGATTATGAGAGGACTGACAGTAACACTCACGGTCCATTTGGTCTCAAACCGAGGTCAGGTAAGCTACCATGATGGAACAGGTTTTTATTCCCCAAGCTGGAGCAGACAATAAGGACACCAGATGCACGAGTTGGAATGCATACAAAGGGAGGACACAGCACATCATTTCACTCAGTGTGCTTACCACAAGCATAGTTCTGGAAAAGATGTGGTTTGCCAAAGCAGCTGTCAAATAATTGAAAGTTCCCAGCGCTGCACAGTTACTTTTTTAACTTCACTGGTTTATTTTCTGCATGTTTAGTCATGGTGAAAGAACAGGGAAACAGCGTGCAGTTGTTCTTGAGGCTTGATGAGGCAACAGGGTTTCAAGAGAAGTACTTTTATGTAATTTGTCCTATGAAAGGATTGGCTTCTTGCAGATATGAGGGCATGACTGGTGGTGCACATCTGGAGTTATCTATGTCCCTAGGCTATAGGAAGTTGGGATTTCATAGAAGTCAGGAGGCTTGTTAGTTCTCCTTTGCCAGTATTCTATAAAATACAGTTGTCGTTAGGCTTGCTAAACATGACGAATGAAGTGAATTGCAGTCAAAGTATTTAAGAGACAAGCTTTCCAAAGAAGTGCTCTGAACTTGTTCCTTTCTTTAGCCTCCATGAGAATTTTCAAAGCTGGCTTGCGAGATAAGCTTGCAGATGTACAAATAGAAACATAATACCTTAGGTATCCGAATCCTGAAGAATGTTCTGCATCTGTATTTTGAAGGAGCACACTTGCAGTTAAATAAGATGATTTGTATGCTTTATTTGAAAACCAAGTCTTGTGGACAGCATCTGTCACTTCAGGATACCAATAGATCCCCTTTCTGTCAAGTTCTGTAGCATGTTTTTCCCTGCTGTCATCCTTGATGGCTAACTTCAGTAATGTTCAATAGCTTTCAGCCGTGCAACTCGCCAGGACTATGGAGCAATGGATCCTGGATTTACAATGAGGAGGAAAATGGAGCATTTGAGGGAAGAAAGGGAACAAATAAGACAACTTCGCAATGTATGTACTGTTATTTACTATGTGGGTGCAGTGCGTTTCTTTTGCTTTGTACCACAATTGAAACCTTGGTAGTCTTTTACTCCTCCTTCTAGTAAACTTGTATGTGATTTCAGCCCACAAATTCTGCACAGTAACAGCTGTGGAGGTATTCAGCCTAACATTTCTGCCTTTCAATTCTGTGCTTTCCTCTCATGAGCAGTGGGATTCAGCATATGGTTTTGAGAGCTGTGTTATGGTAGTTGCTGGCTGAATGTCTGTGTCAGTGTATGTGTCTGTGTCATTTAAAGGAAAAAACAAAACTAGAAAAGGGAATATGGTCTTAATGCAGAGAAAAGAATAACTGTGCTCAGCAAAGTATGACTTGACTCCACTTAATTCTGATATTAAAAATGCGCTTTTAAAACTGTCCACTTTAATAAAACACCTTGTATTTAAAACGAGTAATTAGCTTATGTCGATAATAACTCACTTATGGACTTTTTAATAGAATCTTGAGTCAAGGTTAAAAGTGATCTTGCCAGATGACATTGGGGCAGCACTGATGGATGGAGTGGTTCTTTGCCATCTAGCCAATCACATAAGGCCACGCTCTGTTGCCAGCATTCATGTACCATCGCCAGCAGTGGTAAGTCATGTAGCTCCCTTTTTTGCACGTGTGGCTCACTTTTTTTGCATCATAATTGAAAACATGCTTTTGAAGTTGAGTGCCAAAAAGTTACATACAGTATCTACTGTATTAGTTGGCTGTTCCCTCTCTTTGATTATTTTCAAGAAGCATTAAATAAGGCTCTGAAGTTCAGTTGAAGAGCTATTTTCATATATTGGATCTATATCATTTGTGTTCTGGTTTGTGTTTTAGCAGCTGTTGCAGAATTTGCATCAGTTGTAAACAGTACTTCACAATTAGGTGATGGAAATCTATCATCCTCTCTTTACAGCCTAAACTCAGTATGGCAAAGTGCCGAAGAAATGTTGAGAACTTTCTGGATGCTTGTAAAAAACTGGGTGTTCCACAGGTACAGTAATTGCCTTAATGACTAACATTATCACACCAAAGATACATCAGGAAATGTAGCCTACAGTGGGGTCTACCTTGGGGGGGCAGTAGTGATTATAACATTGTCCAAGGGGCTTAAAGATAGGAAAAGAAGGGAAGAGTCCTATTTCTGTCCTGTGGCATTAAATTGAGGATGCTGTTTTCCAGTTGGCACCCAACAGCAGGAATAATACTGAGGACCCAATCTGTTAGTGCTTCCAGGAGGTCCCAGGGGGAAAACTAAATTTTCCACATGGAAACTACATGCAAAACTTAAAGCCAAAGACATTTTCTATGCAGATATCTAAAGTATATGCAGCTTCAGGGAGAATGCTTTTGTTACCTGGCTGGGAAAAAGTGGACGAAGCTTAATACATATGCTACTTTATTTTACAGGAGAGACTTTGCTTGCCTCATCACATACTGGAGGAAAGGGGTCTGGTGAAGGTTGGCCTCACAGTTCAAGCTCTGCTTGAGTTGCCCACGTTGAAAGTATCTCAGCTTTCCGCCATGTAACGATATTTCATGGAAGCTCTGGAGCAGTTCAGCTTCCTACATAGGATTCCTACCTAGGAACATCCAAGCCATCAAAAACTAATGTCTGTCCAGATGCTGTAGAGAGCCTTACTTTGGAATTATACATGAAGACCTTCGAGTCAGCTGATGTTAAAATACCATAACGATTCGTTTCCTTTTGTAGTTGGATGCACAAAGATGTCAGTAGCATCAGGTTCCCTCTCCATTTAAAAGTTAAAATTTTAAGTTCCAAATGACCATTTATAGCACCTCACAGTGTTACCGTTAAATGCTGGATTTCTTTTTCTACATTGGAAACGGTTTTTGAATTAAGAAGTACAAAACCTGATCCTCCTTGCTTGAACTATGAAGGCCAACTATCTGATTTAAAGGTAAAGCGAAAATGTGGCGACGGTGTGACAGTAAAAACGCAGTGACTGATAGCTGTAACCCACTTCCACTCTCTTAGAAACCTTAACATTAGTGTTCTCTCTTTTAATTTTTGCACTCCTGATTGTAACTTACGCACTTCCAACATTGCCAGTATTTAGTCTGAGTGTGTGGTGATGCAAAGCAATGGGAAAAAGGACACGCTGAGGTTTTCTTTTTCCAGTCTTCTAGGTTGGTGCCAAATATTTTTATTTCAGTTGTACTGTAGATTGTTTACATGTGAAGTGCCTGTGTAACTGATAACTCTTCATAGTCTTAAAACATTTTTTGAGATTTCTTTGTTGAAAATAGATAAAAAAACGGGAATTTTTAAATATTTTAATAGTTTTTTTGTAAACTCGATACGTGGAGATTGAACTAATAACGCTTCACATTTTTTTGATGTTGGGTGTTTTAAGTTTGTTGCACAGTTGATTATGTCGTTATCTAATAATTAGAAAAGACTGTAAATACACTTTATTTATGATATTTAATTTGATAATACCTAATCGGTTCCTGTTTGTTTTTAATGTATTGTTGGATACAAACCAAGTCGTCTACTTTTCTTTGCTTGGGGCAAACAAACACACGCGGTGAGCACGACGTGAGGACTCGTGGTGCATACAGAGGAATTGAGGACATTTTGATAACGCTGCCAAAATCTCAGGTTTATTCGGTGAATCCCAGGACTTCATGTAATACTGCTCCTGAATTGACGTGATGTTTTCTTTACAGTTACCCATCATTTAGTTGAGGAATATCAGCGTTTGCCTTTGTCACATTTGCAAGGTTTCTTGCGTGGTTTGAATAAGAGCGTGGCGTAACACACAGATCAGTTTGTACGGATGTCACTGAGATGTTGGACTTTTGAAAAAGCAGAATTCCCACCGTGCTGCTTCTTTGTTTTTATCTTCTTTATGTGTTCTGCACAGGTTCTCAGTATTTTGAGAGCATTCTGAAACCACGCACAGAATACACAGCTGAATTCATTTCCAAAGAGGCTGCGGATAATTTGGTCATTTCGGTGGCAGGGTTGAATTAGTTTGTTGAAGAGGTAGTTCATATGAATATTCTATCTTAGGCTGGATTAATTTCAACTGAGGGATGTGTCTGCCACGTGTGTAACAGGATTCGATTCTGTCCTTTCCTTTAAGGTTTCACGGCTCATTGAAAAGCTGGTGTAAAACTGCATTTCCAAAGCCCTAGATCTAAAATCTTAACTTCCTTAAACAGAATACGTGTGTGATCTGTATTGCTTTGACCTTTTGAAATGCTGTAGATGCTGTATCTCAAATTGGCTTTTGTATCGTTCACACAATACTCACTTTTAACAGCTTAAATCTATGTTTTGCTAGAGGCAGCATCTGTAATTCTGTGACCCGAAGTCATGCGAAGACTAAAAAGAGAAGGTAATGCGTTTCATTAAGCAGATTTCTTGTTGCTGTGTGCTGCAGTTGAAGAACACAACCATCCAACAGGAGTAACTCATTGTCTTTCAGTTCCTTGCTGTGTAGTATCTGATGGCTGTAACAGTTCTGTTTCAGTTTATTGGCCATTGGATTGCTGGCTGTGAGTTGTCACTTTATATTACTTGGTTTAACCCAATCCACACTGCTACTTAATTGTCTTTTACATATTTTTTTTTCTCTTGATTTAAACACTTTTCATCCAAATAGAGCTAAACTTCTCAACTTGCCACATCGCAGTGTAAACATTAAGAATCCCCTTGGTGTAATGTACCAGATGCTTTTCAGTTACATGGGATGAGTGTGTTGTCTCCTAGTACCGTGATAACTGGATATGGAATTCATGTCCTCATCTTCAGTTGTACCTCTGAAATTGAAGACTACAGAAATAACCCTTTGTAACCACTCCAGAATCCTTCCCCATTGAGTGTGCTGGGAACAGCCTTGCTTTGATTTCTTTGGAAATTATTACAGCCTTCTTAATGTCTATGGGGAAAATAAGTCATGATACTTAGAGGATTTCCTTTCTAGCACTGCAAAAAGTTTAGAGTTTCCAGTGTCCTTAAGAGCAATCTGAGTCAAGCTCTGCTGTACCCGAATGAATCTCTTCTCATTTTCCTGTAGCCACTTTTCCAAGTAATGCTCTGGAGCAATGCTACAAAAAAAAACCAATATGCAAAAAGAAAATGAAGCTACGTTAAGTTTTCCTAATGAATTTAAGAGTTAACTAGGGTGCTTTTGTAATTGGCAACGCGATATGAACTTATTGCAATAATGTGACATGCTCCATAAGCTGGAGTGAATCAGCATGCTGACAGGGCTTCTGCCTGCCTGTATTTGTTTCTTCCTGTTCTGTCTGTTACTGGATGCAGCACACAGATGCTTTAAGCAATAACATTGCAGTTATTGTGGGCTTACAGCAGTGGCATTGAAAGGATAGCTGTAAAGGATGGGGACTTCAGACCCTGTATTTCAGAAATGCTTCACGTCTAGTTTATAATGCTGGTCTGCAGTGTTGGTCAGGGGTTGCTGGCTGTCCAGAAACCTTTCCGTACGCATCTATCTGAAGGTCTTTCAAAATAGAACCAAAAATTAAATTACTGTAAGATACAGAAGCAGACATTATGAACAGTGAATGTTTGACATGAATTGTAGGAGTGTCTGGATAAAGTCCTGGCTTCAGTGAAGTCAGCACATACTTTGGTTTCAGTAGATTTTATCTCTCTAGAGGCAGAACATGAGTTGTGTGACACGAGCGAAGCTGCGGTGTCAACTTCTTGGCTAAAGCAGTGATCTCTGGTTGTATATTACTGATTTATCTACTTCATGCAAATGTTCTAATGTGCCATGGAGCATTAAGATGGTAGGAAAAGAAAAAATTACTCTTAAGCAGAGCTTTTGTACTATTAGAAGGTCTGTCACCTCAATAAAATTGGATAGTGATAGGACAAGGGGGAATGGTTTTAAACTGAGACAGGGGAGGTTTAGGTTAGATATTAGGAGGAAGTTTTTCACCCAGAGGGTGGTGACGCACTGGAACAGGTTGCCCAAGGAGGCTGTGGATGCTCCATCCCTGCAGGCATTCAAGGCCATGCTGGATGTGGCTCTGGGCAGCCTGATCTACTAGTTGGCGACCCTGCACATAGCAGGGGGTTGAAACTGGATGAGCATTGCAGTCCTTTTCAACCCAGGCCATTTCTATGATTCATCTCACTTTGCTGCACTGAGAATGTTCTTATTACAAATGCTTTATTGCTTAGCAGCAGTCTTTTCAGCTTAACATAAGGCTGGCCAAATTTAAACAAAAAAATGGAGGCATCTATTTTCACTAACACCAATTTTCCGTGCCTTCTCCATATTGAAGAGGAGGATGAAGGCTCAGCATTGTACACGTGTGCAAATATTTAAAATATTTATTAAAGAAAGTAAAGTAGCTCTTGTGTGTAATACAGGCGGTCTGCTTGCCTCCAAAGAGGTCTCTGTACCAATGCAGAGGTCTCTGTGCTAATACAGAGTTCAAGTTTGCTAGTCATGTGCCAAATCTCAGTCAGGCAGCAAGCAAGACTATTCAGCGATAACTCAAAGCAATCTATATCTATTTTTAAGCTCAGGAGTGTGGATTTCAGCTGGATGCAGTGCAAGGGTGAGGTTTTTAGAGGAGTTCTTGGCACTTTCTGCAGATAGGAGGTGACTCTGTGTTGGTAAATGAAACTTGTTGTTTTTCTTCCCCAGATCAGACTAACATGTGTTTCTTTCAAGAGGTGCGTCTTATTTAAACACTGACCTTTCCTTGGAAAAGCAAGCTTGAAAACCCCACTCCTCTGCAACACACACACAGCCAATGAAACATTTCCTGTTTACAGATGACCTTTTGGAATTAGAATAATAGTAGTAATAATACAACTCTGCTGATCTCGATTGTTAAAGTAGAGGGAATGTGATTAACTTGGTGCCAGATTAATCTCACCATTACAGGAGCAGTTCTGCCTCTTGTGTTCCTTACGCAAGAAACCTTTGCTTTGTTTGCCAGTCTGTATTTCTCGCAGTGCAGTTCTGACAGTGAGCATCCTGCAGTCGTGGTCACACGCTGGAGTTGCTCCATTGCTGCTTTTGGCATTCCTCTGAGATAGGAAGCAAAGGGGATTGCCGTAAGCGACACAGTTTCTCTGGAAGGAATAAGAGTTGATGTAAACATGACATCATCGGCCATTTGTAGTTCAGATGTTTTATAGCCAACTTACACTTTCTAAGAAGGACTTTTATAAATATTTTTCTCGTCTACACGCATCTTAGAATACTGATGTTCAAACAGACCCACTCCCAAAAGCCTTTCCAGGATCTCTTGATTCCCTTAGCAAACAGAGGAGAAGAATGGTTTGAGCTGACAGCAGATGAAATCATTTGGGGTACTTTCCGTTGCCTTCAGTGAGAGCAGAGTTTCCCTCAATAGTTCTGAGAGCTACATCACAAAGTCGGACATTGAAAATGAGTTCTTGGCACTAAGGAGGAATTCCTTGCCTATTCCAGAATTGCATGAAATAAGGAAAACTTGACTTTTCCCCCCCTGTTGTGGTTATCTGAGGGGAGATTATGAAACAGCCAACATGCGGATGTGGCCACAATGATGCTTTTTCATATATTTTTTCTTTTTAAATATGTGAAGGAATCGATGAAATCTTCCCAGAATTTCTACATATGTTGGTTGTGCCATTCCTGGCTGGTCGGTATTGTAACATTTTTCTGAAGATTGTGCTCTTCACTTGAACCGAGTGTTAACTTGGCTCTGTTTACTGAACTCAAGTGTTTCGGTAAGCATTGCTGCAGCTCTGGGGTTGGTTCCCTTGTCGCAAGGATCGATGTCTCTCGCACCAGACGGTAATGAAAGCTTTCAGTGCTCGAAGGGGGCACGCGGAGGTTGGTGGGTTACGTTGGGAGTGATGTGAATTCTTGTTACTATGGTGTGATGTGTAGAACAAGGAGAATGTGATTTGCTTTCGGTTATCACTTGCTATTCGGTGACTTTATTTTGTGATGATGAGACTTAGGAAACGCAGTATCAGTATGTAAACGTGTGCAGGACGGCACGGAAGCAGTTCTGAGGCACAGCTGGAGGGCGATCATTTCCAAACTTAAATGGTGTACATACGTGACGTCTGTTGGATAGCGCGTTTGAATTAATTCTGCATTCCCTGTTCTTGTAAAGCGCATTTTTCACACTTCAGAAGATTGTCTACCTGTATTATAGTGTACTCAGTGTTTTTACAGGACTTCCATTGCCGCTGGAGCTTCCAACGTGTATATGTTTCTTTTGAAGAAATGTTCCTACTGTTGGTTTGGTTTTGCTTTTGTAAATAGACTGTTTTTATTTTTATTTTGTATTAAATTTGCATGGATAAAAACCCACATTTCCAAAACGAGTGTACGTACACTCCGTGTATAAAATACAAACTGTTTCATAACCTTCGTGTAGGCAAGTTTATTCCCTCGGTTTCACTTCGGTCTTTGTGTTGGTGGTAAATAATGTCAGTTTGTGTGCTCTTTCAAACGTGCCTGTTGTTGTTTTAAGAGATAACCTGCCTGGCTGCGTATGGAACAAAAGAAGCGGTAACTCCCATTCCATGGAAATCCAGGGGATGTATCTTTGGTCTTCTGGTTAATCAACAGTGAAATGGGAGAGAATATGGCAGTTAAGGTGATTGCGTCTTAATTCAGCGTGGAAACTCCTATTGATGGAGGAGCTTCCCTCTCCCACTCTGGGCTGGGTGGAGGAATAGCGCAGATCACCTTTTGTCTCCTTTGCAGTCATCAGGTGCCAGATCTAGCAGGAGGGAAGCAGAAATGCTGGTCTTGCCAGTAGCTGTTGTTAAATTAGGTTATACCATCACAGTTAAAATACACTGTATGACAAGGCTGATTTTTTTGTTTCCCTGAATTTCTATCTTTTCAAAGCTCTGTGCAGTTTCATTATGTTGGGTGAATGTCAGAAGGTTTTTGAGAGAGCTGTTGCTCTGTGATACGAATCACAGAATGGTTTGGGTTGGAAGGGACCTTTTAAGATCTTGTAGTTCCAACCCCCTGCTATAGCAGGGACACCTCCCTCCAGCCCAGGTTGCTCACAGCCCCATCCATTTAGCCTGGCCTTGAGTGCTGCCACAGAGGGGATGTTCACAGCCTCTCTGGGCAACCTGTGCCAGTGCCTTTGCTGCACCACCCAGCTCTTCTGTGGTGGAACTCTTTAAAGCAGAAATTGAAAAGCAACGTTGCTTAAAGTGAGCAACATCCCTTGACAAATAAAGCTGGGCAGTTGGGTTTTTAGTATTGTTTTTCTCTTAATTAGAGCTGAAGGGGCTGTTGGGTTTCATTCTGAGTCTGTTGTTTAGTTTCCAGCCCCGAAGAAAGCTCTCCTCTTGCAAACAGGCATTCTGGGTCTATAAGAGGAGCAACCACATCTGCCTCAGGCTGCATGGACCACATCAGTCCTTGGTCATCTGCATGAGAAAAGTCACTCTGATGCTCTTCAGTTGCAGAGCTGTAAGAGAAGCAATCAGCTCCTCCTTGCATTCACAGAAGCATTCTGTCTTCAAAGCATTAATTGGTGGCTACAGCTATTACTCGGATGGCTGTTAGAAGCCCTTCCAGAAATGTTATCCAAATGACGTTCAGTGTTGCGCATGAAGCCAATTTGCAGGGAAAAAAGTAATTGGTTTTTAATTAGTCCTTGTTAATAAAGGAAATCTTGTACTAATGGTATTCTAATTATCTAGCCAAAGAGCAGCTCGTGATACAATCTGTTTATTTGGAGTCCTTTTGCAGATTGTTTGAGCAAGACCTACTCATCTCTTACAGTAAATATTAATTTATGTTAACAAGAACTTGACATTCGAGATAGGTGTGAATTCACGAGTGGAGGAGGCATTGTTCTCTTTGGCCTTTTGCTTTTGGTCTCCAGGATCCCTTGTTCTCCCACAGACCCAACGGCAAACACTATGCAGTGTGGCATAGGCTCCCAAGGGCTTCTGAAGAGCATCTGTTGAGAGGAGTCCTCCCAAGCTCCTCCAGTTCTCCAGTTCCAAATAAATCCAAGTAAAATAAAGAGGAATCTCCCGAGAACTTCCATCCGTATCATTTAGAAATGGGTAAGCGGTGCAGAACTCAATTACAAACTATATTTAGCTTAAAGCTATTCTGCTCCTATAATCAGCGTCTGATGAGTTCATTGTCTGCTGAAATGGGAAGGTCATCGTGCTCTTGGTCCAGTGAGATATTTATACAAGGATGTAACTGAGATGCTTCGGCCAACACTGATAATCTTGCGATGCTGGCTCTGAAACATAAACTTGCATTTCCTGGGAATATCAGTGAGCTGATGGCTGCATTGTTTCTGGTGCAGTGGCAGGGTAATTATCAAACTGCTTCCTGTCCTCTTAAATCTCTTCTTCTGAAACCTTCAGTGGTCAGAACTACTGCACTTGGATTCCAGAAATCGAGCTTTCTTTGTTACTAATGCATTCTTGCCTTTCCATTTGGTTCCACGCTTTGTGCTTGCCTGTCTACCAGTCACTGAAGTAGCACATGTGGCATCACTGGACCTTTGATGTGTTTTTGGGGACTTCAAAACTCCCTCAGCTGCTCTCTAACTTTTGCCAGTGAAACACTGTGAAACAGCCCTTAATGTGCAGGGTCAGGTTGACAGGTGCTCTTTTGATTAACTTGTATTAAGAATTTCTTTGAAGTTCCTTCATTGTGAATTAGATAGTTGTGTTTGGTACCTCAGTGAAAATGGCAAGCCATGCTGTGTTTAAAACCAAGCCCTCGATTCATTCCAGATTTACTTGACCGTGCTGAAGTTATGACTTGTTGCAAGCTCACGCACATGAAAGCCAGGAAATGCAGGTGGGTCCAACACACAGCTGATAGAATCAGTGAGGTTGGAAAAGACATCCAAGATCACTGAGTCCAATCCCAACCCGTCCCCACTGTGCCCATCACCATGTCCCTCAGTGCCACATCTCCACTAGGTGGCATGTTTCCCACCAGCTGAGCATGCTCTGACATCTCTGAGGGTGGTGACGCACTGGAACAGGTTGCCCGAGGAGGCTGTGGATGCCCCATCCCTGCAGGCATTCAAGGCCAGGCTGGATGTGGCTCTGGGCAGCCTGATCTGGTGGTTGGTGATCCTGCACACAGCAGGGGGTTGAAGATAGGTGATCACTGTGGTCCTTTTCAACCAGGCCATTCTAGGATTCTATGATCTCCAACACAGACTGATATGAAAGCGTGTCTCTTGCTGGTTAATTTGTCTCCTGTGCTGCAATGTCAGTGGAGTCCAAGGGCAATGCTCCACATCGCGCTGTTTACCAAAGCTCACAGCTTTGAGAGTATGGTTCATGTAAAGTGGTCCTATGGAAAGCGTCCACAAAAAGCATTGCTACAGGAGGCATGTACTTAAAAATAAGGGTGGGGAACCAACTTCAAACCAAAGCAGGCGTTTGCAATTGCACTGGTAAGATGTGAGAAGTGAATTTCCTTACCTTTTTTGTCCTCAATAGCAGCCAGCTCAGCGTTTCCGTTCAGCCCTCCGCTGGAGCTGTAAGGACATTCTGACCTCAGATGAATGTTTTCGGTCCCAGATGTTCACAACGATAAAAATCTACAAGTATGGGAAAGTTTTTTTGTTGGGCTTTTTATTTATTTATTTAATTATTTGTTTCTATGCTTGATATTCTCAGTGCATAAATCAGGGAGCCAGCGAGAGAAAGTTGCTGTGGGCTGGAGGACGAGCCAAGCTAATTTCCTCTGTGAGCTGTTGCATCTTTCTTTCCCTTGTGGCAAGCAACCTGCAATGCTGCATGTCCTCCTGCCCCCCAGCATTCCCAGGCCTTCCCTTTGCCCAAGGCAGGGTGGGCACAGTGCTGAAGCAGCACTTGTCTGTCTGCGTTAGTGAAGATGCAGCCATTTCAACCCCGTTCCTATTCCTGCACTGTGCCTTTATAAGGGTTTCCAATGGGAAATGCGTTGACTGCCATTCCTGGGCTTCTGTACCCCAGAAGAAAAACAGATTTGTTCCTTTTCTCAGGTGGCAGGTGATGAGGCAGGGGAACATGTGAGTGCAGGCGGAGGTCAGGCAGCCTGTTCCCAACAGCACTTCTTCAAACCCTGTTTAAATTCGTAACTAACTCTATCGTAAGGCAATTCAGACAGAGCCAATGCCCAGCTTGAGGACTTACTGGGAACTATGACTTCATTAAGAAAGCATTGGCAGAATGGCCCCAGGGCAGGTGGTGCAACTCCAGGAGATGCTTCAGGAGAAATCAGGGCTTTGAGATTAATACTCATAATTGGATTAGGAGTGATCGTAAAGTCACTGCTCAGTCACTGGGAGGATATAAGGAGAGCATAACTCACGTCCAGAGGAGTGCAGGCTGCTGTACCCACCGGCTGGGGGTAAGTCCTTACAGATGCAGGCAGACTACTGAGCTGCTTTCATTAAGGGTGGACAGTGATCAGACAAGGGGGAATGGATTTAAACTGAGACAGGGGAGGTTTAGGTTGGATATCAGGAGGAAGTTTTTCCCCCAGAGGGTGGTGACGCACTGAACAGGTTGCCCAAGGAGGTTGTGGATGCCCCATCCCTGCAGGCATTCAAGGCCAGGCTGGATGTGGCTCTGGGCAGCCTGGGCTGCTGGTTGGTGACCCTGCACACAGCAGGGGGTTGGAACTGGATGAGTATTGTGGTCCTTTGCAACCCAGGCCATGCTATGACTAAAGCAGATAACTTTTCTCCTATGATGTCCTCCTGGTGAGTGGCAGTTGATCAGCACATTGATGGAAGATTTGTTAATATATTTCTTAAGGTCTGTTGGAGTATTTTTTTTTCTTCTTCTTCTGTTCTACGCTGTTAAAGCATCACTGAAGAGCGACTTAAATGTTGTGGGGCTGCTCCAAAAGTAATGCCTCCTATTTTATTATATTGACACACGATGTCAGAGGTGGATGTTGGTGGGATGGCAGCAGAGGTGCGGTCTGACCAAATGGTGTCTGACATGGAAGTGCACATGGAATAAAAGAGTGCCATTAAACTCTCCTGTGAAGCAAAAAGTGGCACCCGTTGTCATTCATCAACGCTGAACGTTTCTGGAGACCAACACAGAGAGATGGTGAGTGGTGAAACACTGTGCAACAAGTGGGGCACCTCGGTTGGTGCAGGGTTTTACAAGCACGGCAGGCAGCTCTTGTTCATTGCTGGTGAAAATGCACAGCTCGTGGTGACGACCACATTGGAAAAGGGTGTTTTGTAGCTGAGAATGTCCTCTGTCAAGCAGTGCCACTGTGCTCTCTGTAGCTGTCGTAGTTTCCCTGGAAATGAATAGGAGGCATAACTTACTTTTCAGTGACCTCCATACAGTCATCTCTTGGTTGTGTAAGGCAACTTCAGTTACAGAGCATAGAACCAGTGGGAGTCGGAAAGGAAGCAAGTAAGAAACAGCATGATGATTTGGGGCTCAGTCCATCGCTCCCATGGGAACTTCTGCTTTTCTCAATCAATAGCCTTAAGGTATCGGGCCGTAGCTGAGGTGATAGCTGATCTAAACAGTGTTTGAGCTGGTCGAGCCCCACCTGTGAGGTGAAACTGGGCCAGATGCTCATAGCCCCCTGCCGACTGATCTGCTATACGGCTATCCCAGCTTCGGTCTCATTTTTGGCAGGCAGCAGTTGCCTTTTAGCTTCCTGAGCATGAGAAATGCCATAGAACTGCATTTTTAAAAATAAGAACAATTCCTTCCCCTCTGTTTCCTCATTTGGTGTGTGGGCGTAACCTTAGAAGCAGCTGTGAGAAAATGAACGTAATGTGCAAAGTTGTGCAGCTGACAGACTGCATCCCTGCACCCTTCCATAGTGCATAGAGGACTTCAGTCATGGGCACTTGCCACATGTGCTTCAGGACCTCAGCCTGCACCCATTCTAGGGACAGGGCTCTTATGCAGGCAGATGTGGGCATTGGGGCACATTCAGCTTTCAGTTACAGGAGCCCTTGGAGGAGGTGGCTGCTTGGTGCTGAGCCCTGGTTGCTCAGCCCACTGGAAATGAAGGCATTTCTTTGGCTGGGAGCATTTTTGCAGCTGCACGTCCATGAAAAGTGCATTACCAAATCCTTTTAGCTCTTCAGTTGTTCCTCAATTCGTCTTCACCCCCGGCTGCTCACATGACATCACATTTTGGCTCTGGCAACGTGGTGTCCCTTAATGTGTAGTAAATGGAATGCTGATGATTTGTGTGCAAGATGTTGCATCACTTTACCTTCCTAGCCCAAGCTGAAGGGTGCTGGTTGGTGCCAGCACTGCTCTGTGAGCTCCTCCAAAGGGCCAACTCAGCACAGCTGCTATTGAAACGGATTGCACAGAGACTTGTGTGGGAATGGCCTGGCCAAGCAGCGGCTTTGGAAACCCGTTGTGCTTTGTAGATCTGTGAGCAGCGTTTCTCTCAGGTCCTGCCATGCAGGCCACTTCTTTTGGCAGTGTTAGAAATGGTTGCTATGTTATCTGGCAAACCTTCTGTGCCCCTATTGCTAGGGCCACCTCTGGCCACAGTCAGCCTCCCTAGCATGGTGACAGGAGGCAGTTAGTGCTCCTCTGCCTTTCTCTTTGCTGTTATCTAGTGTGTGGAGCCAGCCTATATGAGAGCATCCAGAAGCCCAACTGTACCTGTGAATTTAACTGACTCTTCCTGGCTTCCCTGACCAACAACCAGAACATCCACATCCATGCTGGGGGAGAAAATGCAGATGTACCTGCACCTTGCTGGGAGCAGTCATACAGTCAGTAAGGTTGGGAAACACCACCAAGATCCTCTGGTCCAACCATCAACCCATCCCTTCCATTGCTAGACCTACCAGCAACGCCTCATTCAGAACTGTGCTTTTCAGCTCTATTGACAGCATCTTCTCTCAGGACGTGAGCTGACCTCTCAGAGGGTGGATCAGCTCCGTCCCAACAGAGCTGCTTCTACCTAAA
Source organism: Excalfactoria chinensis (assembly GCF_039878825.1). Lineage (NCBI taxonomy): Eukaryota > Metazoa > Chordata > Aves > Galliformes > Phasianidae > Excalfactoria > Excalfactoria chinensis. Next base: position 83,105,752 of record NC_092828.1, on the reverse strand, counting down.
GCCGCTTTCAGTCCCTGATCAGAGTGGTGATGCGTTGACCTGGAAGTGCTCCAGAGCAGTGGGGGACGTGGCACTGAGGGATGCGGTGATGGGCATGGCGGGGTGAGCTGGATTTTGGGATCTGAGAGGTCTTTCCCAACCTGAACGATTTTATGACCTTAGTCAAAAGATATTTCATGGGAAATAACGCAGAGGAGATATCCTGTGGTGAGTAAGGAGCCTCACTCAGTTTTGAAAGGCCCCAAGGGGGAAGTGCAATCCAGAATTTCCCATTGAATAAAAAGACGAAGTGATTTGTTTTCATGGGGTTTTTTTGTTTGTTTGTTTGCTTGCTTTTTTCCTTCTCTTTATCTCTTCTTCCCACAGCTGAAGCTGTTCAGCAATCAACAACCCTCGCAGCCTCACCCTCCCAATCTTGGCTGCAGAGCCGTAGTGCAGGACGTGCAGAGCCGCAGCAGCTGCGTGTTACAGGAGCTGGGAGGTCTGTGACCTCTGTAACCCGCGGGGTACTCACGGATTTTCCCAGCCAGGCACCAGCCCTGTGCTTGTCACAGGTCCCATAGCGTGTTGCTGCAATGCTGTCCCCGTGCTGTTAGCAGCTGGCCGGCAGCCAAGCAGAACAGCACCAGCAATTAGCTGGAACCCAGTGGGTTTCCACAAAACCCTTCCGTTTGCACAAAGCAAGGTTCTCCCATCAGAATCCATCCATCTCGTGGCAGGAAAATCCCTCCGCCTCTGGTGTGGGGCTGTTTACTATAACCCACGTGCGCAATGTGCTTGTCTTGCTGTCTGGGAGGGGATGTCGAGCCAGATTTCAGCAGTGAGCAAGTGGGTGTTCTTCCTCTTTGTGTTTCTTCGTGTGCATCCTATATACAGAATGCTCCCAGGCGGGCTGCTCGGATGCGACTGCTTGAAACTCTCTCTCTAGAACCAGGAACAGATGTGAGGCTTTTCCTTTCATTTTCCTGCTCCAGTTTTCTTTCTGTCTTTTTTACAGCTGGTAAATACCTTTTCCTCGCGCATTACCTGGCTCAGAGGAAAATCCGGAGCTGCTGCGGTAAGCTGCGATTGGCACTAAATATCACTCAGCTGCCTTTAAGCCCAATGGGAGCGAGAGAGCGTGTCTGCTTTGTGTCTTAATTCTGTGCTGTTGTGTGCTGTTGAAACTCAACGTGCCTTTGCAGGTGTAGGATGGAGTATTGATTTGTGTTTGCCGCTGCTCCTGTATGAATTATTTGGAAAAGCTCCCCCACACTCCTTGCTGTTCTTAGTGCTAATGACGGTTGTGATCTTGAAGTAATGTCGGCTGCTCAGAGAGCTGAAGGTGGTGCTGGTGTTGCAGGGTTGAAGGTGGGCACAATTGTACTTCTTTTTGGTATTTACACCACTGCTGCTGGAAGCATCCCATCCACCGTGAGCTGTCCCCAAATCCTCCCTGTGCTCACAGCCAACATAGGGCTGCTCTCATGATATGGCAATCTTCAAACAGTTCCAATATAATTAATGGTAGCTGGTCTTGTCCTGAATGAAGGTGGGCTTGCTAGGAGCGCTGCCAGCTGTTGTTGCTGAGGTCTCTGTTCATGGACAAGCAGCTTTTCTGTCTTAATGCCTGTTTTTGGGGTGCAGGGATGTGGGTGCCAATTTACTGACACCTGCAGAGGGCAGAGCCTTCCAGCAATGTTTGAGTGCCTTCTTTATTATCGTTATTATTTAAAGAACTCTTTTTCTTCGTTCATCCCTGGGCCTGACTTTGTACCTTTGGTGAAACACCCAGCAAAGCACATTCTGACACCTGTGTGTGAGGTGCAGGGATTCGGGATGCTGGTGGCAGTGGTCATCTCTGGTCACCATTTGGGATACACAGAGGAACAGAGAGTGGTTCAGCACTCTGAACCCTCCAAAAGCCCCAGAGCTGCAGGAGAACCACCTTTCCCAAGGGCAGATCTGTATCCCCAAGGATGCAGAGCTCAGGGATGAAAGGCCACGCTGTGATAATGGTGTGGACCTTGCAGGTTGGGTCAGTAATAGCTGAGCACTTGTGCATACAGCTCCCACTGCATAGTGGTGGTGTTGGGAGGCTGAGAGGACTCTGCTTTTGTAACAACTCCTTCTAAAGTTTATATAATTCTCAAGCAACCCAAGAACAAGACTGGAACTAATTACTGCTGTCTCAGTACGTTGAGCTAGAAAGAACGAAGCATGCAGACACAATGCAGGTCTGCTTCTGAGGGTAAACTCTGATAGGGAAAATAATAGGCAGGAGGGGAGCTGGGATACAGTGTGATATGGGGCAGCGTGTACTTACAATGGGCTGAGTTTGGGCTCAGCCATCCTTGACCCCAATTGGTCTTGAGTATGGGGCAGGGTGGGATGGTTCCCCCAGTAATAACCAGTAGAATGCTCTTGGAAGCCTGGCTGCTGAGCGTTGTGTGCTACTCCCAACTGAGTGGAGAGAGGCTTTTATGGAGAGCACTGGTTTGCCCTGGGAACTGGGTTGACTGATGCCATTGCAAATTGTAGCCCCCTGTTGGAAAGCTGCTGCTCCTTAACACTGGGCTGGGGGACCTTTTATTGTCTAGCATAAATGAACCAAGTAACTGGATCAAATCCCAAATGCTGGAGATAAGCAAGAATTCAAGCAGGAAAAGCTCATAACCCCTCCTGGCCTGCAAGTGTCTCCCAGGGTGGCAGCAGAGAGTTGGCCCAGGGGCAAGAGGAGCCTTGCTAGGTGTCTGAGATTGTGTTTTCTGAACATTTCTCGTTAGAGGGTCCTGGTACTGGTCTAAGCCTTCTCCAAGGCAGCCGTCACAGTGAGCAAGCAGTGCTGGGGTCAGGAAGTGCAGCTCAGACTGGGTTCAGCTCCATCAGCACTGTGTGCAGATTGCAGGCAGACTCCCTGCACCTGGAGGGACCTCCAGGTGAGCTTCACTCACAACTGTAAGGCTGGAAGGCTTTGGGCTTTCCTAAGGCACCTCTTGATGGATCCTGCTCCATTTCCCCAAGATATCCATTGCCCAGCTGCAGCATTGGCTTTGTCCCTTCAGCTCCTGCTAAGAGATATCTCACAGCCTTCCGGTTCCAAAATGAATTTGTTCTTTCTTTTGCATTTCATTTCTCTTTTCCTTTCTTCCTGGCTATCTTTGCCATAGGCCCGTTCCCACTTGCTGCTCTGCCAGCTCTCTATCTCAGTGCTTCTCATCACTCCCCGGTGGGCAGAGCCCCTGGCATGCTGGGCTGCACTCCCAGTCCCCTTCCATCCTGCCTGTGCTCCCCTCTGTGCTCTGCAAAAATCCCAGCCCTCAGCTGTGCCCGACCCTCAGCAGCTGCTCGGCTGGGCTGTATAACACAGACACAGACAGCTGCCACTCCTTCCTCAAGATGACCAAAGCAGGGACCCATCAGAGCCCATCAGCAGGCAGACAGGGAAAACAGGCCTGCACTCAGTGCAAGGGTAAATATTGACAGTGGACACTGCTGGAGAGCTCCTTTTGTTACTTCCCACAGTCCCGTGGAAGCCACAAGTGTTTATCAGTGCAAAGGAGAGATCTTTTTTGCAACATCCAGCCTCGTGCTCCTCTATCCCAGCACATCTCCCCTGTGTCCCGCTCTGTGCAATTCCCATCGCAGTCCTGGAGGCGACAGGTCTGCTTTACATCGCTCTTATTCTGGCGCCCTGGAAAGAGCTCTACTAATGCAAGTTGTGCAACTCGCCTCCCTGAAGCACGAGGCAATTAAGAGGCTTTTATAAGTCCATTGATTTTCCTTCCTGCTGGCAATTGCAGAACCATCGCTTTCGATCAAATGAGATGCGCTATTCGATACCCAAACGTGCTGCTCATCGCTGGAGCCTTTTATTCTTTATTTCATGCCGTAGGAAGCGACTTGTTAACACGGATCTGCATTGAAAACTTTGAGAGCTTTTGTTCTGAGCACTCAGATCCCAGTGCTTTAACACAGGAAGGCAGCAGATCGCCTGACAGCTCCAATTTGGCACAACAGGGACGAGAGCGCATCAAATGTTTCAACCAGAAAGCAGTTAAGCTCTTGGCCCATTTCTCTGCCTTGGCTGCAGCAATGAGATTTTGGGTTTCCAGCATCTCCCACTGCCCTGCTGGTGAGAGGGCACAGAGCCAGGCTGGCTGGCCCAAGCCACACAAAGGAGCATCCCATGTCGTATGGCATCACCAAGAAACCGAGGGCAGCTGGCAGTGAGGCTACCACTGCTCAAGGACTGCTGGGCATTGAGTGGTGGCTGGTGAGCAATTGCACTTGCTGCAAAGAGGAGGACAGGTATATCAATGCCACAGCAAGTGAAGGAAAAGAGAAGCATCCTCAACTTGCAGGGGGAGCCAGTTTGAGCAGGAGGTTTGTGCAGATGCCTTTCAGCACTCCTGTTCCTCCCTGCGTGCTCCAGCACTGCTGAGCTGGGGCCAAGACATCGGCTGTGCCGGAGCCTCTGCTATTGCTTTTTTCCAACCTAATTTTCTCAGGAACTGACCCAGTTCTGGCACTTTGGGAACTGGCATTCACTCTGCTGGTGAATACTTCTCATCTGTTTCAAATGATTGGTCCGGTGTGACCTTTTCTGCTAAAATAGCTTACACAATGAAAAATGCATCAGTGTTAAATTCTAACGTTGCATAACTCTGAAAGCAAGACTGTACATTTACCAGCAGGAAGGAGGATTTTTTTCCCCTCACTCTGTAGAAAGCGAGAAGGAAACAGCAAGAGCTGTGTGACTGCAGTGAAAGGGAAACCCCCCCCCCAAAGCTCCCATCTCCTCCCTACAAAATCAAGGGGTGACACAGGGGTTGTACCACCCATTGCTTCCACTTGTTGCTTCAGGAAGAAGAAAAGGTGCCATTCAGCTGCGGGGTGATGGCCAACCATGAGCAAGACCTCAAAGTCTTTGGGGCCACTTCCCACTCCAGGAACAGGCATCTCACTGTGTGTGCTCACTGCAGAATGGGGAAGATGCTATCTTTGCTGCTTTGGAATGTTCCCATTGACTCCAGCTGGGGAGCAATTATAACAGCGATACCATCAGCCCTGAACAAGTGTTTTGAGGGTTGTTTTCCTACCAAGAATCGCTCCTTGTTCCTGATGCTGTTGCTCCTGTTCTTTAGGATGATTTCACCATTTCTCAATATTTCTAAATTTGGTGCAGGAAGATGCACGTCGTGGCCCAGGGCTTGTCAGGGCAGCTCCGCATCTGAAACATCATTTCTTGTCCCACCTGGAAGGGAGCTGAACCACCCACTAATTACTTATCGTGACCTGGGCTGATCCCTCAGCACAGCAATGGGAATCATAAGGCTTCCTTGCTTCCTCCTAGAGAGCACCACGTGTATGGCAGGCAGTGCTTTTATCAGGGGGCAAACCAGAGGTGGTTGGTGGTGGTGCCCATTCCTTGTAAGGCTGTGCAGGGCTGCACCTTTGGTGAAGTGCAGGAGGGGCTGAGATGTGGGGGTGGTGCTGCAGTGGTGCTGCAGTGGCACAGCTGCCCAGGGAGTGCTGGGGTCACCATCCCTGGAGGTGCTCCAGAACTGTGGGGATGTGGCACTGAAGGACGCGTTGATGGGCATGGTGGGGTGGGTTGGGATTGCACTTGGGGCTCTCAGTGGTCTTTTCCAATCTGAATGATTCAGGGCTGCCCTTCTGGGGTCACAGTTGGACGACATGGGCTCCACATGGGGATGATGCTTGTACATGCAGGGGACAGCCTGTACTCACATTGTGCAGTTTGTTTTTCATTTTAATGAGTCACTAAGATATTTGAAACACACCTCTGACCTACTGAGCTCAGTTACAGCAACAGTTAGCACCTACACTTCATAAATCCTGACAGTGTCCTGCCAGCTGCTGGCTTAATAAGGCCCCTGATCGTGTGGGAGATGCCATCACTTTGCAATGTAATATCTGATCCCTGAAGTGAACAGACCGAGCTCTTTAAAAACCTCCACTGCTGTAAGAAATGTGAAGTTCTGAGCGGAGCAGCCTCAGGGCTGCGAGGAGCTCAGCGCTCAGAGGCAGATGTCCAGGTAAGAGCACTTCACTCTTATGAAATCTTTCTGTACAGCTCATCTCTTTTGCCTCGCCTTATGAAACCGTGCGAATGTGTTCAAATTAATCACTATTGGAAACCAAAATCTTCCTCATCTCGGACTCATGCTCAGTGCTTTGGATGCCATAATCCATCAGAGGTGAGCAATGTCTGCTTCCTTCCCAGCTCTGAAGCCAGCTCTCATCGCCATAGCACCCTTGTGCTGAATTACGAGACCTTTCAGAGGCAGAGACTGATGCCTGCATCCCATGGTAGGGTTGGTAAGGACACAAGCCCACGTCCTGTTTGGTATCCTACAAGCTAATTCCAGTCATTTCTTCTGGCAGGAGCTTGTTCTCTCTTGTTTCAGAGTAAAACAGAAACATGACCAGCACTGTTTACAGGCGTGTGGAGTGCTTGGGAGGGTTTGGTGTTTGTTTGAGTTGAAAATTAGCTGATGAAACTGTTGTGTATTTTTGACTGCTCCATGTGTTCCCAGTTAGGATTTCTGCTTAAGTCAAGCTCCCTCCCTCTTTCCCTCCAGAGTGCCCTGATCCTCTTCTCCACGTTCCATGGGATGGAGTTGGGGTTGGCTGGGATTTCCCAAGCTCAGACCCTGGTTACGTACAGCAGGTGGGGGTGAGGAGTGGGCATGGCCAAGGGTTGCCCCAGGGCTGCCATCAAACAGGGGGACGTGGGCTGCAGCCTGAAACAGCTGTGGGCTGTGCTGCGTGCTCTATGCTTTGTGCATGCGCATCTCTGCTTCTAGCTAATCTGTTCCTACGCTTGTACCTGTATGTAGATGTCAAAGATAGATGTGAAATTCTCCCCAGAAGTAATGCCTTCTATTTCTTTCCATGGAAACAGCAACAGATACAAAGAGCACAGTAACGCTGTTCAGTAGAGCACGTTCTCAGCTGCAAACCACTCCTTACTAATGTAGCCACTGCTATTAGTTAGGCATTTTTGTCAGTGATGAACAAGAGCTGCACATTGAACTTGCAGCCACTTGCACCGGTGGAGATGCCCCATAGTCACCATGCCACTGTACCTCTCACTGTGCCACAGCCACCAGTTGGGTGCCAGAAACACTCATCAAGTGCCAATGAATGTCAATGGGTGCCGTTTTTCCCACATAGGAAGGTTCATCCTCTGCTGCCATCCCATCAATGTCCGCCTCTGACGCCGTGGGCTGATGTCACAAAATAGGAGGCATTACTTTCAGAGCAGCCCGGTCGAGAGGGGCTGAGTGATATCCGTGTGTTGGAGAAAGGTGTTCTGGTTTGGGGGGTTTCTAATGGGAATGTGTCTGCGTGGAGGTGCTGTTGAGGGCTGTGTGCTGTTCTCCAGCTCCTTCCCTGGAGCCGTGCCGTGCACAGCCCGCTGATTGACTTTCATTTGCAGAATGCTCTTAGCAAGCCAGAAACTATTTCAAACAGAGCCAAAATCTCAACCATGTGTTGTCATCCCCAGAATTACATTCATCAGGGAAGAGAGGGGAAAAAAAAAACAAACCCAACAACAACAACAACGACAACAACAAAAAACCCCATTTAGAAAAACCCCCTCTGGGAAGTGATGAATCGGTAAACAAGTAAAAGGCGATTGTCGTCTGTGTGCACCCTGCAGAGGGAATTCCACGGCCCCACCGCAGTCATTGAGCCTTTCACCGCCGCTCTGCTCCAGCAATGCTGCACCAAAGGGCTCCTCCAGCATCAGCGATGGCTCTGCAGCCGGTCTCCCTCCTCTCCCTGGTGTTGGCGTGGGGCTGCGTGGCATCCTCCTCCCCCTGGCACACAGCAGGTAAAGCCACTGGCAGCCTCCTGGGCTTGGGGTGGTGTTGGGCTCTGTGTGGTTTTGTTATGCTGAGGGGTGGATTTATGAATGGGCAGTTAAAATGTGGTGTGTTTAGCAGGATGTTTCTGTGAGTGGATCCAAAGGGAGCAGAAAGTGCCTTGGGTGAACAGTCAGCAGAGTGACTGATGGAGGGCAGGTGTTTACAAACAGCACCTGGGTGCATAGTGATCCCAGCTGTGTGTGTGTCGGGGGCATACGGGGGGCAAGGGGCAGGGGGAGGTGGTGAAACACAGGGTTTATTCCTAATGTAAGAAGTGCTGCTCGGTGAGCTATTGGACTCAGCAGTGGCACCTGAAGTACCAGTGCAGGCACTGCCCTTTAAATGGGCTCCTTGCATGGTGCTGTGATGCAGCCATCCTGTGTGCCCATGGCTGCTGCAATGCACTGCTTTGTTGCCATGAAGGTGATGCTGCAGCACCCAGCTGTGGGGTGTCTGTGGGATGGGGTGGCTGAAGGATAGGATGGATGTGTTATGGGGTGACTGTGCAGTGGGGTGGCCATGCAATGGGATAGCTGGGGGATGGGATGGCTATGCAGTGGGGTGGCCATGCAATGGGATAGCTGGGGGGGGGGGGGTGGCGGCTATGGGGCAGGATGGCTGTAGGATGAGGTGGCTGTTTGATGGGTTGACGGTGCGATGGGGTGGCTGCAGAGAAGTCCAGCACATCAGGATGTGATTCAGCACAGTGCAAATTGTGTCCAGAAGGAAAGAGTTCTGCAGGAAACACTGAGGAGCAGCTTTTGTTCTAGGCTGGATGACGCAGTCCTATGCCCTGTATGGAGAGTATGAGTGAGACTTGTGCCTTCAATCGTATTGAATCATTAAAGTTGGAAAAGATTGCTAAGAACATCCAGACAAGATCATTTAAGACTGTAATAATGAGAAATAATGAGAAACTCAGCAAAAGGCTGCGCTGCTGTTTAAAAAGGAGTCAAGTTCTGGAATGAAACATCCAGAAAGCAACATCCCAACTCCAAGCTTTTCCGTTCTCTCTGAACTTTTCATTATTGTCAACAATTCTTTTGGAAAAACTCCTTGCTGTTGTTTCAAAAAGGTGTTTCTGAGCCACGATCGGGATGGAAACAAATTTCAGAATGTTAGCATTTCCAGAGAGACGGAAATTCCACTTCGAACCAACCCAGGGCTCTCGTGGAAGTTATGTCTGGATTCCCAAACAAAGACAAGCCGCTCTGTTTGCACAGCAGTGAGACAACTTCTGCCCATGCAGGACGAGGCTCCCAGCCCTGCCCGCTACAAGGGCCATGTCCCACTGGTCCTGCAGCTGCCACAGTCCCATTGCCGATGTCTGAACCCTCCAGGCTGGGCTCAGAGCTGCTGGGAGGCAAAACATTGTACTACTTATATAAAAATGCATCAAAGCTCATTGTTTTCCTCCAAATCATTAGAATCTATTGCTCCTTAGCCCAGCACCTCCCTACTTACATTGCTGTGGTATCCAACGTTGACACGTTAGTCTCCCAGACAGAAGCTTCACACTCTGGGAAGTGTGGGAGCTGAAGACTGCAATGGGTCTCACTGGGAGGGCTTCCTCAGAAGTCATCAGTGATGTTCTCTGCCAACTTTCTAAAGAGGGAACATACGGTGGCAATGCTGGACTGACCCAGCAGAGGTGGACTCCAAAGCATCACAAAGAAAACACATCATGCCATGAACGCAGAGACACCTGAATGGGTAATACCACCTCCAGACAGTGTATGCAGAGAGAAAAACCACCTGTTACACACATCAACTTTGTTCGAACTGATAAAACAGAATGAGCTCAATGGCTTCCTTTGTGTGAATGAGGTTCTCCAGGCAGAGCTTGGAGGCAGTGTGTCTTATTAACCTCAAGCAAATGGAGGACTTGAAAGGTCATGGTGAGACTATAGTTTTATTTAGAACACCTCTAAAGGGATTGACAAAGATACTGTGGCATTGTTGGGCCTCTTCAATGTCTGTTGGGTTTTTTAGTGGGCAGAAGGAGAGGTTGTGTGTGTATGGTTGAGAGCAGGTGGTTGCACACACAGGACTGGATGTGAACCAGCTGTGTATCCCTTCATACCCACAGCATGCTTAATTCCATCACATTCACTTATTGGTTTGTTGGTTTTCTTTTTAACGTTGTTATTTTTAATTAACATCCCTTCTACTCCCTGCTTTGTTTTCCAATGCAGTTGCTCCTCCACAAGACCTTCAGATCACTGATCCTGGGCTTTTAGGTTCTCTTGATATAGAGTGGAAACCTCCACCCAACACACAGACCTCCAATGAATGCACAGTGAAATACAAGTGTGAATTCCGTAACACCGGCGACAGAGAATGGAAGGTGAGAGAACACGCAGCTTCACCCTCCTAGATTGCTATTGCTCCTTTATTTCTGACACGGGTTTATATATTCATTTAAAGTACCAGCAGGGACCAGTAAAGCAGCACTTCCAAGCGCCGTTCCACAGATCAGTGCTTGGAAGTGTTTGCCAAAGAGGAGCATGCTCTGCAATTCCTCAGCAGCAGCAATCAGGGTTGGAAAAGGGGCTATTTCTGTCAGAAGTGTGCAGCTTGCTGCCAAACATAATCCACCAACATCCAGTGTCATCCCTTGTCATTAAAAGGCGCTGCGTATTTTAGAAGGTCTTTGTTTATAAGGTCTTGAACTCAAGCAGTGTCACGTCCTTAGGGATGCGGCATGGTAAATAAATAGAAGATTAAGTTCCATTAATTATCCTAAACAATCCCTGTATTCAGAAGAGTGTTATTAATCAGTGTTTCCTTCAGTCTTTTAGATAAGTTTGACTCCGGCTCAGCTCCATGATAAGATAGTCAGCCTTAGCTCGTAGATGTGTAGACGCAGATAGACACGGGGCTGCCAGAATGTTGTGGGAGCCCTTGGAAGAGGAAAGCTGCCAGAGGAGCTGGAGGGAAGAGGAGAAACCTAGTGGCAGGCTGTGTGATTGGTGCAAGGTACCAGGGAGCACCAAGAGATATGAAAAGGATATGTGCAGATTCCTGCCTGGTGTTTGTAACCGCTGTTTAACACGGGGGAAAAAAAGAATGTAGTTTAAAAAGAAAACAAGAAAATAACAAAACAAAACATGTCAGAATTCCCTAGGTCCCAATAAAAGTGTCTGCAAGGCAGAGCCAAAAGGGAGAAAATAGCATGGCTTGTACCTTGCCAAAATGCTGGAAAAGGTCACAAAGAAAAGCTGGCCTTAAAAAAACAACCCACAGGGCCATCGAGGAATCCATCCACATGCACTGTCTGGCAGAAGGATGTGGCTTAGCAGGGCTCAGACGCTCTGGGACTGCTGACCAAAGCCTGAGTGTGGGCTGTGGTTCCTCTTGCGCAAGCACGTTGGCTCTGCATCCCATTGTTTCTGTCCTGGTTGGGTCGATGCTACCCCTTCTCCCCCTACATTTGCTACAACTACCCCCAGCTTACTTTTGTCCTGCATAAGGGAATGAAGAAGGAGTCTTCTCTGGGCCTTGATTCCCAGTCTGGGCTTCCTTTTTCTGGGGTGGAAGGGAGGATTCACAGCCAGTGAGGATGGGCAGCCCAAGCAGCAGCACTGGGTTGTACAAGTGCTGGAATAGTGCTGGGCAGGAGAAGGAGGATAGAAAAGGAACATGAAAGCAGCCAGGTGAGCCTACCAGCAGCTGTGGTGCAGTGGTGGCAAACTCTTCAGCTCAGCAACAAGAGGTGCTTATAAAATCTGTCTTTCAACCAGGTTATTTTTACTAGGAAACTCAAACTCAGAGTTGGATTTGACCTCAGCAGGACTGCTGAAGTGAAGGTCCAGACCCTGCTCAAAGGATGGTGTACCAACGATGTGGAGGTTCAGAGTGAATGGGTTTACGCCACCTTTCGGGTCCCACTGCAAGGTTAGGAACAGCCTTCCTACTTTTTGACCCCACCTCCTCCTATGATCATTTTTTGTCTTGACAAGGAGGCACACGGTTGTTCAAAGCTGTCCAATGATACTTCTGGCTGACACTTGGCTACGCAGTCATTATTTTCTTCTCATTCGGCAGGGAAAGTGGAATCTGAGGTTCAGGATTTTCATTGCGTCTATCACGACTGGGAATACCTGAAGTGTACGTGGCAACCAGGCCTCCTTGCTCCCCGTGGTGTAAATTATGGACTATACTATTGGTATGTATCAACAAAATAGAACAATATCCAGTCAGCGGTTGAGTGAACCACCCTTGGAATCACTCAGCAGACTTAAACGCCATGGCAAATGCCATTGGGGGGTAGCAATAATGCACATTTCTCAGTTGTTTCTATCGTTTTCTTAACAACTTTTGTTTTTTTTGCAAGAAAAACAAAGTCGGAACGATGTGTTATGGACAGCCTAACTTGTGCTTCGTTTCCTGTGATGTTATGGCAAGAGTGACGGGCCATTGAGTTTTGTGACTTCAGGCTATTTGTAGAGAAAAGCATAGCTGCAGCTATTTAGAAGCAGTTTCTGTATGGCTCTTGGAAATGTTCTTCAAAGCAGAAACACCAAATTTACAAACTGCTTGGAGAAAACCATGGAAAAATTCACTATTTGTTACTTGAAAACAAACCAACCCCAAATCCACACACACACACACACAAAAACCCAACAAACCTGCTGTTGTTTAACTGCCTGTAACCAAAGCAGGCATTTGGATCTTTGTCCTGTTTTATAACAGGGATGGGTGGAAAAACAGCCTTGCTATCCTTTGATCCCCGGGAATTAATGTTCATAGCACTACCATATGATTTCTTTCCCCACGTAATGACGTGCTTTGCAGGGAGACTTTCATCAGGCACAGAGTACAGAGGCCAGACCCAGCTCTGCCTCAATGGCAATAACCCAACAAGAGTCACGTAAGGCGATGGGAAGCCCCACATGGCGTTTCCAGCATGGGGACCACATTGGGGACTAACCTCCAGAGCCTGGATGTGGTTTGGATTGCTTTTGCACCATCACTACTGGCCATCAGACCCCTTGAGTTTCCTTTACAATCAGCTGTTTTTTCCCTTCCTCCTCACGCTTTTCCCATAGCAGGAAGGATGCACAATGCTGTGCTTTGATGGGTAGGGCAGGCAGGACAAAAGGGATGCTCCTGGTTTAGGTCCATTTGCTCCTGTCTAATTGTCCTTCAAAAAACAAACAAACAAAAGAAAACAACTAGAAAAAGGCTTTACCCCAAACTAACTTCCATTGCTTTGATGGCCTTTTTTAATGTGTTACCCCCTAGGTACGAGGGTCTGGAGCACGCGGTGCAGTGTGACAACTACATTCAGCATCATGGAATAAACATGGGCTGCATACTGCAAAACCTGAGCCAGGCAGAATACAAAGACCTGAGCATCTGTGTCAATGGGTCGGTGGCAGCCACCTTGCTGAGGCCTCTGTATGCCACCCTGCTCCTTCACAACCTGGGTAAGTCTAGTAGGAAAGCAACAGGGCTTGGGGAACCTGCATGGCCACCAAAGGCTCATGGCTTGTATGAGGGGCTCAAACTAACGTGTGCTCTTGCAAATGGAGAAGGGGACATGCATTGCTGGACTTGATTCTCCAGCAGTGTTTTCAGGAGGTGATGCTGCTCAGTGCTCAGGTCACTAGGTGCTGCTGAATGCCTTGCTTGACACTGGATTACTCCACGTCAGTGGGCTGCTGAGTAGAGAACAGAGCAGCTATGGATTGTTTGGGTTTTTTTGGTCCCAAGCAGCACAAATGCAAATGTGGCTTGATTTTCCTCCTGCTGGAATTGAAACTGCTGTTATGCTCCTGCAAGCACAGGAGAGCGCTGCAGGCATAGCTGCTGAAAGCAAGCCAGGGGCAGGGGAGAGTTAGGTGCAAGGTGCAGTGGGGTCTGCCAGAGCCATGGGAACAAAAAGCAAGGGTGGGTTTCAAGTCCCCCACATTCCCTTACAAATAAGGAAACAAAGCAAAAGATAGAATCTGATACACATGCTAGCTGTTTGCTATGGGCACTTCATGTGCTGATGCATTCCATTGAATCATTTGAGTTGGAAGAGACCCTTAATGGCCATCTGGTCCATCTCCTGCACTGAACACCCACAGCTCCATCAGGTGCTCAGAGCAACTTTTATGCACACATAACTGTCAGGGGATTAATAGGTTATCCTCCTGGGTTAATTAGCAAGATTTCTGGATTCAATTAGGGACGTCGTGCTCTTCTATATGGCTTTGGGCATATGGCATAAAGGATGCAGTGTCAGGACAACACAACAGCAATGATGCACTGCAGGGGTCCAAGCTGCCCTGTGAGAACAGTGTGCCAAGCACATCACTTGGCTGTCAGCCCTGTCTACATACCCAGATAAAATCAACCAACCCGGCCCCCAAGTGGATCCTTTGCTCCTGCAGCATCTTGGTGCTCCAAAACCCCATCAAACCCCATCAGTGGGAGTATGGGACAAAGCTTGGTGGTGATCAACCAAAGCCATTCCCACTGGGACGCAGTCAGTGGCACCTCCTGACTTCCTATTCTCTTTCCTCCCACAGCCAAGCCCTCACCCCCTCAGCAGCTGGTGGTCTCCATGTCTGCAGCCGAGGAGCTCCGTGTGGCGTGGAGCCCACCTGGTGGCCAAACACCACCCCAGTGCCTGGAGTACGAGGTGCAGCTGGCAGAGGAGCAGGGGGAGGCCAAGGCTGCCTGGGTGGTAAGGAGCACACAGGGCTGCCAGCAGCCTGCTGTGTGTGTGTGGGGGGGGGGGCTGTCTGTGCCTATGTATGGTCTCTACAGAACGTGGTTTGGTTTGTTTTCCTGAATCTGATAGCATGACATGATCCAATGAAAGGGTGAAGCCTCCAAAGAAGCCATTTGGGACACAGAGTATGTTTATGCTTTTCCTTTCAGTGTTGTTCAGATATGTTTTTAATAGCAAGAATCATTCAGCTGTGGGGAATGCTTGAAGGACGTGTTCTTTAAGTGTCACATTCTACATATGAATCTCCATAGCTAGCTTCACAAGTGATCAGACACAGTGACCATACACAGAGGGGTCCCATGAGTGTCTGTGGTTTCAGGAGGTTCAGCTCCATAATAACTACTGGCACTGGATGGCCCAGAGCTATTATGAAACCATTCAAAAGTGCCAAAACGTAATCCAAGGATTAGCAAAGCATGTTCAGCAGCATCAGGCCAGCATCAGAGAGCTACCTCTGGCTGCTCAGAACTCCTCACTGCTCTCCGTTTTCTTTCTCAGTCTGTGTCCACCCAAGTGGAAACCACTTTCTCCATCTCCAGAGCAAATCAAAGCCGCATTTCTTGTGTCCGTGTCAGAGGAAGAACAAACAATTTCTGTGCTGATGAGGGCTTCTGGAGCGAATGGACGCAGGAGTGCTTCTCTGGTAGGGAACCAACAGCCATCAGTTTTTGTCTGTAGTGAAAAAATCAATGTACTTTGGGTAAGGAATCACTTGAATGCGTGGAGCCCAAAGTTTTAAGAAGCAACGCAACCTGTTCTGCAAGACAGGAATTTCTTACTTGCTGTAATTTCTCATTGCAGTGTCCAGAAAAGAAGTCAAGCAGCTGTTTATCCTCATTCCAGTCATCCTGGGGTTGTCAAGTAGCCTTTTAATATTTACGTTGATTGGCCAATGCAAGAAAAGGTAAGTGCTACAGCAGCCTGTCCATGCAATGTGCTCCTATAGGGGAAGTCTCAGCCTATGGTTATAAATAATATCTAAAATACTTAGAGACAAACACATATCAACGGATGAGCTAAGATCAACAGCTTATTTTCAGGCGTGACCACTTCTGCCTCACAGCAAGACATAAAAGCAAGGACTCAAATCCTGGTCATGTAAATCCAGAATGCTCCTATTAAATGCAGCAAACTTACTCACATGCAAAGCAGCAGAAATAATACCATTATTTCACCCCGAAGTGTAGATGCTAGTGATAAACCTGTAGCAAGCAAATGCTTCCTGCATTGGCACCATGATGAGGCAATGTGTGATGGGGATGCCATCGTGCACCTTGGTGCTGGCAGTGACCTTCTGTTCCCATTGCAGATCCCCAGCAGGAAAACCATTGCACCCATTGATGAGATGCTAACTGCACCCATGGCTGCTGTGTTTGATGGGCTGCTCTCACATCATCCCAAGGACAGCCGAGAAGCCCGGTGCTTTCTAGGCCAGCGTGGGTCTTCCCTGCCCTGTGTGAGGCTGGTAGTCACAATGCAATCCTCAACGGGCCCAGGAAAACATGGGAGGAGCTGTAAACCGACTGGAGCAAACTGTTTCTAATAACAAGGCAAAGGAGAAAAAGGAGGCGTGGAATTTGTGATGAATAAAGATAACACGTTGCTCTGTGGGTTCTATTCATTTCTTTAGTAATTTAACTTAAAGCCTCCAGGAAGCTGTATAGCAGGACATACACCGAAGGGCAGCCCCTTACCCAAGCGCTGGATACCAATGCCTGCATGCAGCCCCTCACCACTCCTTCTTTCCCTTCATTGCTGTACCTGAGCTCATTGCAATTGTTTCATTAACTGCTATGCCTCAGCTGCTGCAACGCTGAAGTGGTGAGAGAACATGGGAGCAACTTTTGCTACAGCATTTCCAACCACTGCAAGGGATGTGGTTATGAGGAGAAGTGCAAGGCTATTCTTGCAAAGGCAGCAAGGGAACTCCTCTAGGAAGTGGGCACGGCTCCTGCCATTCAATGGAGCACCCAGGATGGCTCTCAGCACCGTGCACCCAGCTCATGAAACTGCTGATTGACTTTTGAGGATGCCCCCCATGAGAGTGGTTAAAAAGTAAATCCAAGACATGCACTACAGCTGGGTGAACCCCAGCCGAGATGCTGCCCTCCTGCTTCTGTTTTTATTCATTTTTATTTCCTTTTGTCACAAAAGGAAATGAACTCCAAACCCCTGTGTTTAGTTATGTTTCATTTCATCCCAGAACATCCCAGAAACCCCAACCTCTTGCAGGAGTGTTTATTCGAGATGGGAATTTCTTGTGAACAGAGGAAGTTCAGAGGGAAAATCAAGTTCGCATCAATCAGCCCTATAAAGAGATGGGTGAATCCAACCAGCCACAGCACAACACAGTGGGTGCTGCCTTACACAGCCAAGTGCAAAAATTATTCAATCCCTATCGCCTGCTTCCACTTCTATGTGGGCACTGCTATGTGGGCACCAACCCAGTGTTATTTGGGGATGTATCAAGGAAGGAAGGCACTAGAAGAAGAACCAACTAGTCTATGGACAGACTGGGGCAGAAAGGAAGCTTCCCAACTGCTGATATTTAGACAAGATGCAATTCTACCCTTCGCTACCTCTGGGTGATGGCAGGGAGCAGCTCTATTACCCTGTGCAGAATCCCCTCCCTTCCATTTCTGGCCTCCAGGTGGGATTTGACAGGGACACAGCCCTGCATCACACAGCTCAGGCATTTTGCTTTGCTTGCTCCTGAGGCCAAACTTGGGATATCCATGGGGCATCCAAGCAGGGCAGGAGCAAACCTGCATTTCCAACTCGGAGCCCAAGCAGAGCAGAGATGCTCAGTCTGAGGTCTGTGTGGTAATTGCAGGAGCCACACAGGACTTGGGCACAAGCAGAGATAGGTGCTCTCTAGGATCTGTTTTTTTCTTTCCAAACCGGCCTTCAGGGCAACAGTTATTCCTTTTGTAATGACTAAAAGCAGAAAGCACTGAAGAAAACTATTGGAAAGAATCCCATTGAGGTTTCCCTGCTAATAGAAATACCTCTCTGTCTGTCTCCGATATCCTGCCAGGCCCTTAAAACTGTTTAAACTTCTTCAGCAAACAACCATGCACAGTGAAAGCCATCTGTGTGAAGGAGCGGTAGGAAATGAGGCTGCTGCAGACTTGCTTTACACCCCGGGAATGCCATGCACGAGCATTTGGCCATCCATATGTGAGCCTGCAGCTCATGCTCCCCTGGGACCTCTTGATGCTACTGCATCCCATCCTGCATGCTCCCCCTCTGTGTTTTGCTCTGGAGGCTGCTCCATCACTGCAGCTGGTGGCAACAGGCACAGCAGAGACCTCAGCAGAGCAAAGAGCCTTTTGCAGACCAAAACCTGCTAGAACAGGAGAGAAACAAATGAGAACAGGCACAGGCAGAGATGGAGAAGGAATGGATGCCATATTCCCCGGCTAAAACTCACCCCCAAAAAGATCAGAGCTATTTCTGTCACTACAAAATATAAAAGTTAGATGGAAGCCTGCCTAGAAACCTGCCTAGTAACAGAGGGATAAATTAAGTGCATTCTCATATCGTACCTGTGTGCTGTGGCTCGATGGGAGTGTTCTGATGGAGGACACTGGGCTTGGTCCTTCCCAGTCCTTCGTTTGATATAGTCCATAATTAACATTTACAGCAAGGCCGCTTCAAAATCCCTCCTGTGGCACACTCCGCTCTGCCTGATCCCTCCTATGTCTGGGTTCCCCTGTGCTTGGCCAAGCATGTCTTTGGCAAACATACACCAAGAGCTCCTTTACATACCCTCGAGTTTAGGGTCTTCTTTCTCTCTTTGACTGATAAAGTCTTAGCATTAGGGAACGGAAAGCAACTTTTCCTATGGAATATTTCCCCCAGTGGATGTCAATACTTGTCAAACATGTGAAAGCACAACACTGCCTCTGCTGCAGGGAAAGGCAGGATCCGTTTGCATCTGTTATATTCTAACAACAGCTTTTGGAAAGGAACAAAGCAGGGAAGGTGGCTATTGAGGTCACAGCAATATCTGGGCACACAGCATCACCCTCCTCTCACTGAGGTCTATTTTCCAAACGCCAACAAGAGAACAATTTGAAAACCAATCTACATTCTGTTCGCTTATTTCCCATCCTCATACGTTTTCATTTCTTCTGAATACAAGATGCAAACACTACAACCTGCCAGTAAGGTCTGCAAGGAGCTCCTCACTCCTCTTGCACAGAGGACATGAAAAGGCAGAGTTTGCATCCCACCGTCCCGAGGCGTTGCTGCTGTGCGTGCCCAACTCATACAGCCGCTACCATCTCCATGGCCACTGGGTGTCAGCATCCCTGCTTGATCGCAGAGGAGAGGGACAGCCTCGCTTCCACCAGAATTCAGCATCTACCGCATGAAAATCGAGGAGACAGTGGCTCTCACTGTGAGAACGATGCGTTTTGCTCTCTGTGCTGTTAAAGTAGAGAAACGCTGTAATAAACGGAATATCCCCCATTGGAAGGGACCCATCAAGTTTTTCACCCAGAGGGTGGTGACACACTGGAACAGGTTGCCCAGGGAGGCTGTGGATGCCCCATCCCTGGAGGCATTCAAGGCCAGGCTGGATGTGGCTCTGGGCAGCCTGATCTGCTGGTTGGCGACACTGCACACAGCAGAGGGGGGTTGAAGCTTTGTGGTCATCGTTGTCCTTTTCAACCCAGGCCATTCTGTAGTTCATCAGTAAATGTAAAGAATTCCATGGGCTGTGGTTGGTTTGCAGCTCTCTGTGCGGCAAGGGACATCTGAGAGCACTGCCAAGCTCTTTGTGTCTGTGTATGAGCCAGATTTTCTCAGGAGGATGTGTGCTTCTCATGGCTGAATCATTTGAGTTGGAAGGGATCCTTACAGGCCATCTAATCTAACTCCCCTGCACTGAGCAGGGGCACTGACAGCTGGAACCCTTAACACAGCATCAGCCTTCCCCTTTCCAATGGCTCTGTTTGAATGAAGGCTCCAAAGCACTTCTCCAAAGCCAACAGCGATGTGCATGATTCATTTTCACTCAGGGAAAAAAAAACAAACCACCAACAACCAAAGAATAAATATCTTTTGCTTTGTTTTGTTCCTTCAGTGCTGGGAAGAACTTCCTTCTGAAACAGAATTAACTCATCTCGATATCTTTAAAAACACAAAGGGTGGCAGAGCGTTCTTCACTGGAACTCGCACAGTGGCAAAGAAAACTCACATTCCAGACACACGATGTTCTTGGGAACAGATCGGTCTTTCAAGGTTAACATCTGTAAAGACAGCAGCTCCTCACCACTCAGTGCACTGCAGAGCTGTTTATCTGCCCGCAGCTGGAAAGAAACCTTGCACTGGAACACGTGTAACGCAAACTGAAGATGCTGCACCTGAGCATCCTTTGCAAGGTCTGTCTGCTGTTAGCTGGGCTGGAAAGAGCTCTGTGCCCACTGACAGGTCCCCAGCTCCCACATAAAGCCCAGGAGAGGAACCTCCATGCCTTTTACCTGACAGTGGTCCTGCTCTGAACTGCTGACCTGGAAATACGTCCCATCCTTTAAGCCTCTCCAATCAGTTTAGCTGAATTTTTGCCCATGCTGCCAATTTATTCGGAATCATCACGCTGAGAAAACAGTCACTTTACTGCCTGTAAGGTTCAGCTGAGTTCTCTTTTAACAACAGAGAACTTGAAAGGCCAACCTCACTATTTTGCTGGACCAAAAGCATGGAGCTTCTGGGTGCACAGCTAGAAATGCAGCAATGGAGGAAAGCACTGGAAAAAGTCAGACACAGAGACTGCATTGCCTGACTCCCAGCCCTCAAAGCTGCTCACCAGCACGTCCTGAGCAACACCAGCCAAAGGCAACCCAATGGGACATTACCTCAATGCTGCAGCACCCCAGAGCAGACCAAAATTTGGTCCAATAAAACTCAGCGTCCACAAAAATGCTCTTGTGGGTAAATTAAATAAAGCCTATTTACGTGGCTGAGAGCAGCCGGGTTTGAGCTAACTAAACTGGTTAATTCTGGATGCTTCTGCATGTGCAAAAGAAATATTGCTTCATACACTTGGAGCCGGGCTCAGGGCTGGGAACACACTGCCTCCACCACCCTCTGACTTCATGATGCTCTCCCTAGGGGGAATGTACTGCCTTGCCTCCAGAACTGTGGCATTTTTCATGGCTCCACCAGGACTTGGAAGGGCCGCGGCATAAAAATAGTGTTCTTGCCTTGAGATGTTTGTTCTTCCCATGCTTTGGGATGCATCACCGAGGAGGTGAGAGGTGCAGATGGTTGGTTTGGAGCTGAGCAGTGCCAGCTGGCAGGCACTGAGCTGTGCCCTCCCACTGCACCCCTACAGCATCAATTCCTGTTGGAAGGCAAGGGCTGAGCCCTCTGTAGACTTCTTAGTCACTGTTCCCGCTCCCGCATTGGAAAGTACTGTTCCAGACCCAGAATGCCGCAGTTGCTAGAAACCCGCTTTAATTCCTAGTTTATTTCTGGCCCTTTTTTTATGCCAGCGTTCTTCAGGCCAAATAGTTCCTCTCCTTTCTTAGTCAGAATAAGCACTCCCTGATGTCCTCCTGTAAGCTTTCTTCCCCCATCTTTGGTTACCAGGAGGAACAAGTCAAGCTCTCTTTGTGGTAGAAGTGCCACTTGTCCATCCTGCATCCCTTCTCCATGCCTGTCCCCAGGATGGCCACTCAGAATCATAGAATCATTCAGGTTGGGAAAGACCTTTAAGACCCCCAAGTCCAGCCCCAACCCACCCCACCATGCCCATCCCCATGTCCCTCAGTGCCAAATCCGCACCTCCAGGGACGGTACCCGCGCTACTCCATGGGCAGCTGTGCTGCTGCAGCACTGCTTTAATTCCAGTCTGTTTTTAAAGCAGAAGTGCCACCTGACTGTGATACAACAGGAAATCACACTCATTTACTCTCAAGAGCACAGAACTGACTTTGGAGGAGTACCATTTGTTGGCTGTGGTTTGCTGCATTACCTGCTTTGTAGTATGGGTTGAATGACGCATCCCAAATCTTCCTCTCCAAAAAGTCACCAAAGGGCTGTTCCAGCCTCCAGTCAGCAACCAGAACCCTGATTCAAATCTTCAGTGGCTTCTGCAGGAGGAGACACTCACAGCAGTGGTGCACAGAAAGGCAAAACTGCCTTCACTGTCAGCAATTGCAACCAGGCAGCGGTCTAACAGGCACCAGCCTGCAGATCGCTTTTAGTGCTTCAGCAACTTAAAGAACTCAAAATGCCACAATTATATCCCATTAAAATTTGATATTTAGGCTGTATTTTAATTAAATATTAATTTATCCGACTTGCTGTTGAGGTAATTACAATTCAAGCACAGGAAAGCTCAGAGCACATGTACATATCCCTGCTTGATGCTGTTTGATTCATTTCTCCAGTCCCCCACTAACAAAGTGCTACTGGAGTAGTAAAACTACAGGCATTGCCCCAGCAAGCTTATGGCAAAATTGCATTCGCGTGCTAATCTGCCCTTAGTTTTTTGGGTCACTGTTGGTTCAAGATCTGCTGGCGTGCTTGTTCAATGGGCAAACATGCCTTGCTGCACTGATTGTCTCAGATAGCCTTAAAATCACTCACCTGAGGACATTCCATCTCTGTGTTGTTCTGGAGTTGCAGCATCCCAGCACAGCCAAATGGGAACAACACATCTCTAGGTATCTGTCAGCTCCTGACAGCTCCAGAGCATGAGCTGAGTGTGGGTAAAAGCCAAAAGCTGGAGGCCTGGGACTCAAAGAAAAATGAGGGAGAGACAAAACAGTCAAAAGCAGCTTCACATTTAGGCACAAAGAAATAAAAGCCCATTTTGGTACAGCATCTCAGAATCAATGAACTGCTGGAGGTGGAAGAAACCCTTAAAGGCCATCTGGTCCAGCACCCCAGCTCCATCAGTGCTCAGAGCCCATCCAGCCCAACCTTGGGTGTCTGCACCTGTACCCCCAACCTCACCAATACATTTTCATTACAACACCCAAAGTCTTGATGATCTTAGGGAGCTCCTTCCCACAATTTTCCTTGCCCAGAGAGAAATGGAGACAAAGCCAGGTGCAGTTCTCAGCTCAGCATACCACACACAGGGAGGAAACCTGCCCAACAGATATCTGCATCTTTCTCACATGATGGATGCCACATTTGGAACGAGCCACCATCATTTGCCTGTAAGAACACTAAACACTCTTCATTAAAAGCTAAATAGTACATCTGCAGAGCGACTCGTGGCTTGCTTTTCCTCTTCAAAGAACACAAAAGGCAGAACAGACAGAAGACAGCAACTGTACCTGAGCTGAGATGTGAGCACTGACCCAAAGCCCACAGCAGGTAATCCTGGGGCACCACTGTGGGCAATGGCTACAATTGCAGCAAAGCTTCTATGAGAGCAAGGTGATGGTGGTTTACTCAACTCTTCAAACTGAAGCAACCTGGAAAATATCATTTTTAACAGACATTCCTGGAGGAAGGAAGGAGAAGAGGGGGAAGATGGCTGTTTATCAGCATTATTTTGTTCAGCATGGTAGAAATGTTGGGTTATCAGCACTATTTGCTATGGTTAAAACAACCACAGGCTACGCTCCGAGAGGGGGAGGAGAATCAAAGTTCATTATCTCCATTTTTTGCTGCTGTTGTAATATTGGTCAGACATATTTCTGACCAGGAAATGTTTTCATTGGTGAAATAGGAAAGAAAGAGAGGGCACGTCCACTTCTTTATTTTCCAACAGACCATGAAAAAAAAAAAAAAAATAAAATAATAAGAGTGATTAAACCAACAATCTTTCTTTAATAAATTAATAGCAGCATCACAAAACCCTGATGTGAATGACCCAAAGGAAGTTGGGTAAGAGACAGTGTTTAATCATTCCCAAAAATGTTATCAGCCCCTGGCAGGCAGATAACGCAGGCTATAAGGCAGTCCCCTTGTCTGGTTATCTAGAGAAGGAACATCCATCAGAACGGGTCCAGCAACACTCGACATATTTACAGTCCCAGTGCTGAATTATTTTAAAAACATTTATAAAAACTCTGTAAACTCTCAGTTCAGTTCTTGTTATTTACATCCAAATAGAGCGGGTGCCCTTTTCGCCCATACAACAGAACTGGCAGAGGTAAGACGTGAAGGCTCTTATGCAAAGAGAACACCTTGGTGCGGTTCGAGCTGGAGGATGCTGTGGCCAATGAGCTATTCACACATGTGCTAGAAGCTACTGAAATTCAACTTATTGCTAAATGCTTTCCAAGTCTAATTGTCTTACATATACATATATATGTATATATATATTTATATGTGTGTGTACACGCACATATATACACATAGACACACACGTGGCTGTAAAAGATGAGCTATGAATTCACCCAAGGAAAAAAGAAATAGAATTTTGAAAGCAATGTCATCTTTCTGATTTTTCAGTACCTCTTGAGGTATCCAAATCTGACACAGAACAAAGGGCAGTCATTGAAGGCACAAGTCTGTGTCTCTGGACGGTGCTTTTCCTACAGGTTACAGACCTTTTTGGACAGGCAGGTGCAGTCCCAAGCATTCAACCAGCACCAGCAGACCAGCACACACACCATGCTTCTTGCTTGGATACCTCACCTGCCTGCATGAAAGTACTATGGAGGAGAGAATGAAGGACAAGAGAGGGTCACCAGCTTCACTGATTCAAGCTAGAAGCAAACCAGCAGCAGATGCAGTCTGCTTCAGCCAGGTTGTTGCTGTGCACATCAAAACAACAGCACTACACTGCACCAGTACAGAATGTTGTGTTCCTCCTTCACTTGGGCTCTGGGGGGATGACCACAGCAAGCTTAGAATGCAAACAGTTCGCATCAGTAAAATGCAACTTATCCATGCCTCGTGTAAGCTTCTTGTTCTGAGGAATTCCATGGGCAGAGGCTCCTAGCAGTGCTAAATACATCCCCATTAGATGGATGACTGCAGCGCTTGTGTTTTAGTTAATGAAGACGTGAAAACATTATGGGTTAGATCTGGCATCACACAGCACCCTGCACATGGCAAACTGCACAAGTGGCATCGCCCAGAGGCACTGTGCCAGAAGGACGTGGTGGTGCCATTCCGGGTTTGTCTACACAGGAGCACAGAGGGAAATTGATAGTTCCAACTGCTCATGGTGTTAATTAAAAGCAGATTACTTCAATTGCATTAAAACACCCAATGTGGATGTTTTCATTCAGATATAAGTGGCTTTAACATGATACAGGATAATTTACTTTAGGAGTGAAATTGAGTAAATCAAACTGAACAGATAATCCAGATTAATCTGCCATATAGACATGTTCCAAGTCATAATTCCTTGTCTGTTTCCTTTCTGACCCTGGTCACAATTTGTTATTGAACCTGTAGCAAACTGTTCCAGTCACACACCCTGTCCAGCTCTGCACACCCCTCCCAAGACTGGGGGAAAAAAGGAATCCTCATTTATGCCTCTCTCCTGAACATCCCATGGGGTGAGGAGCATCCCACACCCCACAGCCTCCTCCCAACCTATGCCATGAGCACAGCACATTTTGCTCTACACCCAAAGCACTGTTTAACCCCCACTGCTGCACATCCCCATCTTTGGAAAAATAAAAGCAAATGCAAAAGAAGCTAAAGGCTAAAGAGGCGAGGGGATGGAGAAGGTGAGCTCACATAAAGCCAGAGCACTCCTCTCCAGGTCAACCACTGACCTGATCATCCAAGCAGTCCCCTGAAGGCAGTGCCACCCATTCTGAGTATTGCTTCCCCCATCCTGGAGCAGATGGGTGTCTACAAGAACAGGGGAGGGCGTTTTAAAGTGGTTAAAGCAGGTAACAAGTTGGCTCTCTTTCTCATGCTTCTCCTTCACGTTTGCAAGAGATCCCAACACCAAACCAGAAATGCATTCCCAACCGAGGATCAAACTGGTGAATGGAGAGGAAGCAGCAGGATGGTCCCTAGAAGTGAAGTGCTGCCCCAGGATGCAAGCGAGCCACAACTCTTACCACAACACATCTGGCCAGTTGCCTACAGCTCTCATGCTGTCTCTGCCAGCTTTCCGTACACTCTTTACACGGCACAAATAGGGGGTGAGGATTTAAAGTATATATTTACTGTCAACTTGAAAAAGAAAGTTATAGTGACCAAGTCTAATAGCATGTATTTGATATATAACTATTAACGTGCCATTCTGGACTCCAGCAAATGCCACCTGAGATAAATATTCAGCATTTTTGTTCATGCACTGGAAGAAGAATTCAAACATTTTGTCCATGACATATGCAAAGTAACTAGATCTGATCTAGTATTAACAGTAAATATAGAACCTTAAACTTCACTGCAGTATATTAATATATATGATTTTAAGTACTGGACTGGAAAGACAAATCTCTCTGTTTTTTTTTTCTTTTTCCTTAAAAAAAATCTTTGTTCAGAATGCAGTATTTACATCGTCCATTGACCAACGCTTACATTTTTTATACAATATATTTTGGCCACAGATAGCCGAAGGCTGTACGAGCCACCTTTACACACAGCTCACTCTTTCGCTCACAACATTACAGCTGTTTATGGAGAGCTCTGAAGTCCCTGGTTGCATTTCAAGGCCCTCTTCAGCCTCATCTAGTTCCATGCTGTTGAGTTCATTGCCATTTCGGTAACTAGTTAAAGTCAGATCTTTCCCGTATAAAGCTGTTGAAGCAACATTCAGACACTGATTCTGTCGCAGTGCTGATTTTTTGCTGGTCTTGTATTGGCAGCGGATATAACTGGAGAAAGCCCTGCGGTAGGTCTTATTGAAGAGTGTGTATACGAGGGGATTAACCCCTGAGCAAACATACCCCACCCAAACAAACACATCCAGGAGTTCGCTCAAGAGGTCTTTATCGCAGGCTTCCTTGCAAAGGACGGACATGACGTTAGTGATGAAAAATGGGCACCACATGATGAGAAACAAAAAGAAGACGATGCCCAGGACCTTGGAGGCTCTCCGCTCATTGTTGATGGACTGCATCGTTCCTTTCCGAAAAAGCACTGCCTCCTTACTTACAGGAGAGTTCAAATGCGACGCCCCTTCGTGATTGTGAAGCATCGAAATGTGCTCTGTGTTGTTTTCTTTCTTGAGGCAGTTCACGCTGCTCCTCCTCTGCTTGGGCACCTCTCCGCACATGAACACCGTGGCCTGTCTCTGCAGCACCTGGACGGTCAGGCAATATGTGATCACCATGATGATGAGAGGGATGAAGAACGCCATGAAAGACCCAATGAGGACAAAGTTCTCATCGTTGAGGACGCAGGTCCCATTGATGAACACTCTGGAGTCATCCTGCAAACCAATGACTGGAATGGGCATAGATATCCCTAGAAGAACAAGAACAAAAAAGAGATGGTTATGAGGACAGACAGGACTCCAAAGAGGGAGCACAGAAGGTGGGTATCCTGCATGCACTGAGCTCACTGCCTAAGGCTACCCGAAAGAGAAGTTATTACTTCCACATGGAAGGTAAAGCCTCATGTAACAACACTCAGTGCAGCTCCAAGGCATGAGCACCCTTCACTGGGTGCAATTACAACTTCGCTGTGCTTCACTGCAACACAGCAAAACCAACACAACTGCTTCATCAAGCACTTTTTCTAGTCTGAAGTGTGACCTGTTGGTAT
The DNA here is from genome assembly GCF_039878825.1 of Excalfactoria chinensis. Classification (NCBI taxonomy): domain Eukaryota; kingdom Metazoa; phylum Chordata; class Aves; order Galliformes; family Phasianidae; genus Excalfactoria; species Excalfactoria chinensis. Next base: position 83,078,491 of record NC_092828.1, on the reverse strand, counting down.
AGAAAAGACAGTCGTTCCATCACTGTGTCACAGCCGGCCGCCACTCTGGGGCCTTTTGAAATCACAGACACAGAGTAGATATTGGTGAATACTGCAAAAGAAAAGCATCAAAATGCAAAAGAATGAGGAACTGGGAGCACATTTGTTTAAGATGTTAAAATCATCCAGGAAGATGGCCACTTTTACCATGGCAATGTGGACATCTGGGAGAAAAGCTCCTAGTTTTCTCGGGTCCTTATGAAGTGCAAGCAAAGTGATCCCCGCATGCCCTGCCTGGTCAGGCATTCATCCACAAACAGCATGAAACTGATAAGTACCACAATCAATCCTATTCCAATTCCTACTGAAGGCACAGCTGGTTTGTCCTGGATTTCAGGACATCAGGCAATCCTAGAACAGCAGCAGTCCTGCCCAAAAGGTCTCTACATACAGCTATGTCTCTGCTGCTGAGCTCTTTGGTACATGGGATCTCAGTCCCACACCAAAAAAGATGTAAAGCCGTCCAAGGAAATCTATCTACACATAGCCAGAAGCAACAACAACATGTTTTGGAATCTCTTTACCTAAGTACATGTCAGAAGAGATGTGGTGGGCCAGGTCTAGCTCATAGCTCACTCAGCCTTGCCTCGTGTCTTTGGCAATCACCAGCTGTGATGGCCATGGTACAAAATGGAGCAGCACTCGGTGTCACAGCTTAGAAAATTCCACAGCCAAGGTTGTAAGACAGACTTTCTTTTTTAAAAGTAAGCTTTGAGAGATCTGCCTCCTGCAAATTCCTGATCCCATTTGTACCTTTATAATGTGTAGTGCCAATCAGTTCCGCTATTGCTTGTCGTGTGAGCAAACGATGGCAGGCTCATTTTATACTTGCTGCCAATAATTTCCTTTCATTCCCACAGTTTCTCTTCTGTGAGAAATGGTGAAAATCACTCTCTGCTCACCTTTTCCACCTCCTCAGTGATTTTATAGATCTATATCATCTCTACTTTCTAACATCTCTCTTTTAGAAGCAAAGAATGCTTTCCTCTATCCTCATGCCATACTCATTTTATGCCTTTGATTATCTTTCTCCATTTCTTTACAATTTCCTCTCTGTACTTTCAAAGGAGCAGCAGAATGGCTCTTGTTGCCCCATCGCTTCTCCCACAGCTCCTGCCTGGTTGTGGGCTCTCCTTCTGCACACATATCTGTAGGGCTGGCCATGCTCTTCCTTCTCCCCAGCAATAACTGATGTTGAGGTCACTATTGTGCCTGGATGGCTTTTTCTGGATAGCTGTGAACAGCACATGTCTTAGAGCTATTCCTCTGGGAGTCTGAATTTCTAAAGAGAGAGAGTAACATGCTGAAGATATTAACCAAGGCATTTTTCCCATTCCTGCTAAGTGTTTTCCAAGATTCTGAAGAATACATCTGCAATCTGTCATTACCATATAATTACCATTTGCCAGTAAGCCAGTGAAGGAATTTCTTCTGGAAAAGTAATGCATATAAATGCCTCCTGTGATTATAGCATGCACTCCTTTAACCCAAGTGATAATTCCACTAACATTTATCAGCTTACCCTTAGCAAGGCACTTGCTTCCTCTCTAATAAATCTTTTAGCTTGCCTGTACCAAGTCTGTGACTGAAACAACCTTCAGCCAATCACAACACTGACTCTTTATTGTTAAATGCCTCTTTCTGATGCTTTGGCTCCATCGAATACCAGACATCCCAAAAAAGGTGAGAGGTGGACCAAGCAGCCTTTGCACAAAGAAATCTGATTTAAATCAATGGCATTGTGCTGGGATTGTATTTACATGGGTAGCTTTATACTTCAGAGTCTTGTAAAACACATATCCCTTGAAACAAACCACAGAAAGGAATACAGGCTTATTCATGAAACATTCATCATGGAATTTAGCATTATTGCTTTCATCAGAGGAAATTAGATGAGATTTCAGGATATCCTCATGGTCACACGCATAAAGTACATTCAGGAAGAATAATCAAGCTCTGGAGTATGATGAGTATATACAGGTCAGGAGTGCTGATATCAGGCATTCTAAATCTCTGCGTGAGCGTGAGAATCCCCAGCACTGACCATAGGGAACAAGGAGGTAGCAACTGTGATGGGAAAATGCTGGCTACCTCCTTCATAACAAAGTGGGATTTAAAACTGAGAAAGCACAGAAAAGGGGAAGCACCACGTCTTTGCTTGTTCCTTGCTCCTATCCAGGAAAATCCCATTACTAAACAGCAGGAGGAGGAAAGATGCCCTCCAAGGAGCCTGCCAACTTGTATTCATTCAGCTGCCAGCTATCTTACAGCACTGCTGACGAACAGGCAGCATTCATCTCATCTCAAACACCTCACACTTCTCCTTTGCAGCTCGTTGTGTTACAGCAGGTAGATGTTTTAATCATAGCTTCATAAAGTGAACTCTTTAATACGAGTCTTACCACTGATACACCCCACATTCTATCCCTGGGGGGAGGGGGAGACTGAGTCTACTGGGCAATGGAAGTAACTCTACATCCCCAGCAGAAAGAAGTGAAGGGCTGTGAGTCTCAGATACCCCAGAGAGGCTTCCTTCTGTGGGGGGATTCCTACAACATCATAGCAGCCACAATCCCAAATGCACCAATCCCTCCTTGCAGCCACATCTCACAGCCTGACCTTGGTTTTAATAGCTTACCCTGATCACTGTGTGCTGCGTATACCAGTAAGGATCCCTGTGGCATCTGAACGAGGGTAAGCAAGAATGCCTGCCTTATTTCAATCCAGCTGTTGGAACGAGCACGGAGAAGGCATTCAACTTCTCTTGATCCAAATGGCCCACAATACTAATGCTGTGGTTGCCACCGTTCACAGTTTAAGAACCGAGATCATCAGCTCAGAGGGCAGCCAAACCTCTCTCCACCAGCACAGGCACTGAACCGACCACTGCTCAGCTCTGAGCCCCAGTGCAGAACATTCCCCAAACCTCATCCTTGCACCAAGCTGGCACACTGCTCATCATCCTTATAGCTGTTCTACCATCACTGCTTCTTGTCATCAGCAGAGCTGTTGTCAAACCAGCAGAGCAGCTCATCAAACAGGGCCAGGACAACACTGCGGACACAGAGTAACAGATGCTCTTCACAGATACCCAATTAATAAAACAAAACCCAAATGATTACAAATATGGCTTCGTAAAACATTTCCCAGCTTGCTCCAGAAAAAGACAGGTAAAAAATCCAAATGTACAGTCACAAAATGTAGGAGTAAATGAAAAACAATACCGTGTTTGTGTTTAACATCATGTTTTCTTCCATGAAAGCCTATGAGACTGACAGAGATTACTGGAAAGGTGGAGTTGTTCATGTTTGTTTTTTTTCCACTAAGAAAGGAAATCTCATTCTGTTTCACAACATTCTTGTACAAGAAGAGATTTGATTTCCTTCAGGGACAACAACCTCAATAAAGGAAACATGAGCCTGCATGCATGTTTACTCTGTCTTTCCGCACGTGGGATTCTCAGCTTTGAACACAAGTGGGGTCATGTTTTGCTGCTCGTACCTGGGGTGCTGGGAGCCCTTCTGGTGTCAGCATGGATCCAAAGTATTCTATGACTGATGGAGAGGGCTCTGGGCCTCACCACTGGTCACATTTGTACATGATGAAAAGATATCACAGAATATCACAGAATGACCTGGGCTGAAAAGGACCACAGTGACCATCCAGTTCCAACCCCCTGCTATGTGCAGGGTTGCCAGCCACCAGACCAGGCTGCCCAGAGCCACATCCAGCCTGGCCTTGAATGCCTGCAGGGATGGGGCATCCACAGCCTCCTTGGGCAACCTGTTCCAGTGCGTCACCACCCTCTGGGTGAAAAACTTCCTCCTAATATCTAACCTAAACCTCCCCTCTCTCAGTTTAAAACCATTCCCCCTTGTCCTATCACTATCAGGCCATGAAAACAGCCCTCCTGTTTATATGTTCCCTTCAAGCACTGGAAGGCCACAGTGAGCTCTCTCCAGAGCCTTCTCTTCTCCAAGCTAAACAAACCCAGTTCCCTCTCTCATAGGAGAGGTGCTCCAACCCTCTGATCATCTCAGTGGCCTCCTCTGGACCCACCCCAAGAGCTCCACGTCCTTCCTGTACTGGAGGCCCCAGACCTGGATGCAGCACTGCAGATGAAACAGAGAGAAAGAGGTGTGTGCCAGGCACACAGCCTACGGCTGCCACAACAGCTGTCTGTGCTGCAAAGGCAATAACACTGCTGTCCATGCTAAATCCTGCATGTTTAAGCCCATTTCTTTGCCCTCATACTTATTAGCATGTTGACCTGAATGTCAGCAGCTGCTGTAACTGTGCATTAGTATTAAAGAACTGACTCTCCAAAAACACTCAGAAAAAAAAAAAAAACAACAAAACACTAAAATAATTCTGTTCGGTTTCTTAACAGAAGGGCCTTGCAAAAATGCCTGTACGTTTCTCTAGTAATAACTGACAGTGAGCAGCACAAACCCCAGCAGACAGCAGCCTCTTGACTTGCATTAAGAAAGAAAAGGCACTGGTTCTCAGGAAGCGAGCACTTCAGCAGCAAATTGAAGGATGTCATCTTCTGATGCATTCAAAAACATACAAATTCCATATTCCCCACATGTCAGCAGACTAATTGCAGTGCATTTCATGTGCTAATGCAGTAACAATGCACCTTCAGGGATGGATTAGGTCTGGTTTTATTGAAGTGTTCTAACAGAACAACGGTGGCAGCCCTGTGTTGGTTTAAAGGCAAAGATAAAAGAGGGCAGAACTTTGAAGGATCTCCCTGCCTGCAAAGAGCACAACTGCAAACAGAGGAATGCAATTACTGCCTGTGCCTGAGCAAGCTGCTGACCTTTACTTAAACCTTGTGAGAGCGCTGAACAACCCAAGCCCAGAAGGAAAACTAGCAAATGCTAGCAGAAGACAAAAGAAATAAATGATTTTCCCACCTGCCCCTCTATTTTGCTAAATTACTTCTCTTGCTTTGCTAAGAATCACACAGCAGTGACTGACCTCACGCCCAGGAGCAGCAACCTCAAGTAGGACACAGCAGTATTTCCCTTTCCCTCAGGAATGGACCTGCTGGGACGGTCAATCCATCTTCTGCACTAAACACAGACTGTCATCACCTGCTGCTCTCCATGGTAAAATATTTCGCTGGCGTTTGATGACAAAATCAAACTAATTTCAGCACCCACGACAGAAATGCCAAGGCAGTTCCCTTGCTACAAACTCAGCTTTGCAACTGCTATGGTCTCCATCACCCCCATAACTCCTGCCGATGTGCCAGAGAGATCGATGCTCCTTTGGGAATCAAGCTACAGCAGCTCAGGCAGAAGAATGGCTTCAGACAAAACAACCTTGTAGGCAGTTTAAACAGATGGGAAACGAAGGCAGAAGAAGCCTTAGTGCCGTATTCTAAGCCATAAAGCAAGGGGATGACCAAGAAATAGGCTACAAATAGAACCAGCCTGCTTGGTAGGAAAGGTCTCAGCAAAATCCTAGGAGTGCATCAGACCCTCCATTGGTTGCCTCCCCCATTAGTGTTGTTTTGATCAGCTCTTCCATGAAACGTGTCCAAAGCTTTGTTTGCTAACCAGGGCCTTAAGTCTTCAAACAATCACATGGGCGTGCGATCCCAACCCCAAGAACAGCTGGATGAATTGCTCCTAACAGCCTCATCCATCATTTCCATGCAATATATGTCCTTAGCCTGTAAGAAAAATACAACTCCTATAAATACCAGCAATACTACTCTAAGAATGTCCCATCAGTGAGACAGGGAGAGGCTCAGCTGAGAGATGAGGGCCCTGTAAGGACACCCTTAGGATGACATGCATGAAGGAGGCTGCACAGCCTGCGTCTTTGATGGCATTTTAATGCTTTTTCCTGTATCATGAGGTGTGCATGTAAAGCCTGACTGCCTCATCACTCCTGCTGAATGCTGCATGGAGATCTCCTCTTTAATCTAACAGGAATGGCTCAAGGTCACCCATCCCTGGGGCAGGGCAAGGGAGTCTGGTACATGTTTTAGCGTAAACCTTTCCACCTGCAACAGTACAAAGCCTGAAGCCAGGAAACATCCCAACTCTGCCAGCAAGCTCACCACCATAATTTATTTTCACTTCCAATTGTGTGGCCATTTCCCCTGCCTACATTTCTATTTGCAGCTTCTGCAGAGCACTGTCACAAAAGCCCTGTTCACAAGGCACTCAGCCCCACACTCCATAGCACCCACTTTTCTCCAGCCAGACACAGAACGTCGCTTTGGTTCCGCTTGCTCAGACACAAGGGCAGCTGACTGTGACGCACTTTAGATGCAGAACAAAGAGGACACTGGAACAGATCCATTTGCAAAGCAATTGCCAACAGACGGGAGGACCTCTCGTGTTCCTCTGCTTAAAAACCCAGCCATGAGTTTCAGCTAGTGCAACCTGCCAAATTCACAGCTCAATGATCAAAGAACCTCTATCATATATTTTGCTGCCAGCATTAACATTTCAGGAAAATGGAATGCAGAACTCCTATATTCAGAGAGATGTCACGCTTTTCCTTCTGATTTTAGATTCTGATCAAGGAAGAGAATTTGGGATTCTTTACTTGGGATATATTTAAAAGCTCGTTTGGTCCAACAGAAGCAAGATTTGGGAAATACAAACTGACTGGCCTGCACATTGTTCTACTTTGGATTTGTTACTTGATTTTGTGCAGTGACGCACAGGTTATTTTGTGATACTGAAGGGGGTTGAATTTGCTCAACCCATTTCATCCTCTGAGAATGCCTTGTGTTTTCATCAGGCATTAACAAGTGACAGGTGTGGGGTGGAACTGGAGGATAACAAACCTGAGGTGGGTTCTTCTCTTTCATTTCATGTTCAGTTGATTCCTTTGTCCGTCACAGTTCTGTAATGGTTTATGAAGTAAAAACAGTCATGCTAAATAAGCTAGAGATGTACCAAGAGTGCTTTTCTTTCCCTGTTAATGCAACCTCATAGAGAAAGCAAGAGTAGATGGATAAATGCTATCACATGTACTGGGGAGGGCAGAAAACCAACAGCATTTCGGTACCCCGCTGCTCCACACCATGAACAGAATCAGTGACTCTGCCTTCATCTCCAAAAAACAGGCACGCAAGGAAAGACTCCCATGGGTCAGCTGTGTCTACAGCAAAAGGGATGAGCAAAACATCACCAAAATCCAGACAGGACAGACATCCTCTGAGAGACTGCTTACAGCTTCTTCCTAAAGGCCTTTGGATGCTGGGGCTTAAATGCAGCACCCACTGTCTCACTGATGGCTTGAAAAGCCACGTGTCTGCAAAAGAAAAGTGCCCTTCCAGCTCCCTTCCAAGTTCTTTTCACATCCTATTGTGAATGCAGGCTGCTCAACATCACACAAAACACCTGGGTAGGCAGGAGGCATTCCAACTCTACAACAGAACAAAGTCACCTTATCTGTCCTGGTTCAGTACTTTTGCCCTCAAAGAACAGTAGAGCCTGCAGTGCTACTGATTTCCATCGTCCTGAGCTATCCCTACCCAGTAACTCCAGGAAGAAACAGCCTTACAACAGCTTTTCATCTATTTGCTCAGGCCCCAGAGCTGTGTGCCAGTCTGCTTACTCAGTGAACTACACGCGAAGTGCTCTTCATCTGATTTCATTTGGACCCACCATCCAAATCACAGCTCAGCCTTCAAAGTGCTCGTGCAGGCGTCCACGTTCAGCAGCAAGCTTATCCAAGGATACATCTGCAGCACACAGGCAAAAATGTGCAAGTTTGCTCCAGCAGTGGGAGCAGAAGGGTTCCATCCCTGTGCTTTTGCAATGTGCTGCTTGATGCTGCTGACAGATGAACAGGGCTCCGCTGGCTGCCGGCTGCTCTCTTGGAGTCCCAGTGCAAAATGTTGCATGGGCTCAGAGCTGGCTCTGCCTGAGGGTCCTGCAGGGGAGGCTGTCTGCATGCAAATGCTCATGCACTGAATTCAGCACCTTTCCTTCCTATCCCAGAATGAATTGATTAAATCCAATGCAATTTCACTGCAGGTTACATTACACAGAGTAACCACCACAGCAGGCCTGTGTTTCTAACATGTTCCTGTTATACTCATGAAGAGAGAAGGTGTATTTCCTCTCTTTTATTTTGCTTGTTTCCACCAGCACTTTCCTTGACAAGCTCCTTCAGAAGCAGACCGACCCTGCAGCACCCAGACATCAAGGATCACACTACAGCTGCAAAGCAAAAACCAGGAGAAGTTCAAGCACCCAAAGCATTATTTTCCTCAAAATGCCACTCAGGCAATGACAACTGCTTTGCAAAAGAAAAGGTAAACATTAAATACTTGTCAGGCTGCTTTTTATTCAAGCAAAAAGAAAGGGCAATGCAACAGAAGGAAGAGGTCATCCAACCTTTCTCACCTTGCCCCAAGCGTCTCTTTCATAGACCAAATGGCAAGAATTCTACCCCGAATGTTTTTCTTCACATAGTAAAAAATACTACCATCATCTTGCTATCATTTTTCCTTTTCTTATCTATTTTACTGCAGCTTTATTGACCACTTTTTTATATCAAGGTAACACAAAATTGTCATCTTTTATGCCTGCTCCTCATTCGCTATGACTTCCAACTCTCTAGCTCGGACTCAGCAACAATCTGGCTGTGGTGGAATGTAATACAGGCTATAAAGCCTGCACCGGAGGCAATAAATACCTGGCAGTTACCTGCCTTCAGATCCACGCTGCCTTACTTAAACTGCAAGAAGTTTAACTGCAGCAATAGCAGCATAGACCTCATTTGTGTTGGCCGAGTGTTACGTTGTTCAGACTCTTTGCTAATGCTATTTCCTGCTTTGTTTACACTGCAGTGTTACAGTTCCGTTTATCTGCGTTACCCTTGTTATTGGCATATTGATATGCACACAGCAGCAATGCTTCAGCATGGGAAGTGCTGGGATTCTGGAAAACCATCACTTACTTTTGGCACCGTCCAACCACAATGAAAGATTTCTATTTCCCAGTCATCATTTGTTATAGTCAGTCATGCAGGCCAGGTAAATTAATTTGAGTATCCCCTTAAAAAAATCCTAAATGAAAATCGGAGGAAGACTGTTATTCATTAAGACACAGTTAAGATCGTGAGCCGCATTGCTTACCTATGGATATGGTCCAAACTGCAGCAATTTTCATAATAGCCTTGGTGCGGGAATTGAAGCGGCTGTGCTCAATGGGATTGCGTATTGCTACATACCGATCAAGAGAGATGGCACAGAGATGCATTATAGATGCAGTTGAAAAGAGCACATCTAGGGAAATCCATATAGGGCACAACTGTTTAGGCAAAGGCCAAGCATAATCTGAAACATAGAGAGAAAAGAAATGAAAGGAAAAAAAGAAAAGGAAATAATTCGGGAAGCTAGGCCATCATTTCTGAGAGCTTTTGGGTATTTTCACTCTACGGTACCAGAAAGGGGCACGTGCATGAGAAGCAGACAAGGAAACCTCTCTGGGGGTATCCCCCCAGCTCTGGGTGCTCCACAAACCCAGCTCCATACAGCTGTTTTCCAAGGCTCATTCTGGCAGCAATTAAACACGCAGAGACATTAATTTGGCAATGCCTCAAGGTGACCGTTCCCACTACTGTCCTCTTTTGTACCTTTCCCCAAAGCTTTTATATACATTCCATTTAATTATCATTGGTTTATCACAGTTTTTCAGTGGATTACATAGAGTGATATAAGGGTGATATGAGCTTTGATCAGATCGATTCTACTCCTTAGTTTCTGTCTTCCCAGGAGACAGACAGCCAACAGCTCTCCTACTGACAGTCCAACCACCAGCCAACGTTCACTACTCCTCTTAAGCATTCTCCCCAGCTGGTTTCCCTTAAAAACAAAGCAATACTTGCCGCCTCACACAGCAGCTGGGATTGAGTGGCTGAAGCTTAAAAAGTGCTCTGGGGGTAGAACGGAGCAGTACTGTTTGGAGGAACAAGCAGAGCAATAGAGAGGACTGGCAGCCACGTCCAGCAGCAGCTGGCGCACAGCTGATTTGGGAGCCTGCATTTGTGAATCAGTTTACGCAGGGCTGAAGCATGGCTTGAGAGTAAAAGTGACCCAGAGAGATCCTCAGGAGGCAACAGTATTTCAATTAAAGCTCAGAGAAAATTGATTTTTGGATGATACTCCCATGTTCTAATGCCTAGAATGGATTGTGTAAGATCAATGGTGCGTCCTTGCCAAGCATTGGGCTTCTAGCACACATAGCAAAATAAATCAACAGCATCCACTGCAGCTGGAAACATGAGAGATTTCATGATAGTTGCATAATGAGGTATTCTTGTATCTTCATTTAGAACACAGATATCTAAAGCAATCTTGAAGTCTACCCCAAGGACCAGTGACGTCACTCTACAGAACCAATGTTACAGTAAGAAAGCTGCTGCTCCAAGTTACCAACCCCAAATGGAAAGAGGGAAATATTAGGTTCAGAATGCATATTTTGAAACAGATGACTTGGACAAAGAAAGACCCATATTACCTTACATGCAAAAACACACAATGGACAGAACCAGAGGAAATGAATTAGAGTTGTCCTGACGGAGCCCATGAACTTTTCCCAAGGAGCAGAGCAGAACAGCTTGAACACGTGAGCTCATTTAGTACTGGGAAATCCACAGAACTGCTGAGTAACTCACAGAACCCACAGCTCAGGCCTGGGGAGATCCTCCTGCTCTTCCAGCAAATCTGCACCATGCCTGCTAGAGGGACTGATGTTGGATGGATATGAAAGCAGCAAGCATTTAAGAGATCCTAACCAAAGGAAACCAAGTGCTGCGCAGCTGGAGCCTCTCCACTTTGAAAAGCACCTCTGCTCTAAAGATCCATTGAGCTTGGTTAAATTATGACTTCATGGAGCTATGATCGAATTCCAAGCCTCTTGCAATGAGCTTAGGGCAAAATTGCCATTAACCTGCAATTTTCAGAACTTTAGGTAAGCTCATGCCTGATTTGCTGTTTTGTCAGTGACGTCCTTTGAATTCCAGTTGTGCTCCCTGTCAGCAGCAGGAGGCTCTTGGGGCTGATGCTGCTGTAGCACTTCAGTGAATGCCGGAGGGAAGAGCAAGCCTCATCTCCTGCAGGTGGTAAAGGTGCTCTCGTACAGCCCTGGGATTTTGCTACCAGCTCAGTCTAAAATCCATTCAGTCCCCCATGCTGTTTTTACATCTGAGTTGAAGAAAAGCACTGGGGAATGTGCTGTGATGGATGGAGTTGTCCTGGAGAACACACATGGAGAAACCGTGGCTGTGCAGCACTCTCTGCCCAGAGGGATGCTGATGGCGTGGCTGGGTCTCCCCTCCAGGCAGGCAGCCAGAACACCTCAAGTGTCCCCAGAAGGCTGCAGGCTGCCCTGTGTGTGGGAGCATTGTCACAGCAGTGGGCATCTTCTGATTCCTGACATTTACCAGACCTGGGAGAGGTTTCTACAGCAACCACAGCATCTACATTTCTACAGCATCGCTGGATGATGAATAGCCTCTGTTTGGAGAAGGAGCAGAGCTAGCTCAACACTTCCCAGAGCTGATTCCCACTGGAGCTACTTCTGCTATTGCTGCAGACTGGGCAACAGCACTATACCCAAAGAATTTACAGGAGCAAAAGCAGCCGTAAGTGTTCGTACTCATGGGGACAGCTGAGGTGCTCTGCTGTCAGCCCTGGCACAGCACAAACCACCACCTGCCCCAGAGCTGAGCCCTTTCTCACACACAGCTGCAAACAAGATGAGAGCAATGGTGCCCGGAGTCAGCACCCAAGTAAGCTGTCAGGATCTGTATAAAGACAAAGGTGATCCGACAGCCCTCCTAATGGCTGACCCTTCCAGCCTGCAGCACCCCAAGGCACTCTGTTGTGCTTCTGGCTGAAAAGACAGTTAAACAAGGAGATGTTTTACCTTCCCAAGAAGTTTCTTAAAATGATCTGCGATAATAAAATGTCACTCTGGAAATGTGTAGTATGGCAGCTTGTTATGGATGACTACACCTTGACGTGAAGGGCAGAACATAATACGCTATCTCAGAACGCAGTTACTTCCATGCAAGCACGGTGTGTGTGTTTGAACAACACCTACACAGCACATGAAGCCAGGGGAAAAAAAAAGTTGATGCTATTTCTGTTGAAATAAATGTACAAAACATAGAGAATGAGAGAATGTACCCCAGGACTGAGTCAAGATGCAAACAAAGATTGAAAAAAATAGCAATGTTACACATTTAAAACAACCTTATCCTCAGAAAGACTCTATCTGCAGAAGGTAACGTTTCTCTAATTAGTTCTATCTTCTCTCATTTTGTAGATAAACGATGTAAATTACCACATATTTAGAACTGCAGAGGACTGAGTGCAATGAATTCTTGGACCACAGCTCTTCTAAGCTTTAGTAAATGCATCTCCAATTGAAAACATGCATCTCAGTCTAAATTTGCATCCGGAAAGAATGAAACAGTGCTAAGCGCCTGGATAGCAACACCCAAATTCTTTGGATGAGTTTTGTGCTTTGAATTAATCTATGCCATTGAAATCAGCCTAACATTAAACACATTGGCTGGTAAAGCTGATGGAAGGAAATGAGGTGAATCCAGCAGGCCTGAACAAAAGGAGATATTTCTTCACCCACTGCATGAACAAAGTGCAGACTTTTTTGCCTCCAGACATTTTATGGATGCTGGAAGTTTCCACTGGACAAATCTGTAGAGAAAAGAGCATAGAAGACTACTGCAGTAACATCACTTCTTCATCAGAGGTTCTGATTGGGGTAAAAAAAACAATGTGTGGAATCCTATAATCCTATCCTATGTGTCCTATCTTCAGCTTCCAGTGCTGAAAAGCATCTCATGGAACCCAAGCAGTCAAGGTTCCTCATCTCATGGGAAACATGGGTCAAAAGGCTCATACTGAACCAGGAGTCACGGTAACAACCCATGGTGTGGGTTTTTTATTTACCTCCCACACTTCAATGAGCTGAAAAAGCAAACTGCAGTTCTTGTGTGTCTCCGAACAGCTGAGATGGCACTAAATGTTGGCAGCAAAGTAAGGGAAATCAAAACCATTTTGGCAAAGTTGGAGACCATCTCTGTCTGCAGCTAATTTGCTGTCAGATGAGAGCTCCCTTAATTTTTTTGTGTGCTTTCCACCAAGAAAGATGGCAGCAATTAAATCTAATCGCTTTTGTCAGAGGTTTTATATATGTGGGTTAAAAGTGTTGTATAACATCGTTGCCGTGGTCATTTTGCTCTTTGCTGCACAAGAGTCAAAATTAGAGCCACTGCGGCAGGAGGGGACTGAACAAAACACAGCACATGAGAGCAACATTAAATACGTACAGTGGTAAAACAAGATTACTCCAGGCTGTAGGAGAAGAGCTGAACCAGAAAAAAAGCATTTGAACCTGTGGTTGAAATGGTTGTGGGGTTGCAGAATAGACCAATAGACCAAAGCTGATACAAACCCACTCCTCCTCCTCCCCAAAGGCTTTGATACAATCTCATGAGCTCTCCACAGCTCTTTGTGCTCAGCTGGAGTTGATACCATTTGGCGAACCCATATGCATAAACATACCTCACACTACAAATGGTCTTGCCCACTCTATTTACATCTAGAAAAGTTGTTACTGTTTGTACATATTGACTGCTTTATAGCACAATCTGCCCCAGGATACCTCCAGGGAATACGCGGTGCAATGCTCAGGGCAGAGCCGGTATGATGCTGGGTGACAAAACACCTGCTTACACCACGATAAAGCAAAGAGTTATGTAAAATTCATCACTGTCACTTCAAAAATCATTCATGGCAAACACAGCGAGCTGCAGCAGTCATTTCTTTTCCAGCCATAAAGAGGAGTTTGGAAAAGGCTTCAGAAGAAATTTATGGTGTTAAGCCAGTGCTCTGTAAGTGTTGTGACAGATAAAAAGGGGGAGATATCCTTCAAAATCACAGAAAAAAGAATAAGGCTCCTGATTACATTTTATATAAAGAAGCATATACGTATAATGCATGTATAGGTTTATATGCATTATATACATATACATACACGCATATAATGCGTACAACAGAGAAAAACACCAAACCAAGAGGTGCAGAATAAGAAGAACTAAAGATGCTTACCAGTTCAGATGCAGCCTCTCTTAATGTTGTTTCTTGGCTTCATCAAAACTTAAAAATCACAGAATTATTTCTTGCATTGGGGTCCTGGCATGTACTGTCCCATTTTAACTACTGGTAGCCTCAAACTAAGTGAACTAAAAATGGAAGGAGGTCATTATTGAACTAGACTCAATCCCAGCACCAAGCACCATTCCCAGCTGTTAAAATGGCAACAAAACATGAGCTTTCTATAGCGTGTTCACCGAGGCTACCTCAATGTATCTGAGAGCAGCAGCCCAGAAGGCATGGCCAAAAGATGACACTTTCTGGTAGATTCTGCATCTTTTCAAGATTTTCTTCCCCGTTGCAGGAAAACACACAATTGTTGTCTGTGCAAAAAACCAACCTTTCCCTATGGCCAAGTGATGGCACTGAGTGATGTGGTACAGTGGGCATGGTGGTGGGTGATGGGTTGATGGTTGGGCTTGATGACCCTAGTGGTCTCTTTCAACCTTAATGATTCTACGCTAATGGTTGTTTTATCCCATTGCCACCACTAACCTGTTGCTATTGAAGCACTTTATGCAAGCAGACTTTCCTGTATTCACTACAAAGCTTCATGGAAGCCACAGGCTTTACAAAAATAGAAAGTAATTACATAGGGTTTTAACATTACTGCGCTGCACTATTCTCAAGGGACTAAAGAATTTAGATGATTTTAGTCTTCTCCCTTATCTAGTAAGTGAACTATTTCTTAGCCCAAAATAGCATATCAGCAAGTGTAAAGCCACGTGTCTTCTTTTTGCTAATTTATTTCCCTCAAATTTACGTAGAGAAATGATTCAGAGACGTTCGTATCATCTTGAGAGTCACACGACCAGTTGTGCTGAAAACCTCCACGTGCCTAAGAAGTACAGAACGTCCTGCTGAACCCTTTCAGTCCTCAGAGATTACCGCCATGTCCACAGAACAGACCACACTCATGCAACCCAGATTCCTGGCTGCAGGAATAGCTGATCCGAAAGGCAGCAGTGCCAATGCTTCTGATTTCATCACCGACAGAGTGGAATTGAATGTTTCTCTGACATATTGAACTCTTGGATGTTGGGTTACATCAGAGCTTAAGCTTTTAGTTTGTGTTTTTCTGGAGAAAGCTATTTAAATCCCTTAACAAACACGGATTTGAACACAGCCAAACACGAGGACATAGTGTCCACACAAAGAAACTCCAGATGCAGCCACAGATACTCCAAGCAGGCTGTATTTTTGAACACAGTGAGCCCTCAAGTGTCCCAATAGATGCTCAGCAGAGGATGGGCTCTCGGGTAATACGATCACCAAGGGGGTGGAAGGTAAAAGAAACGACCAAGAAAGAGGAGAGTGACACAACATCTGTGACCACCGCTTGAACATCTGCACCTAGAAGATTTTGCTATGGTGCCACGCTACACAAAGGATTTACCCGTGTCTGTGCCACAGCCCACATCCAATTCACAGAATCATTTAGGTTGTAAAAGACCACTAAGACCACCAAGTCCAACACCAACCTTCCCCACCATGCCCACTACCCACGTTCATCAGTGACACATCTCCGCTGTTCTTGAACACCTCCAGGGCCAGTGATTCCATCTGTGCCTCTCTTTCTGAAAAGAAATGCTTCCCCCAAAATAAGTTAGACTTATAGACTGTCCCACTCTAGGAGCCTGGACTAGCCCTGGTGCTATTTTTATTTATCCAGATAAGGTGTTTTCAGGTATTTTCTCCGTCTGCCATACCTTGCTTTATGGTCAGTATTTTCCCCCATAACCTCAATGCTGAGTTACTCATAAAGAAGAAAAGAAATACATCTCAAGAAACAGAGCATAACATGAGGCCAAAAAGAGATCTGCAATTTCAAAAGCAGCCATTGACTTTGCCTCCTGTTTGCTTACAGGATGGGAACAGGACACAGCCTCCACTTTGGCCTTTGCTCAGTGTGGTGACATGCTAACAGCACTCCAATTCCAATGCAATGTTCAGCACGCGCTTAAGTGCCTTGATGGATTTAGGAACATCAAAGCTGTTCAGTGAATCAGCTCTGCTTCTTACTGTGCAGCACACCTTCCTCAACTGCAAGACAGCTATTAGGGACAGTGGGTTAATTATCTGGCTGAGCTGTTTGCCAGTGTGAGTCACATTCTTCTTGCCTGATGAGGTTAAAAGCCAGCACGAGCAGTCCTTGCTAAAGTGTGCTCAGTAAAACTGAAAAAGGCAAGAAATCACTTCAAGCAAAAGAGATAAGCTATATTTTGGTCATGCTCACAGATGTCTTATTACCAATTCCAAAATATCTCAGGAGGGCTTACAAAATGCATTCCCTTTTTAACTTCCTCCAAGCCCATTGCCATGTCTGATTCTTCACAATTATGCAGGTAGAAATGTCAGTGCAGGGAGTGCTCTAAAGAAGCAACTGCAAAATACAATTTCCAGGGTTTTCCAGGAAGCCCAAAAATTCTGCTCCAAATCCACAAGTGCCACCTGCTGTCCTCCTACCACTGAATGCCTTTTTGACTACCACACTCTGGTGGCTTCTGAACAAGAACAGATATACCTTTCACAATGGGAGAATTAACAGCTTGGAGTTCACACCTTTAGAACTTCATCTGTGGGAACCTGAATGGTGACAGAACATCTTTGATGGTTTTCACACTGAAATAATTTGCTAGCCCAATGTTTTTCACACTACCCACTTATTCCAGCCCCAGAACCATCACCATGGCAGAGCAGAGGAGCAGTTCAACTTGGACACCGCTTGTTGTTAGCTGCCCATGGAGGATGCTCAAGCTCTGTAACCACAGGAGGGAATGAAGGCACATTCCCTGGCAGGGCAGGCTTAAGTAGCTCAAAGAAACTATGCATACAGACGTGGAGCTGTATAACCCTCATACCTCAGTGACACCAGCAATTTGGTGCTTCCTCATTTTGTGAGAACACAGGAACACTGGAGGCTCTTTTTACAGGCCTGGAAAATCATTTTCCACAGCATGACTGGGTCTGGAAGCAATATTAGCAATGTGGAAAGCACATTTCTCTGTCAGCAGCACAGCAGCTTTCCTAGACAGCCCAGACACCTGCAGGACATGGACACGCAAGAGGAGATTCCCTGGTGTGATCTGCTCCACTCCTGTAACCACAAGAAAATACCAACTTTAAAGGCTCTCATCTAATCAAGCCTCCCTGCATTGAGCTACAGACAGGCAGAACCACGCTCTGTGAATGTCTCTACATTAAATCTCAGAGAGAAGACAGCTTGCAGACTGTTGGTATGTTGCAATGTTTTCTCCTTTCTCATATTCACAAGCCTGCAGGCTGACTCTCCCCTCAGCCCAGGAGCAGGCTATTGGCAATGGGTTGAACTTCAGCCCATCCTGTAGGATTTCTGACACAGCATGAACTGGAATCAGCCCTTCAGTCCAAGCAACCACCCAGCCATTGGGTGTGACAGCTCAACTCGTAATACCGCACAATGAGATGCTAAAGATTAGTATTATTGTAAATAATTTGATTAAAGCTGCCCACTACTTACAGCTTCTGCCACAAAAGACTTGAAGCTTAGATTTAAGCTTAGGTGCTTTCATACTAAAGTGTTTATATCATACAGAATGACAGACTTGTCAGTCTGCTGCATGAGGACCCCAAAGAGTCAAGCCAACACAGAGACTCAGAAACACATGCATGTATGTAGAGCAGCACCTGTAGAGCAGATGGCATCTCTCAGCCAAGAAGAAAACAAATGGGCAGCGATATTATATATATGTTTACATGTATATGGGATATAAGGAAAAAAAGTTGCTTACATTAAGTGTGGTGAGGCATTGGCACAGACTGCCTGGAGAGGTGGAGGTGCCCCATCCCTGAAGACACCCAAGGTCAGGACGGATGGGCTCTGAGCACTGATGGAGTTGTGGGTGCCCCTGCTCAGTGCAGGGAGTTGGACCAGATGGCCTTGAAGGGTCCCTTCCAACTCAAATGATTCCATGATTCTATAATCAACTACTCCTGACTTTATGTCCACCCCCACAAGACACAACGTAGGTACATTGTTTGCAATCCTGAGAAGGATTAAAGACAGCAGTACTGCAGGACGTGAGCCTGTTTCACATAACAGTATCTCACCATGTTAGAGCATATTCCACGCAGGCAATACTGGAGAGAAGGTGAATCTTAACATATGACTACCATTTGAGTACAGCTGTACTCCTTTCTTTTTGAGATATGCAGAAATTGTAAGGCCCATTATAAGTTCTATTAACATGAAGTTTAATTTAATATGGGTAAATGAGGTGTGGGTGTAATGATGTATTAGAAACAATGCTATTAGCCAGAAATTTATAGTAGTCTCATGAGGTAGAAAAGGAAACTAAAGAAATGATATTTAGTTAAGTTCTATTATTGGGTGTTTGTTAGTTTGTTAATATAGACTTGTTTTTGCTTTGTAATCAAGCGCAACATTATTCTATTATCATGGTTATACTGTTATTACAATGTACTTGTGGTTGATTACGAATCAAAGCCGGTCATAACTATGATAATAAAACAACGCGTTAACATAATAATCTAGCAAAATGTAATAAATGAAGTGTTGCCATAGATTCAGCAGATATACGAGAGTAATATGGGTACCCTGGTAGAATAGTTACTCCCAAGATATTTAACACAGTGTGGGCTTGAGGAACACCTGAAAAAGAATCTATATGGAAAGAAGATAAAGTAAGGTGGAATGGGTATATTTAAAAAGCTTCATTTTGGGAAGATGTTTTTCCCATGTTTGTGCTTTTCAACATCAACTTGCCACATTATGTGCAACAAATAACCCTCTTCTGCTGTTGTGCGTCTTGCATGGAGACAGCTATTTAGATCTTAACAGCAAAGCATACTCACAACCTTCATCTTCTGCTGTGCTGATAAGCATTCATTTCGACAAGGGATAAACAAAAGGTTAACTTTTCTGAAGGCGAATTCAGGATTTTACACAACAAACTCAAAATTTACACAGCGGAAAGAGAAGTAGTCACCTTTCAGAACAAACACGAGGACACAGCTCTGCTGCCTCTTAAAACCAGTCATCAATATTCATAGGTGTCAGATATGCATTTACAGTCTTCCGCATCCCAGTGGGTGCCAAATAGGGATGGTAAAAGCCTGTCATACAATTTCCATATCTCAGCAACACCAAGACTTTTTCCTACAGCTGTTGCGTTTGATTGTGGATGGAAGTAGACTTCGATAAAAACAAACAAAACACCTAAAACTTACTTAAAATAAACACATCACAAAACATTATGCATCAGGAGGTGGAAATGGATTGGTTAGGGTAACAACTGGTCTATTGTGATATCTCCAACGCAGTCAAAAAAGGGAGTCTGCAGCCAGCATGTCAACAGGAACAGAAATCAAACCACCCAAGAAACAATAATCATCAGAATCCAACCAACAGCCTTGTCTTGCCCACAAAATACTGCACGTTTTACATGAGTAGAGAGTGATTAGAGCCATTCCCCCTTGTTTTAACTCAAAAGTGGGAGATGAAGGTTAGATTTTGGGGAACTCTTTCACAGAGAGGTGGTGAGGTCCTGCACTGCTGCCCAGAGCTGTGGGTGCCCCATCTCTGGAGGTGCCCGAGGGCATGGACTGGTGAGGAGCAGCCAGCCATGGGGTGTGGAACTGGGTGGAAGAAGTGGACTGTATGCTTGAAAGTAATACATGAATCCAAAGTGTTGATATAGCACGTACTGGTAATCACAGCCTAGGCTCTGTGACAAGTTCATGCACAAATTCCCCTCATCTCATTAGCATCTTTAATGACAATTCTGGTAGAAAAGAGAGAGAGGATTACATTGTGTTTCTCTTGTGAGTTGTCCATTCAGAAAAGGATTGTATTGCGTCAATAAGGCTGTGTGCAAATTAGTGCAAGGCAGAGAAATTGGCATGTGGCCCTTCTTCCATCAATGTAATTTCCATTTAATTACTGCGCAAGCAGATGAATCACATCACAGCCTCTTTCCCAGCATGTGCTGATAAAACAAGAAGTGGGAACTTAATGGTACTGTCACCACTATGTCTCAGGGATGTGAACTGCCCTACAAGGGTATTTATGCATATTTTAATGAATATTAGGGAACTGTAGAGTCAAAATTTCAAGGGATATGCCACATGAATTAGAGAGAGACTTTAAAGCCATCACTTGCTCTGGAAAATTTAATGATATCGATTCAGCAGTCAGATGCAAAAGGAAGGAGTTAATTCTGAGTTAATTCATACAATCCTGGAAAGATTCATAATTCAAAATACGTTATGAAATGGGTATATTTACCATACAGTAGATCTAAGTGTTTGGAGGTTTCACCTTGTTTCCCTCATGATTCCGTTCCACGTTTTGCACAATAGCAGTCTATACCATTTATATATGTAGGCTCCCAAACAATGGTGGTGATTTTTCCATGCTTTCAAGCTCAAAAGACTTGTTGGTCCATTTCATACACTGAAAACATTTCACTGGGCCCTTTTCTTATCACCATCACTTACGCGGAGCCATAAGGCAAGAAATTTTCATACTATTACATCTACCACATAAAGAATGCTAAAAACACCACACGCCAAATAGAAAACAGTGACACAGTACTTTGGAAGCGACAAATATCACAGGATGTCCCCCAAAAGAACAAAATGGTGGCAGGAAGTATCTATCTACATGCAACAAGTCTTCCCCAGTGAATGCAGGGCATAATTCCCACACAGGATGAGGACGAAACACTTCTATCAGTTATGCATCAAGTCAGAACCGAGTACAGAAATGCAGCTGACCAAGCATAGAGTGGTTCTGCCTTGCCCCTAAAGCTCTCCACTACCTGCAGCTGCAGCCAGCACAGGAAAATGAGCCATATGTTAATCTTTACAACAGATGGCAAGTAGGACCATTCCTGGAAATTATAACTGCTTGTTGGCAAGTGCAAGGCACACAGCTAACTTGCTCCTCCATCCCAGTGTCATTCTGCTGGGGTGAGTGAGAGGAAGGAGCAAGAGCTCAGCATGAGATAAAACATCCTCAATATTTAGAGTGTGGAAGTGTTGCTGGAGGGGAAGCGAGTGCCTGTAGGGTAACAGAAAATAAGAGTGGTTGTAGTAATCTGGTGTGAGGTATTCCTGATGAAACCACTGAGATGCACAAGCTAGCCTAGCATGGTCACTCCTGTATTTTAAATGCCACTCACGTACTCACTGTATGTAATGCACAACACTGCATTTCCCACATCTGTAAATTAACGTTTGGGTAAAAGTCAGGAAGAGTGACTATTCTTTTCTCCTTGCTATTCCAAGGAATTTATTTTCTCTCGAAATCCCTCTGTTTGCAGAAATCAATAGAAGCAAACATCAGTCCGCAGGCAACTCCCTTGCTTGCTGAGCAGCTGCTGCTGGAGCCGCAGGCTTTGCGGTGTGGTTGGAGAGGTGGGGCACACATCAACTGAGCTGCTCTCCAGATGGCCAACAGATTGGGAAAATGAGAGAGGCCTGAGCTGCAGCTGAGGTTTGCAAAGGGCCACCAAGGTTGGGGCGAGCATTTGTAGCTAAGAAAGTCTTTGCAAGAGGTAAAGATACACAGAGATAGATCGATACGGTGCCGTACACTGAAATGAACTCAGCCTTTGCAAAATGCCTGGAATTCTCATTGTGATTTATCACTTCCCTTCATCTTGAGATGTGTGTTTCAACACACCCAAGGGTGGCTGTGCCTCACCCAAGAGCAATGCTGCTCTCCCTCCCAGATGAGGCTCCATCTGCCTATGGGAAACACGTCAGCTGTCTTCGTTTGACGGGTGAGCCTGGCAAACCGCCTGGCACCTTTACAAAGCAGCAAATTTATCTCCAGAGCTGTTTATTGTCACAGAGTCTTTCTGCTCCTATACAACAGTTCTGCTTTCCCTCACTGTCTTCTATCAATTCCTGGTTTGCCACAAAACACGTAACTCTATATTTCTCTTCAACTCAACTCGTAAAAGTTAATTACAATGAGGCAACGCACTTACAGAGCTACTACTGGAGCTAACAGGCTACTGTCATAAAAAGTAAACAAAAAAATCACGCATTTTAAAGCACATTTAGCTTCACTGATTTAGAAGCAAATTGGGCATGAGATGATTGCACTGACAGCATTAAAACTCCTGCTGTATTTAAACTGACATCAGTTCTCCTGTAAAACAAAGATGCAACTGTATTCACTCTGGGTTTTGAGGCTCCACTGGCCTCATCAAGCCCTTAAAGTCCCGTAGATTTTAAAATCTTTTGCATTTTTGTAGCAAAAGGATGGAATTAAAAACAGATTGAAATCCTTGTGTTAAATAACAGAACTTCATGGTGCTCTATTCAGAAACATTCTAGTGAGCCACAATTGAACACACAGGATTTCTTTTGGACGGGCAGCTCCAACATTTCACTGGGCAGACAAGACCTGCCTGTCAAATGCAGAGTCTAAAATACGACCATTAGCTCCCTGGTTGGATACAGTTTGTGTGGTGTGAGTAGAATAGGAAACTATAAGGCCATACATTCAGCTGGTACAAGCAGGAGTTGCTCCATCGAGATCACTGAGGGTGGGTTTACCTCTTCTGTTCATTTTCCAGAATTTGGGAAGAGGCTGAAGCTGGGCTCTGTTGTCTACATTTGGACTGCCAAGGAAACACCTTCCCTGAGACACCATTTACTCGGTTAGTTCTTACTTAGGGCTGCTGTCAGGGGATGTTCTGGGGTAACATGAAGCGATGCAGAAAACTTACCTCCACCTATCAACTGCTTACCTGAGCAGGTAACAACCTGCTCCTATTAGCAAACTGATTTCTGGCTTTGTTTTAGACCACAGCCCTTAATTGGTTTAGAGGCTGTGGGCCTAACTTTGTGCCTTCTTCTGATGTAGCAGTGAGAGAGGAAATGCTGATAACAGATTTCCCGTAGTAAAACTGCAAAGGAAAAGCAGCCCAGGTTGTCCCCTTTTGAAGGAAAGTTGCAAGGCTCATTTACTCCTCCTTACAAAGCACAGGACATCAGAAGCTCTGCTATTTTTCACCCAACAGCATTTGGACTTTCTATTTCAAAGCTTCTACTTACAGGAAAGTTGAGGATGGCAAAGATATGAATTTTGAGTTGGAAATGAAGCGCTCAGAGATTTGTCATGGCTTTCTGTTGCTACACAAATCCCACACACAGATCCAGACTTCAGCAGCCCAACAGCAGGCAGACCTGAAAGCAAACAGTCTCTGGAAAATGGGAGATATGACTGCAATAGCTCTGCCTTACCTACATCTGGCAGTAACAGCATGCAGTGAGTCAGAAAGTCTTTTCAAATCCTCGTTCCTGTGAGATCAGGAAACTCTCCTTGGAGTCTACAGTTTTGTTTTCCTATTTGGATCATAGAAAATCTGATTTCTTTGTCTGAGGTGATTTGCTTCCTCCACCTTTGCATTTATTTGTACAACCAAAACCAACCAGCCAGCCAAAAAGTCCTCACTCTCAGCTAATCGGTCCCAGAAGAGATTAGTTTTCTTCCAACAGAAAAGACAGAAAAAAAGAGAAGCACCTCAAAGAGCACCAACCACACAAAGCCAACACAAAGGCAATGGCAAGTAGCTCTCATCCCCAAATGCAAAAGAATGTGAATGTCCATTGAAACTGGGAACATCAGAAGGGACAATGTTCCTTCCCATTCCATTCCTTTAGTAATAGGCTCCCCAGGGAGGTGGTTGAGTCACCATCTCTGAATGAGTTTAAAAACCATCTGGATGTGGTGCTCAGGGACACGATTTGGCAGAGGGTTGCTAGAGTTGGGGTAGTACAGTTAGGTTGTGGTTGGAGTTGAAGGTTTTTAAGGCCTTTTCCAACCTGAGTAATACTATGATTTTATGATCAGGACCTTCAATCTGAGAAACATTCCAGGACATTGACTGTATTAGGTCATTTTACTGGCACAGGTGCCAGCTCATTGCTCTTTACCTACGTGCATCATGAACTTTTAATGAGAGAGTCACCTGTGCTTTGTGTGCACTGCGTTGGTAGAGATTTCCTTACGCTCAGAGGAACCAGTAAAACCTATGTGACCCTTCTACAGGAAGGATGCTACTGTAGTTGTGCCAAGAGCTACAGCTGTCACCTGGCAGGAGTATAAAGAGGGATGAGGAGGCAAAAAAATACTCTGGCTAAAACTCCAGCCTGTCTGAACAAGCTGCCAACGTTCCCCCTGACCTTACTGTGCTCAGGATCTGGTGCGTTCTGCAAGAAGCCATTCCCGAGATCCACCCGTAAGCATGGGGAAAAAATCACACAGTGTCACCCACCTGCAGGCTGCTGGCACTGACCACAGCAAAGGAGGCGGCAAAATGACATTTAGACAACAGGATCTACAGTTTCCTTTAGCATTCTCGTTTCACCTTTTTATATTTAGAGAGGAAAACAGGGCAAAAGGGGAGGGAAATGGGGAGAATAACTCTTCTCTTTCTACCTGGCAATTCCCCTTTAATCTCAGATACATGGATTCATGCTTCCATGCAGCCTTTAGCAGATGAACACAACCAGTTCTGCTCAGGCCTTTCTGCAGGAGGCACCATCCTTCCAAGAGCCTGCCAAACCCACAGGGCAAATGATCAGAGTGTGCAGCATCCCTCAGAGCATCTGGAAATCAGGCCCAGGCTGAGCTCAGCAATGCACTCATTATTGGGTGGTGCAAGCGTGGATTGCACATACCTGCCTCAAAGCAGCCACACAGCCCTCTGTGTGACCACCCAACCTACCACAAACAGAAGGTGTTTGGTTTGGTGCTGTTTTCCCTCATGCTGAGTCCACACACGGCAGCAGATTGGGGACTGAAGGTTCCATTAACCCACAGCAGAGTATGCAGCCCGTTGCTTAACAGCAAGAGGTGAGGAGAAGCAAAAGAGCATGTTTACAAATGGGAAGAAAATATTATTCTCTGGTGTTTTCTCCTAAAGCTGGTGTGTGGGCAGGATCCTCTTGTCAATGGAAACGAGCACGGGGAGGATAATAATAAATATCACTGCCTACACAGAGAAGAAGGATGAAGCCAACGCTGAGCGATACACGGGCAGCACAGAGAGGAGAAATAATAAGAAAGAGGCAAATGGTGAAAAAAAATTACTGGTGTTCATTCTGCCTCCATACCTGACAGCAAAAACTGGTCTTCAGAGACCCACAAACCGCTGCTACGATGTGGATTATGGGTGAGCTCAAATTAGTAATAAGGACCCGCAACGAAACCACTGGGCTCTACACGTAGTAGGTGAGAGAAGCAAAATTCAGGCTCTCATAAAGCTGGCACTGATTGACAGCTGAGCACAGAAACCTGCTCCTGGACCCACAGCTTTGGCCACTTCCCATGCAAGATTCTCAGCAGTTTTCATGGGGCTGAAGTACGGATTTCATAGAATCATTAAGGTCAGAAAAGACCTCTAAGATCAAGTCCAACTGTCAAGCCATCACCATTAGCACAACAGGTCACTGTAGAGCAAACAGAACGGGGACACAAACTCCCTGATACTACACAAATAGTCCACCAGCAACAAGAGTAATCCT
The DNA here is from genome assembly GCF_039878825.1 of Excalfactoria chinensis. NCBI lineage: Eukaryota > Metazoa > Chordata > Aves > Galliformes > Phasianidae > Excalfactoria > Excalfactoria chinensis. The sequence goes on along the minus strand of NC_092828.1, from coordinate 83,052,735 downwards.
GTCCCTCTTCCAGCTTTCCATGGGAGGAATGCTGTAGAAATGGAGACACTTCTGCAGAGTTCTCAGTTTCAGCAACACAGAATATTTTGTTTTAAAAAGTCTATTGACACAGAAGCATTTGGAGCAACTCTAGCTGCCATAATATGCCAACATGGGGAGCTGTGCATGTCCAGAGCTGACAGGATTCCCAAATTCTGGGTTTGGTAGGTGAATGGCAAAGACATTTGGGTACACAGCACAATGGAAACCAGACTTCCAGGGGCTACAGCACAGCAGGAAGAGGAGAGGCAGCTTTGCAGATGGAAGCATTTGCTTCCAGAGCACGTAATGAATAACAGCATGCGTTTCCAAACAGAAAGCACATACAAGCACACCTTGTGCAACATAACCTTCATTCCTGCAACTGGAGTTAATGAAGCTTTGCTGAGAGCGGAGGAGGGACACTTGTGCATTAGTTACGTTGGTTATTAACACCCAGTTCACTTGTCCTGCCTTGGGAAACAGATGGCAGCGCAGGCAGGATGGATATCAGAATATCATGGGGGTTGGGTCACAGTGATGGTTGGCTACACCTTGGCAGCGCTGTCCCACAGTGCTCATTGTGGCTTTGGCCCTACATGTTGCACTCAGCAGAGAGCACAGCCTGGCTGGGGATCTAGTCTAGACTCAAATCTTACTATCAGACAAACACAGCAGGAATGCAGACACAAGGAGCAGCCCGGATCCAGCACAGGTCTCATTCAGTATAGGGCCAAGGTATCAACCATTAGGCCTTGCTCCCACCTTCCTTGTGGGGCCATTCAGACCGGTGCTTGGGGTATGCTAACAGCAAGCTCTGCCAGCTCCACTCCCTCCTCTTATTCCAAAATATCTCCGTGTCTGTCACAGCCCGCTTGCCATGATAATACTGCTGCTCATTGCAAATTTAGCAGCTGCTGTTGCTCTGTATGCTCACAGTTCAGCTGAGGAAGGGACAGATTCATCCCAAGGGAGAGAGAAGAGCTTCCACGCCGAAGATTTAGAGTGGGTCCCACGAAATTATTTAGGAAGAATTTACAACGCAAGCCAAGGTTTTACTAAAATCTGAATTTTTATGGGGCTGCTTCCTATTATATTAAAAGTGACAGGCTTTCTAAATCTGCCTGCAAAGCTGCAGCGCGCACATAAAAACAGCTCAGTTGCCACTAAAGAACATTACCATCTGCCCAAAGAACTGAGAGCAGGTCAGACACTGAACACTGTTCTCATTTTCTCTACTAGAAGAAAGATATATCCTGCAGATGTTGCTTAGAAATGATACAGGACTGCTTCCCAACTTTGGGCTGAGATTTAAACCACAAATCCAGTAAACTCAAAGTAATGCTTTAACGTCAGTTCCTTTTATTTCCTGGTCCACCCAGTGTTTCCAGTTCACCAGTTAAACAAACAAAAAAGCCCAACTGAATGGATCCAGCCCATACTGGTGTCATTCTACAAGTATCAGGTTTGATTTCACACCTCTCATTACAAAAGAATACAAAAGTCCTGAGGTCTTCAGCCAACACATCAATACTAAAACATCAAAGTAATGGAAAAGGATAACAAAAGACCAGAATCAGTTAAACTAATACTTAAGAGCTAATAAACTCTAAGGAAATAAGCTAATAAACTTTAGAACTAATAAACTAATACTTCAGAGCACTGTGGGCTTTATTTCCAAGTGCTGTGCCTTGCTCAGATGATGGCACTTTCCCCACCAGCCAGGCTTCCAAGTCTTCATTGTGCTAAGTCCAAAATAAAAGTTTTAAGAAAAAACTACAAACAAGATAAAAAGGCAAAAATAAGGCACGGATAATCTCTGATGAGATCAGAAATGGAATTAAGAAGAAATCTATGTGAATGGAGCAAGGCCAGCCCTCAATATAATGATTAAAAGATAAAGGGTCCTTCTGGAAATGCTTTGGGAACAGACTGATGCTAATACAAAAGACCAAATTTGCTCACTGCTGAGAAATGACACATAGCAACACTCCCTCCTCCTGCCAGATGCGATCGTCTGCAGCCCTGAGCTCATGCACTGGTTTCAGCTCTCCACACTTGATTCTCACTTGAGCAGTAACTTACTCAGCAACACCTTGTCCTTGCTTTGCTCCATCAGCTCTCCCTGCAAGCTGTTTGCTGCTTTCAGGGAGCACCACTGCAGAAAGGCAGACCGGGATCAGGTGAAAGGAGACGGCAGAAGCAGCTGTTGGACTGACAGCTCTTCCTGCTCCCCCCACCCTTCCCTCTGCACCCTTCCCTCTACAGAAGGCTGCTGCAAGTGCTCAGCACATATCTGTCACTGCATAATAATGATGATAATTAGCAATAATAACAATAATCTGGATGTAAAGCTGCTCCAGTACACAGTGCTAATGGATGCTACTTCTAATAGCAGCCTTGCTGGAAGCTGTGTTGGGCCACCAGCTTTATGATGTTTGAATCTCAGGCAGAAGCCTGAACACATGGAGACCAGGACATGTCATTGACAGCTGTTAACCCATTGGTCTGGAGTGGTTAGAGCAGAGAAAGGTTTGATATCTTCTGGAATTTCTGCTTGGAGTAGATGATGTCAAAGACTGATTGTCTTCAGTAGGCACCGTGGGGATGGATGAATGGTTGGACTAGATGATCTTAGTGGTCCTTAATGATTTGATGATTCTAATGAAGGAATACAAGAGAAAACTATTTTATGGGCTTTCTCTTGCCCATAACCACTGGAGACAGTGCCAACCTATCACTGGTTTTCCCTAAACCACCCTAAGGAGTACATCTCGGTACATTGTCAGAAGCTCCATCATGAGCAGAACAGCTGATGCCCTCCTAGGTCATGCTCATATCTTTAGTTACATCCGAAGTTTCTCCACTGAGATCAAGCACAGTTTTAATGTTTCATTTACTCTCTCTGATGCTTGCTTATTAATTAGCTCATTAATTTAATTCTTTAGGAATTACATGCCATGGAAAATGTACTCAGTTGTCAAAAGCAACTCATCTATTAGTACAAGACATTCAAGAAAGACTAATTGATACATACATCAGAGCACTGACTAAATGGTGAGGAACCCAGCATAATGCCTCCTGCCATTACTTCCTTTGTGCATAAGTTATGGAATTAATTGGCAACTTGATTTTTCCTTCTGAAAACAAATGGGGGAAAAAACCCAACACAAATCAAACACACACACAGGAAAGGGCAGCATTTGTGGACAGAGAGCATCTATTGGATTTTCTGGTTATGGTTCAAGTGAAATCTCTTCAGTCAATCTCATTAAATGAAAATTAAGGAAATGAACCTACTCTGCAAGCTAGAAACGATCATTGGGTCTCAGAGAGGTGATGTGGAAGTGTGCTCAACTATTTATTACTTGTGTTTTTTAAGGTTCCCTTCTGATTGCAGAAATTAAAAGTAACTTCTACAACTCTAGCAGAGATCCGCTGCTGTATTGGTTATTAATATACAGATGGTAGCAAATGTACAGAAAGTATAAGTAAAGGAAAACTCACCAGTGGTGGTGCCTTGGCCAAAGAAGCTGGAGCAGTCCTCACTGGTGAGCAATCTCCAAGAGATACTGCTTCAGTGGGAGACAGCCCTTAAATGAGGTCTCAGAGGGGATGGAGTCGAGTTCCACCCCTTCCGGGAGCACAGCTACATCACTTTCACCTGTGCTCCCACAGCTGACCCCATACTTGCCTCAGCTGATTAATCAGAGGTTCAGGCTGTGATTATCAATCTCCCATACAGCTGCATACATTTCTCTGTATGGCAGCTTTCAAATATCCCAGTGTCAAAAAGTATGGGCTACAAAGTATGTAGGTTAAAATACACAGGATAAAAATGACCCCTCATTCTCAACTGCATCTCCAATCCTCGTCTTCGGCCATGAACCCCAGATACTCCCAGCTGAAGTGTGAATATTCCCCCCACCCCCTTTCCTTAATCACTTCTGGCACTGGATTGTGAACTATCACGGCAAACAATGCAAAACCTATTAAAGCAATTTTAAAGACTTTTCTTGACTTCTAGCAGTTAGAAAAAAAAAGACAAATTCCAATGTTCCCCTGGCCACGGTGGTGCCTAAAGTGCTTGCAGGCTGCTGCAGAAAGAGGGATTTTCCTGAAGGTCTAATATTAGTGCTCCGCTAGAAGAAAAAGGAATCACTGCGGTTCCTCTTCAAATCAATGATATTTACTTGCCTTTAAATACATAGCGTACTTCACAACTTTAAATGACCTTAAGGAATAATTTCTAGGAACAACAGAAAATCCATTTCCATTACTTTCCAAAGACTTGGAAAGTTTATATGTTGAGGATCACTGCCATAAATTCACCTTTTAGACTCACCAAGTAACTCAGAATTTATGCAAGTGCAGGTCAGTCAAATAATTCTGTATTTATATGCTCCCTGTCAAGCTCTGGAGAACCACAAGCAAGGCGCTAAAAATAAAATACCTGTGCTGTAATTTGCAGAAGATTTAGAGATAGAACTGTTATGATAGCCCAGAATAAAAGGCTTTATGTGTAAGAACTCAATGGATTGGTCGGTATCTAAATCACATATTGATTTAACTCTCTGGAGACAGGTTATATAAGCTTTGGAATTATGTATTCTAGATCAATGTGTTTTCAAAATGAATCTCTGGCTGATTTAATCATCTGGGCAAGTGAAGAAGTCACATAAATATCTCTAAATTTTACTTTATAGGACAGTTAACCAATTTCTAATCAAATCAGTAAGTAAACAGCATTATTTGTTTCCAACAAATATCAATATTAAAGTAGTTTTCAAAGGAAGTCTCAAAACAGACATCAAAAATGATAAAACACTATATATTAAAAGCACACCCATTACATTGATACGCGTGTGTACAAGCATGGTGATCAGAGATACAGAAGCAAACGCAGTATCACTTTGTGATATCCAATGATGGAGAGCCCTAGCACCACACTGAGAAATGGGTTCACAGTCTCAGACAGAGAAGAGTTGGATGTGGTGGGTGTTTCACTCCTCTGAAGTGCTAACCATGCTCCTAGACTGTATCACTACTCTCCCACAGCACAGGACAAATGCACTGATCCCAGTGCAAGAGGGAAGAGTCACACATCAATAATGAGTGCTCACACATACAGGTCTTACGTCGGCTTAAACAGAGGAAGTTGTTCTTGGGTTGGAAATAGGGAAACTGAGGCACAGACATGCAAAATGATTCCCTGAAAGGAACAGGGCAAGATGAACAAATGCCAAGAATGTTCTCCTGAGTGCCCAAGCTATCATGTGCAGAACTCCTTTCTACATTAGCACTCAAATCCCACTTAGGTCAGTGGGATTCAAGCTCAAGGACCTCACGTAGAGCTGGCTCAGCTCCAACCACATCACCCTGCTTTTCCCAAAGCTCTGGTTTCCTAGCCAATTTAGGGGCAGTTCCACCAAGAAGATAAAAGAGGGACTCAGTGCTGCAGCTTTCCAGGGCATACTCAGCAATAAAAATCAACACCGACGCTGTGCATGTGTCATTCCTGGCAGCAAGGAAACAAGCAGGGAGTGCCAATAAGGAGGGAAGCCACTTACCATACAGCACTGCAATGAGCGACACGGGCATGACCAGGATACCCACCAGCATGTCTGCCACCGCCAAGGACATCAGGAAGAAGTTTGTGGCGTTCTGCAACTTCTTCTCCAAGGACACAGCCATAATTACCAGTATGTTGCCCCCGATGGTGAGCAGGATGATGACCAAGATCAAAAGGGCTGGCCAGTTCTTCTCTCTCACTGACATCCGAGAGACTTCACCCTTCTCAGAGGCATTGAGAGGATCGGATGTAGGCAAACTCTGATTCAGAGTCAAATTGGTGCTTAAAGACCAAGCCATGAGACCACCATGCAAACTAAAATCCAGCGTAACAGACACTGTTGTCAAGCTGAGTAATATTCCAGTGCTACTTAAAGTGCTCATCGTCTGGGACTGCTTTTTCTGTCTCTTAACTGTGCCACAGAGGTGATCCCTTTTCCAAACTGTGGGTCCAAAGCAGATGCCGAACTTCACAAAACCTGAGCCAGGAAATCATTTGATCTCCCATGGTGAATCAGACCTTACAGAAGTCAGAGTGGAGTTCCTCTGGTTCCCCTGGGAGCAGTGGAAGGTGACCGCCGACCAACAGCCTTGAGGGGCAGTAGGCTTTGCAATCTCCGGCTGAATCCCACGTCCACCATTCTGAAAAGGAAAGAAAAATTGCATTCTTAACCAAAATCACAGTGCATACAACACCTTTTTTTTCTTATCCTCATGCAAGTGACATTCTTATTCTCTCTCTTCCTGCTGGCTAGGACGTTCTCCAGACTGCACGTAATTTATCTTGTGGGTACAGACTATGCCTATAATCATGGGGGAGAGAGGGAGAGAATCACATCAGTGTGCTCTGTCTGGTTAAAAGCTGATTATCACTAATTAAATGTTTTGTGAAATCTGCAAAGGCAAATGCGAAGAACAAAATATGTTGCGGTTGATAGCCACTTTACAGATACTCTGCCACTGTGTAAAATAGTATTTGTGTGAAATTCCAACCAACCCAGACAGCACAGTCACAGCACAGGGTAAACCGTCTCCTTAAGCTGGGAGTGGTTGGATATATTTTGTATATTTTGAGGAAAAAGCAAGCAGTCATTGTAGAACGCTCAGATGTTAGTGATGAACTCTCCCATGATAATAAAGACCACACTTTATTTGGAAACAAACGGTATATTAAACCCAACACACACCAGGTGACAGCATACAGTGTTATACCACCAGCCGCTCCAAACAAAAAGAGATCTTAAAGGGGACGTCTTCCCAGCCTTGGCTAAATCACATCCTCAAGAACACAACTGTTTTGGCTGCCAATAGCATTCAACACATGAAAACAGCAGCTCATTTCCAGCACATCAGAATCCAGGATCCCAACGACAGGGAAAACTTGGTGGTGTACAGAACAGGACCCAAAACACAGAAGGAGAGCAGATAGCACGAGAAGGAAACATACACTGCATGGAAGAAGGCCACAAGGTAGAATAAATCAAATAGCATGAAGTATCCCCCTGAACTTTTTGTATAATCCACAGGAAAAGAGCTCTGTCATTACTAAACAAATATACAAAGGCAGGTTTTAGTCCATGAATACGTTGTGTTAGAGATGTGAGAGACAGCAATTTGCTCCCGGGGGATTAAAAGCTAAACGTAACGTATGGGATTACATGAGATTTTACATAAAATAAGAAATGCTCAGAGTCCTATAATGAAATGTTTAACATTCATGGAGGTTTTGGGAAACTTACTAATGGGCTTCATGCAGAAAAACGTTTCTTAAATGAGCAGTGTGTACAATGAACCCAGATTTGCTTCTGCATTATAGCTAATTACTCCCCAAGGGTCTCTAAACCTCATATTTAGGAAGAAGTTTTTGCACTGTGTGCACAGAAAATAATTTCACAGCTGCACATGAGGATGAATTAGTGAGAAATCATTGGGCCATTTATTTTTCCAATGTCTCCAGTCTAAAACAAATCTACTGAAAGTTTCCAAAGACTTGGATGTATCTTTTTCAGAACACAGCAAAGCTGTGAACAAAATACCCTTCCTTCCAAATCACTTTGGCACAATGATCTGGGGGGTGCAGAGCAGCATTGTAGCACCTGAGTTTTACTGTGCAGCACAGCCCCAGTGGGAACCCCCAGGTGTCCAGAAATGTTCGCTTTGGCTCTCTGGCTCTTGGGCATTCCTCATCATGTCACACCAATAGTTTGGATGGACGAGTAGAAAAATCACATCTGAACTCAAGGAAATGGTTCCTGCACAAAGTTAGGACTGGTGCAGGCAAACTTCTCAGCAAGAAATCACCGTTCTAAAAATGAACACATTTCCCAATAGTTCAGACTGTGAGGGTAGAAATGAATCTCAGAATGCAAAGCTCATCTTTTCTATTAACGGGAATTAGGACTTACTTTAAAAGTCGGCCTACTCGCCTGTCTGTTATTCAGAGTGACTCAAAGAGAACCATTCATGTGCCAAATAGAGATACAAGCGAAAGAGAGGGAAACTGTGAAGGCACCTGAAAAAAAAACCCCACATTTTCCCATGTGCAGTTCAAAGATCCAAAGTGCAATCCCATGAATAACTGTGTGCATGCACAGAAGTATAGAAAAGAAGCAATGAACTAGCAGGAGCTCTGCCTTACCCTACAGCCCCCCAAACCATGGCTGACTTGGATGGAGGATGTTGACACCGCTCATGTTTTACTGGCTATAGAATTGCTGCTATTCATCCCAGAACAATATCAGCCTCCCTAGTAGCCAGAATAACCAGAGAGATGAGGATAACAAAAGCATTCAGAAGAGGTACAGGTTTTATCCAAGACTACAATGGAAAAATAAATCATTTAGAGAAAGAAGGAAAAAATAAAGCATCCTCAAATCAACAGAGGAAGTACTTTGCCAATATTCATTTCGAATAATGATAGGTGAGAATGTGACAGGAGCAATGCTAAAGACAGAGCTCCACCTTCAGAATTAACAACCTTATTGCTCCATCAGTACATTTAATCTTATTTTTTACACGGATCCTGACTGGAAGTCATTAGCTTTCTTCTTCATAGCATCACGGTCCACACAAGTTACATTTTTATGACTAATTCCATCAGCTACAGCCTTCTAGGCACGTTACTGTACCAGAAAAATAATTCACATTTTATTCATGAATTCTGGGTATATTTAAGGAATATCTCCATAATTTTAAAATAAAATCTGTGCCTTACACACATTTTTCCGCTAGCGAATTTGAAAGCACATATGCTAAATTTTTGTGATCAATCATCAATTTCAATTCAATCTTCTACTGACAGCCCTTAAGATGGTAAGTTAAACACTGGCCAAAGCTGAATTCCTCATCTTTGACGGAGGTGAAAAGGAAGTAATTTGGGGATGGCTTTTCCTTTCTGTCTTTAAACCAAAGCTAGGAAACAGTTCTTGTTTCCCTTCTATCAAACCCACATGCATTACTTAAAGCAGGAGTTGGGTATGCCAATGCATCCAGATAATCCAGAATGAGAAGTCAAAGGGAAAACAAAGCTATGGCAGTTCATAAGCCTGCACTGGTAGAGCACAGGGGGGGGCTCACACACCTTTGAGAGTGTGTACCGCTACTATTCTACTGCTAAAAGGAAAAACAGGAAACAAAATACAATTTTCTTGGAAAGGAAACAATTTTTTTTCCCCTTTGAATTAAATGCATTAAATCTTTAGCTATTTTACCATACAACGCTCAGAACAATTATTTTGTTCTTCTTTTTGCTATAGAAATTCAGCTGCCTGCTGAGCAACTCAAGGCATTCGGCAGCCCCCAGTCAGGATCTGGCCTCTCCCAGCCAGACCACAGAGATGCTGAGCTCCCATAAATCCTTTCTGCTCCAGCTCTCTGGGACTCGGAGCTTGAATGTTAACAGAGAGCACTTAAACTTGGGTATGACATCAAGGATGGTCATTTAATCTAAAAGAGAAAAACAAAACAACACAAAACGGAGTCTCACAGAGACTCAAGAGAGGAGAAAAGAGATTGCTCCAAAAGTAATGCCTCCTTGTTTTCTTTCCATACAAACTACAACAAATACAAAGGGCACAATAGCACAGTTTGACAGAGCACGTTCTCAGCTATCAAACACTATTTTTCAACACTACCGTCATTATGAGCTGTGCATTTTTCCCAGCTTGTAAAAATCTGCACCAGCAGAGATGCCCCACTGTCATCTGAAACACACCACCCACACCTCACTGTGCTACATCCACCAACTGGGCTCTACAAGCAAGCTGCCAAGCACTGAGGAACATCAAAATGCATAATGTGTTGCTTATGGAGGAATTTAATTCCACTCCTTTGCTTCATCAGCACTTCCATGTCAGACGCTATTTTGTCAGACTGCCCCTCTGCTGCCATCTGTCACGTGGCAACAAAATGTAATGTAACGTAATATTGGTGGGAAGGTTCCACCTCTGCTGTCATCCCATCATTATCTGTCCCTGACATTGTGTGCTAACATCATTAAATAGGAGGCATTACTTTTGGAGCAGCCCTCTCATATTAATTCAGAGTATTGTGGTCAGAAAGAACAGATGTATGTGATGATCCAAAGTGATGAATTTCAGCAGCTCCCTCCTCACCAGGACAATAAGCATTGCCCAGTGCCTCAAAGGCACGAAGGACATTTGTCCTACAGAATAGGCTGCCCAGAGCCATATCCAGCCTGGCCTTGAATGCCTCCAGTGATGGGGCATCCACAACCTCCTTGGGCAACCTGTTCCAGTGCTTCACCACCCTCTGAGTGAAAAACTTCCTCCTAGATCTCCATAAAGTTAAAGATAAAATCTGAAGTTGATCACACTGAACTGCCACTACTGCCATTTCTGACAGGAAAACAGTTGCGCATAGTTCACAGTTATGTGAGCCAGGGAGTCAGCTGGTGTAAATGGTTATTGCTCCACAAAGATCCTTACAGAATGGCAAATAACTTTAAGTGATATCACAGGTTACACAGTTTATGCTCCAGAAGGCAGATTTAAGGCTTCGCTCTTCCCCTTTAATTCCATATTCCCTACAACTCACATCTTCACCTATTCATTCATCTTAAAGCAGTGCTGAGTTCATTTCCATTTCCCATCACGACTCAGCTCTGCTTTTAGGCATTTGCAACTAATCTTTCTCCTTTTGGTCACATCAGAATGTGCACAACTATTTCTGTGCAGACCTATTTATAAATGGTCTATGAGAGTACAACCAGTCCAACAGAGCCCATCAGTGTGTCCGGGGCTGTAGCACCTGAAATAGTGGGTTTGGTTCAGCATCAGGATTGCTTCAGCCCAAGGAAAAAGCAGAGAGCAGATGTATTCACTGCCTGTAGCTAAAGAAGATCATAGAATCACAGAATGGCCTGGGTTGAAAAGCTCCACAGTGCTCATCCAGTTCCAACACCCTGCTATGCGCAGGGTCGTCAACCACCAGACCAGGCTGCCCAGAGCCACATCCAGCCTGGCCTTGAATGCCTTCAAGGATGGAGCACCCACAGCTTCCTTGGGCAACCTGAAATGATGCACAGCTTATAAGAAAAAAAAAAATAAAATAGATTAAGGAAAAAAAAATAAATCATGGCGAATATTGTTAGAGCCACAAACTGGGTCACAAAGAGGTTTTAGGATCTTCATTGTAGCTGACACGCAGCCGGGGGCTATCATAAAGGCACCTGATCCAACTTTGAAAGTAGTCTTGCCTTAAGCATGGAGTTGAACTAGAGACCTCTGAAAGATCACTTCCAGCCTGAATAATTCTAAGGTTGAATCTGGGATGTCCTTCTGAAGGAAAAATGTCCAACCTGGCTGTGTTTGCAGCCCCTCTTCTCAGGATATGCCCACACTGATCCCTACTCAAACCAAGGCCATGAGTAGGTTCAAGGCCACATAAACCACTTTTCCCTGTTTATTTCCCCAAGGCCAGCAATATTCTTTTGTGGCCAGGTTGTGACAGTATAATCACGAATATAGGCTGCAGTTGGACTTGATGATCTTCAAGGTCTTTTCCAACCTGAGTAATTCTATGATTCTATGAAGTTCCCATCTCCATAACAGAGTGATAGGGCCCCACAGCAACACATGCCCCTGTTCTCATGGTGGAGATGCACACAACAAGGCTGTGTCCTCACCTGCTCCTCTGTGCCCAGAAACTCTGCTTAGCTGTAGGAGTCTGGGGTAAGTACAGTTCAAGAACTTCCTGAGAAGTGGCAATAGAAGAGAGTCCTTTTTCACTTTGGGCACTTGGCAGAGAGAGGGAATCTTCCTGTCTTTTGAAAGCAGTATTTGTGCCAAAGTAATACGCTTTCACAATCTTTCAAGTGGGAAAAGAAAATCAACACCTAATGATTATTCTGCAGATACCTGCTTGATAATTAACTGAAGGCGCAGTCCAAAGAAGTGCTTATGCCAAATCTCAGGCATTGAAATATTTTCCAAAGCTGCTCTTGAACTGGGGATTGCATTACCAACCACCTGATAAGGGCAGGTACTTTCTTTCCAAAGAAATATCTGATACCATCTCTTCTGTTATACAAGAAATTCTGGATATTTTCCCAGTAGGCACAGGGGATAAAATAAAACAAAACATTTAATAAAGCCTCAGGGAAACCTCCTCAAATACAGATCTTGCCACTGTTTTTAATCCCAACACAGAAAATAACTACTAAATTACTTGCAAACTGAAAAAAGCATATTTCATGTTGTTTTGTTTTGTTTTTTTTTTCACAGCAAGAGGAAAATGGATTTTCTTAGACACAAGTTCAAGTAATTACATTCTTTAAGGCCATAATAGTGAATCACTACCATTCTGTCCAAAACCAAATAGCATTAATTTCCTCTACTCTCATACTGAGTCAGGAAGGCCTTCATTTCTTCTTAAGACATTTCAAGGAAATACAAGCACAAAGCAGACGTCTTAATCTACCCTCCAGCAGCCAGACTAGCAGCCTTGCTTGTTATTTTCCCTTGGTGGGAGAGCACCTGAGAACCTCAGGACAAGGTACAGATTCTCCACCACTCCCTGTGATGATAAACTGGCAAAAATACCATAGCAGAGTAAATCTCAGCCTCATCCTAACCTCATGGAACGACTACAAAGTAGGTATATTACTGGGTGCTATGTTTATTTTCTGCTGTGCATAGACTTAACATTTGGATTTAGCTTCCTCCTTATTGAGAGATGACTGAAAGGCCAACCCTTCCTATAAGCATTGAGTGATCAACCCCAGGCTGTGCCAAATACATAAGGCAATCATTGCCTGTATGTATGTACACATGGCAGCACACACCTAAATGTACGCAAGGAGATATATGTATTTTTAGAAGATCATGAAGTGATTTGGTCTCAAATGATGTTTTTGAGGACATCTCACATGCAATCAAAATGAAACCATCAGCCTGACATTACTGTATATATTTTGCAATAGTAATAGGGAGCAGCAGTCAATCTGGAGAGGAAGCACATGAGTGTTTGCCAGGCCAGAACCATGAGTCATTCCATGAATGAGCACATACCATAAAGTAAAACATGTGCCCGTTTTGGGGAGAATGGTGGTGACTCATCTATTTCTCAATAAGGTTGGTTTCTTAAACAAGCAAGAACTGGTTTGATGTTGCATTTGTAGCCTTCTTTCCACCCCAGATCTTTGTGCCTTCCGAAAAGCCCGCCAGGTTCGTATCATTGCTCATCTACTAGCAGAGAAAGAGGGATTTATTACGCAATGACTTGGGGCACACCCTGCCCCACGTGCCATGCATGATCCAAGGAGAACCTTCCATTCGCTTTTGCATATGAACCCCAGGGCTGGCTGAAATCACCAACACGTCACCCCTCCTCACTGCACCCCATGCACCTGAAATCACTTCTCCTGGCACTGATTTTCTCGGAAAGCACACGAGCCTGCAGAACCCGCTAATTCAAAGCTCAGAGAGGTATTTATTTTAAGCAGCGAGATGTTTAGTAGAGGTCTCCTACCTAAAGCAGCACTATTCATATCTACCATGAGTACCCTTCCTGCTGTCAGCACCGCCTGAGCTTCAAGAAATCACAGCATCAGAGAAGCAAGGCAAAAGCAAAGAAAAACAGAAGATATTTATAACAAAGATTGTCCCTAGCAAACTGGAGAACTGTATTTCTTTTCATCTTCAGGTTATACAGGTCCTAACGTGGCTGTTTAAAGTATGAGGAATCCATTGGATCCTAGGAATGTTAGAGGACAAAGGCTGATAAATAATTTAAATCATTCCATAAAGAAAGTCTAAAAGAAATCAAAACAAACACATAAGAACACACAAAGGAACATGCAAAAGTGCAGCTTTGCTTCTCTTTTTCTAAGATATATGTATTTTTCTGTAGAACTGACCCATACAGACTTGAAATGGCATGACTGTTAGCACAGCGCTTCTCTGATCTAAATATACCACAGATGGATATTTTGGTACATGAGAACTAAGGGAAACCCTAAAAATAAGAGTAGGTAGAAAAGATGACTTTTAATGACAGGTATGGGGGAAAAAAAGACAAAGAACAACATCAGACAGAAATAGTAAAAAGAACTCATCCCTGTAATGCCTTCAATTAAAGATCAAAAATGAACCACAAAAGTATAAACCTCCAAAGCTGGATTTAAACAACAAAGAATTTCAGAACAGGTTTTTTCTTTTCAATTCAGTACATGAAGATATATACACAAAGTGCCATAAAAAGCAATAAGAGTCTCCCAGATGTACTTTGTAACGCCCTGGTTTGATGTCTTGGGATTTATTTATTATTATTTTATATTAATTTTATATTAATATTAATAATTTTATTATTTATTTATTTACTTGGGATTAGGGTGAAAAACCGAATCCTGCATTGGGAACGAGTTGCTTGTTGGGGTTGGGAAGGTTTGACAGTCGTTTATTTATTTATTTTATTTTAATGAGACCAGGATAAGATATTTACTTTGGGAATTAAATGTACTCGTCATTCAAAACTGGGATGTATCACTCACACTAGGAAATATTGGAACATCACCCAGGAGAAGCTTGCTGGCTTGGGGGCTGGTTGGTAGAGCCTAGCTGGGCATCGCTATGAAATCACCACAGCAGTAAGATGCTTCTAGTTGGGCAAGCACCAAGGATGGCTGTGCTTTACAGCCACGAACATACAAACCAGCATCAGCACATGCACAGAAGCTCAGAGGCTGGGCAAAGCGAGTGTAGTTGGGCTGCACTCATCTGTGGGAGAGAATAAAAGAGTAATCTTGGGTGAAAAAAAGAAAAAGCTCAGCTTGTTCACCCTGGTCAGACTAAGAGTACAATGGGACAACATGTGGTGCCTTCACCAAAGTGAGGGTGATCATCTCCACCACCCCTGTGCCCCCACTGCATTTCTTTCCATGGGCTTCACTGAGTCTTGCTTTATAGTAAATAGATTTTGCTGGTACACACAGTGCTGTAGTAGCCCAGCAATGCCTCCCATAAAGCGTTCCTGAATTCCAAGTATTCCTGTGCCTTTCTCAGTAAGTTCTGAGTTTGCACTAAAGAACATTTTCTTCTTCAGCTACATCAATCATCTAAATAGCCGTTAGCACCTAAATGATTACATGGTTTTCTATTGCCAGTTTGCTTTCATCTACTCTTCCTCACCCCTACACCATTAAACATCCTGCTCTGCTGCACCCCATCAGCTTCCGTCCTGCTCCTTCCCAACCTGCAGCACTATGGGGTGGCACCTGAGGACCCCACAGCCCTGCCCTCCCATCAGCACTCACCCAGCCTTGCTCCAAGGTTGCTGGTCCAAAGATACACCCAGCAGTGCTTCTCCCACAGACCAGCATCCCAAACCCAATACTTCACTCATTTTGCATCCTCCCCTTCCTCTCCCTCTGATCAGATGCAACCTTATACAGACATGCAGTCATCTTGTAAGCCTGCTTTCCCTTGTCAGCACTGAATATAGTCAATATTTTTTTTTAACTATTTTTTAACTACTATTCATTCTATCCACGTGCATTTCTGACTAAATCTTACTAGCCGAGCTTTAAAATATCTCAATAGCTTCTCTGATTCAACCGCATTTTCTAGTTGCTCCATTTCTTTCATTCTAGGTTCTTCCCTCTCAGTGAGGAGGAAGAAAAGGTGGACAGAAATCAGAATGTTTGATCAGTGTTAATTTAATTAAAAAAAAAAAAAAAAAAAGGAAAAAAAATTGACTTAAAAATCTTATGACTTCTTTCCCCAAAATTGTGCCAAGGAAAATACATCCCAATATCACTTCAGGGTTCTGTTTATTTTCTGAATACAACTGTAAAAGTTTAAGCTTTTTCCTACTTATTGTTCTATAACTTCAGGCAATGTCCTTCAATTTCATTCTCACTGTAACTCGCATTAAATTATCTTTAGAGTGATGTAGTAACTCCGTTATGAACTGTAGATCTTTTACTTTAATTCTCTTCCACCCTTTTAAGAGGTCTATTAATTAACATCAAGTTGTTCTTCCATACATTCTCCTCTGAAAGCAAACGGCCAACAGCTCCCTATGCTGACCACTTCTGGATGCCTTCCTCCCTAATAACGGGTAACATCTGCCTTCTGCTGCAGCTCACAGGGACAGATTCTGAGCTCTTACATTAGAGCAAATCATAAACATCTTCCATTAAACAAGAAGGCCTAATCATCTGTCTTGTCGGATAGACATCAATACAGTCTCCCTTGACTTGCACTAGACAAGGACCAACGGTGTTGAAACATCTTCAGTGGGATCAGAAGCAGGCTTTTCACTTAGAGAAATCATTTAATTTTTAAAGCGTTTGACTATTTTAATAGACATCATCCATGAATGAGTCAGGGTGTGTAATATGCCTGAGGCGAGAAGGGAAAGGTTCATTAACTCTGAGAGAACAGACAGATGGGCACATCAGGGTAGAGCTGTGACAGCTCCCGAGTTATGTAAGAAGCAAAGAGCGAGGGCTTGGATGCCACGTGCATGTGTGCAGGAGTCATTTCCATGGGAGCAAATCACAGTGACACAAGCTGTCATTTACGACATCAGCAAATGAGTCAGGAAAAATGAAGGGGAAAGAGACAAAACATAATGGAAAACACTTCAGCTTCCAGCATGACGTAAAAGGTAGAGGAGGTCTATCAAACCCAATCCAATTTGTACGAATCCAATTCTCTTTACGAACGTGCGCATGGAGAAGGACTTCATGCAGCTCAGGTACTCTCATCAATATGGTGCGCGAAGCATGCTGGGACTGAAGCAAGGAAAGCACTCAAGTGTCTGGTGCTGCAAAGAGCAAGTGACATCACTCAAACACCATTCAAAGCAGCCGTTTCCTTTCTTAAAGGAATACTTTTTCTGTGTTTACCTCAAATCTGGGTAACACTTGACAGGCACATCAGCAGTGTCTTCCAGCCAGACTGTGAACGACTGCCGCAAATTGGGCCAGTGGATAATGCTAAAACCAAAGACAGCCATCCCCATGTGGGCAGCTGATGCAGGGAGACCAGTCTCTCCCTACATAGTCTGAGCATCAGGGGGAGCTGGTCAAATGCATTTTAATCAACTTGACTGGAGAAAAATAATGGAAACTATCAAAACAATTCATCCACGAATCAGGTAGCGTCTGCATCTTGATAGCTGGAACAAAGGCAGCTGAACTCTAATGGAGTCGTTTTCTCTTCAAAGCCATTGCAAAATTTCTTTCCCTTTGTCAGCGAGGTAACATCCACGTGAACGGCTCGGAGTGAAGGAATTTTAAATCCATCACTTGTCAAAAGGGAGGGAAAACATGGGGTTTTTTTTAGTCCTGTGGGTAAAGCACACCTGAAAAAGGAATAATTCCAGCGGGAGGCAAGCTCCTCTGGTAAAGAACAAGCCCTACACGAGAGGAAAATGCTCCATCCAAAATAACAAGGCAGGTCCATCACTCCTGACTTTTCATCTCCAACAGCTTCAGTATCACCACAAACTCATACTGGATGCTGATGCACTGCATTAACAGCGAAGGGGAATTCTGCCACTGACTCCAGTTCACAAGGAGTAAAACTACATTAAAAACCATAAGCCAGAAGTCCAGATTCTGATCTCATTATCTGACCACATTTCCTGCACGTACCAGCTCTGGGTAAGCCTTCCCTACTGTACCAGCAGCCTGGCAGCCTAGTATGTGGAATGATTACAGAACGAGCCTGGGTATGTCAGTGCTATGACAGGACAAACACCTCTTGAGTTCAGACAGTTCAATTACCACTTCTTTTTTTCCTTTTCATCTTATAAAACCTCCACCAACCAATAAAAGATTGCAGGGCTATTCCAGAAAAAGCAGCATCAGGCCCAGCTAGCCTAATATTTCAGGTTACTTTACACCCAACGGTGAAACAACTGCAAACACATTTTGATCAATGGCAGCACTTGAAAAAGAAGCAATTATGCTCGTTGCATTAATTAAGAGGCAGTAATAGACTTCCATGTGCAGATGAGCTAAAAATTTCATAGTATAATTTTTAAATTACACTGACATCTTCTTTCTCTCATACACAACTGACCCTCAAGGAAGATTTGCACTCTAAGGCCAATGTGGTAACAAACACAATTCTCAGTTGCCAGTTTTATGACATGAAAGCAGCACAAACAGCAATTAGAAACAGTGGATACTGAGCGAGGCTGAAACCAGCTTCATCCACAGAGGTCAGGAGGAGCACATCCCATCCCACTGATGCCGCTGTGTGACAGCACTCAGTTTATGGGGCTGAAGCTGCTACCTTCAGACTCAAGGATGTGGTACAAGCATTTGTTTTTCATAAGTATTTTACAATAGGGATGAAGAGGCACTGGCACAGAGTATCCAGTGAGGTGGTGGTGCCCCATCGCTGCAGACACCCAAGGTCATATTGGATGGGCTCTGAGCACTGATGGAGCTGTGGGTGTACCTGCTCAGTGCAGGGAGTTGGACCAGATGGCCTTGAAGGGTCCCTTCCAACTCAAACGATTCTATTAGCTTTAATATGAGGGCTGCACAAAGAAAAGAGAAGGAATTCAGTGGTGCTTGTGGACCTGAATTAACAACTTTAGCTTGCAGGCCCTTTAGCAATCTGGCTTAGTAACTCTCAGAAGTAAAACTAACACATTCCTATTGATACAAGATCCTTGCATATCGACCTTCCACAATCTGACACCCTTGTGACACAGAGCTACATGCGTATCTGGACCTTCAGGAGGAAAAATTTGTGCGTGGAGTGTGACCCAAGCGTTGTTTCCAGGTTTCTTTAGACAGATACGCTCTGCTCCAAAATTAACAGACCTCTCAGTGTCATTAAGAACAAAATCTGACCCACGCTCTTTGTTGCACGAGGCTGAACTGTCAGAAAACCAAGGCGTTCAGTACAGAATCTGATAGAAAACAGGACTTTGTTTTCTGCTGGAGAAAGCCATTCTGGGCAATGGACACCAACAGACAGCATGATGCTGGTGATGTGCTGCTGGGTAACCTATGCAAGAATTCTTTTCAAAACAAGCAACAATAAAACAACAATAACAAAAACAAACAGACCAGGGAGGTCCCTGAGCATTATTCCAGACCAAGCCTAAACACACCTGGGAAAACCCATCAAGCAGAACTGCAGCAGGAAGGAGGGACAACGGAAGGAAGACGTTCAGCCAAGTGTGAGCACCATACTGCAGTTACAAACCACAGGGACTGAGAGGCAGCCAGCAGCCATTAAACACACTGCACAGAAGTACCAGTTTGCAGATCCTGAGCACAACAGAAGATTTTGCACATAGCTGCTGCCTCGGAGCATACATACAGCTGGGAGAGCTGCTGAGATGCAAACTGTTAGAAACCAAACACTTCAAAAACATTGGAGAAACTCACCTCGGTACAACTGAAGCAGCCAGAGAAGTCTTGAAGTAGTTTGTCTTTCTATAAACAAACAAAAAAATACATTGAACACAAAGATCTTGTTTGAGCCAGTGAGAAGTGCAAGGTGAGGCACGTTGTGCTAAAGCTGGACAAGCATTGCTGGACAAGCTGCATCAGCTCATGTCATCTGAGGACAAAGAGATCATCTAAGGTTAGAGAATGCCATGGGAACTTTACTAAGGCACAATAACTTCAGTGAATACGGGGCCCGAGCCCCACAAAGCCTGAAGGCAACACTGCCCTGTGCACAGGAGGGAGGAATTCTGGAAGGAAGAAAACATAATCTTGTTTTCACTTCCCTAGCAAAGCTGTGTGGGAGGACAGACGTTGTTCAAGCACAGATCTGAGAAAGAAAGCAGAAAAAAAAAAGCCCACAACAACCACCACCAAAATCTAGAGATTGTAACTTCATTGAGGATTCATAAGGCATAACAGCACCAAGCAAATTCTTCACATCTGAGGCCTCTGCAGTATTAAATTCATTTAGAGAAATGAAAGACATAATACTTTGTACTTCCTAGATAAAAGCACCGTCGTAGTCATCCGGGTGTAGAAGGGCTTTATTCTCCCAAAAATATCAAATGCTGCAGTGCAGAAACTCCACAACACTGCAAGACTCAGCTCTGAATCAGACAGGCTGATTCATTCAGAAACAAGGTGCTGAGCTTCTCCTCTTCATCCTGCTCAGCAAGCTGCTGCAGCCCACTGAGAACAAAGCAGCTTCTGCTACTTCATGTGGCAAATGAAATAAAACCTCTTCTTTTGAGAGCTTACAGAACAGGGCTCGTCTCACCCAGCTGCCAATGAGGCACGAGGCAGCAGTGGCAGCACTGAGGAGTGGGACTGGGAGGGCAGGGTTGGAGAGCTGGGAGAACAGGGCTGAGTTCCTGAGAACTGGAGATAGTTTGGCTGTTTGCTTGTTACCATAACATAGCCAAAAGGAAAAAAGGATAAAGCAAGACCTGAGAAATGCCTCCAGATCTGGATGCATTCAAAGCCAGGCTGGATGTGACTCTGGGGCAGCCTGGTCTGGTGGCTGGCGACCCTGCACACAGCAGGGGGGTTGAAACGAGATGATCATTGTGGTCTTTTTCAACCTGGGCCGTTCTATGATTCTATGAAAAGCAGAAGTTTACAAAGTTGAATAAATCATGCGGATTGCTCCCAGGAGAGTAACAGAGATAGACCAAGCAGAACAAAACAGGCCTGGCTATTAACATGAAAATGTCGAACAAGCGTTTTTACAAGGTCAGCTGAAATATACCTCAAAGCTGGAAATTCGATCTTCTTGTTTTTGTTGGTTTTCTTGAACAACATCATAAAGAGCTCTGGCAAACATTAAAATACAGCACACCTCGCTCCCACTTGCTGCTTTTTCATATTAAATAAGTTCTTTTTACTTTGTTTCTCCTAAAAGCAAAGCCTGATAAGTCTAGTAAGAACAGTGCGAGTTACTCAGAGTGGGAGAACAAGGGCATTCAATATAAGGAACGGCAGCTGGGCACTTCAGTCTCTTCCTCTGTGTTTCAACGTGCCTCACTGATACCAGCCACGAACCACCAGGGAATTGCTCCTTGCCAGAACCATCCCTTATTTTAAGGAGATTTTCTGATGCCTAGGCCCTGCCAAGGTCATTGTGAAGCCAGATTATTCCCCAGTTTACAGCTCAGGCTGGAAAGCAATAAGTTCATCTGTACACACTCCTTGTCTCCAAGCAGTCCGGAAGGGAGATCCTTCCCTTTTCTGCCTTAGTGCTAAGGATCGCATTGAGCTGGGCAGGCAGGAACTGTCACAGCTGCGTCATCAGGATCCCCTACAAATGGCCCTCACATCACTTCACCAGAAGAGTGAAGAAGTCCTCCTGTGGCTTTGTTTGTTGTGTGCTTGTGTGTTCTTTCCCCTCAGCCCTTCTGCTGGCGTTATTTTCCAGCCATCACAAACCTGTGCCACCAATTGCTGTTACGTACTCTGCTCCTGGAAGAGGATGATGCTCCAAAGTGTGGGCAAAGCTTGCAGCAGCTCAGGGTACACCTGAAACGGAAACTAAACCCATTCAGAAGCCGTCCAGCAGGATGCACTGCTATTGGGGCTGTATTAATGGACATTAAGATGTACTTACTACACTTCCTTGATAGTACAAAGGTGGAAAGCAGGAGTGTGAACAAGTAATTGCTGGCTTCTGCAAATATGAAAGGGCTCCGTTCTGCTGCATCCACTTAACAGCTAGCAGAGATTGTTTATTCTCTCATATGCTCTTTGGCCATTAAGGCTGTCTTGCTTACGCTTGAAGAAAATGAATCTGCTTTATCTCGACACCTCTGATAAATCCTGGCAATCCTGTTTACTTGTTTTGCTTGCAACTGCTAAGATGCAATGAAAAGAATACTTATTGCTGGAGTTGGTTGGAAATCGTTCCACAAAACGTTTTTTGTGCCAAAAAAGGTGTTACACCAACACAGAAATGTTTCAGGCTTTTTTTCTCTTGGAAGGAGGGGGAAGAATTTTGATGCATTCCTCAATGGCAAAAATTATACAGAAGGTTTGATTCATAGCATCTGAATGCAACAATAAACCTGAAGCTTGAGGTTGTTTATTGCATTCTGCTGTTGATCATAGCAGAAGTAAAAGTGGTTCCATGTTGGAAATGGCTCTGGCCATGTTCTTAGGCCAGCAGTAAAAGAGAGAGACACCATGCTGCTCTTTGGATCCAATACGTTTCCTTTTGCCATGCCAGGATAAGAATGTGCAAACAGCAACCTCATGGAATACAAATTCCAACCTCATGGAATACAAAATCTTTTGTTTTTCTCCTCCTAATGAACTTCACAAAGAATGCACCGTAATTATGCCTTCAAATGAAACTATTACACTACCAGAGAGCCTAAAAAAGCTCCTTTCTTTGGCTGGCACCCATCTCTGCAAACGCTGTCATCAACAATCTCCAACCTGTCACTTCATCAACTGCCCCACAAAGAAAAACATATTTCTTCTAATTAGTCGAAATTCTAACTCCATGTTTGAAGAGTATAATTTGATTTTTTTTCCCCCTAGAAACTCATTAACTACTTGAGCTTAATTATTAACATTTGTTTTAAGGAAATCATTGAATTAGCTTCCAGTAGGGCAATTGTGCTGTTGCTCTGGTGAGAGGATGCTTATTGCTGGTGGGCACATCACCACAGGAGGTAGCATGGTCCAGGTCCATCTCAAACCTCATTGGAATGCCAAAGAGATGGATTGGCTCTGAGCTCACCAGGTGACTTCAGGCAAGTTAACCTATTTTCCTTCTGAAATATATGTAGGTTGGTCAGGCTGTGAACTGTTTGGAGCTGGGAGTAAACCAAATAGTCAGAGTTGGAAGGATGGGAGGGAATGGCCTCAAGTTGCACCAAAGGAGGGTCAGGTTGGGCATAAGGAAACATTCCTTCTCTGAAAGAGAGATGAGGTATTGGCACAGGCTGCCCAGGGAGGTGTTCCAGAACAGTGAAGATGATTTAATGGGCAGTAGTGGTGGTAGGTGGATGGTTGGACTAGGTGATATAAAAAGTCTTTTCCAACCTTAAGCATTCTGTGATTCTTTCTAAGGGAGCTTCCCTTGCTCAAGCAGGAACACCTAGAGCAGGTTGCCCAGCACTTCTCCTCCTATTTTTCCTCCTTCATTTCCTCAGTGCTTAATAAAGTGCCCACCACAACAGAACACCGAGTTCACCATTGCAGTAATAGCTGCTGACACCTTAAAGAGCAGAACTGGCAGGGAGTGAAGGTGTCAGCTCTTGGGGAATGTGTTCCTGATGTTGTGTTGGTAAAGTGGAGCTCTCAGTATGAATAAGAAATCATGTAAAAATTCATGCCTTAGCAGGGCATAATACCAGGGTTATCAATGTTACGGCTCCTGTAGGGCTGTGAGAAGCAAGAAATCTGCTAGAAAAACCTCAGTCTTCTGGGATAAAACTGGATGAGATTGATTCCTAGATAGGAACCTTTCAACAAAGCAGAAGGCCATGATTTATTCAGTAACAAGCAGGTTTTTCAAACAGTGTTGCAAACACTGAGTGTACGGGCACAAGCATCTGCCTAGCTTCAGTTATAAAATATATGATCTACCATAGGGCTCTTTGAAACACAGATTGCATTCCAGGAGGTCACAGAAGGACAGATATCATCAGAAAGCCGTTATTCTATAAAACTCTTCCATTTGGTAATATATACATGTATATATATACATATAATCTAATTATTCCTTCTTTTGGTATAAATTAGGAAAGTTAATGTGTTCAAGGATTCTGTTAAAAGTGGGCACGAGGCTTCATAAACAGGTTGCCCAAAGAGACAGTGGGTGCCCCATCTCTGTAGGCTCTCAAGGTCAGGCTGGATGGGCTCTGAGCACTGATGGAGCTGTGGGTGTCCCGGTTCAGTGCAGGGAGTTGGACTAGATGGCCTCTAAGGATCCCTTCCAACTCAAAACAAGTCTATGATTCTGTTTTCTTAGGCTTCTAGGGACCATATTTCATAGCATCTCTGGGTGAGTACCTCCATGATGAGGATTTCCCAGGTCCTTTTACATTCTCCAGCTGGTATTTGCTGCAGAGTTTTGGATGTGCAGGAATGTGTGAAACTCCCAGAAAACCGAAGGGCACCAGCACCAGCTCTCTGCTATTTGCTAACTCTGACATTTCTGCTTTACAGCAAAGGAATGCAACACAAGTTACTTTTTGTTATCAGCTTTAACACATTTGAGAAGCCTCAAAAAAAAAAAAAAAAAAAAAAGAGTCGGTGAGAAAAAAGCAGAGAGCTGAAAAAATAAGCCTAAGTTTCCAATGTTTTATAAGATGGTTTCAGATAAACAGAGGGATAAACTTCTACAAGAAATTCTCCTTAAACTTCAATATCTGTCTGCGTGAGACTTGGGAGCTTTTGTCATTTCTGCATTTGGTAGATTCAGGTGTAACAATTCCTCAAGTCCTTTGGCTTTTACAAGCAGCTATGACAGACAGCCTCTAAATGCTGTGCTTTTCATGACAACCGTGATTGACAGCCCCTTGGTGGATGGCCCAGGCAGCCTAACAACATTATTGTTCTCTAGTAATTACCTGATCACTTTTTTTTCCAATGTGTTGCAGTCAGTTATGGTTCAGCTAAGGAAGAGTCCTCAGAACTTCTCAGAAGTTGATTTAGCTTGCGTTGATTTCTGCCTTGCCTTTCGGATTCTGTGGCAGTGCAGGGATTGCAGTCATCCTTGCCCGAGGTGTATAATAGACTCACAGAATTGCTCAGGTTGGAAAAGACTTTCAAGGTCATCAAGTCCAACCACAACCTCACCATTCTACCCTAACTAACAACCCTCTGCTAAATCATGTCCCCGAGCACCACATCCAAATGGATTTTAAACACATCCAGGAATGGTGACTCAACCACCTCCCTGAGGAGCAAATTCCAGTGCTTAACAACCCTTTCTGTAAAGAAGTTTTTTCCTGGTATCCAACCTAAACCTCCCCTGGCACAACTTGAGGCCATTTCCCCTCATCCTGTCACCTGTCAACAGTGAGAAGAGACCAACCCCACCCTCACTGCAATCACCTTTGAAATACTGGAAGAGAGCCATAAGGTCTCCCCTCAGACTCCTCTTTCCCAAACTAAACAGCCCCAGTTCCTTCAGTCTCTCCTCACAGGCCATATTCTCCAAGCCCATCACAAGCCTTGTTGTCCTTCTCTGGACCTGCTCCAGCACCTCAACGCCCTTTCTGCACTGAGGTGCCCAAAACTGAACACAGCACTCGAGGTGAGACCTCACCAGTGCTGACTACAGGATGGCAGGCAGGCAGGATGACTTCCCTAGTCCTGCTCACCACACCATTCCTGATACAAGCCAGGATGCCATTGGCCCTCTTGGCCACCTGGGCACACTGCTGGCTCATATTCAGCCAGCTGTCCATCAGCACACCAAGTTCCTTTTCCATCAAGCAGCCAGTCCTCTCCAAGCCTGTAGGTTTGCCTGGGGTTGTTGTGACCAAAATGGAAGACCCAACACTTGGCCCTATTGAAACTCATACAGCTTACCTTGGCCTATCGAAGTCCCTCTGTAGTGCCTTTCTACCCTCTGGCAGATCAACACACCCTCCCAACTTCATGTTGTCTGCAGTCTGCCAGCCTACTTGTAATTGATGATTTCCATGGGAAATGGCATATTCAAAAGCCCAAATATGTGACAATTCATACACATTTATTGTCATTCTGGCATTTATCACTCACGCTGGTTTTGTACAAAAAGTAATGTTTCTTCACTTAACAGTCCCTAGAGCATCACAATTCAGCAAGTAGTTTGCATACATCCAAGGCCAGAGGCTTACTAGGATTATGCATACATCTGAGCTCAGTTCAGCACAGTTTATTATTTCCAAGCTGCTCCAGACGGCAGCTTGTTTAACTTGTGCTGAAAACAATAATTGAGGCTTCCCATGTTGCAGAAAGATCATTCTCAAGAATACTCAGCTTGGGGACTGACTCATGGGAATCACTGACAGAAAATCCTGACCCATCAGGGTCAGCTCTTTGAGTATTTTCTGCTGCTGAAAAATAAAACTAATGACATTCTTTTGATGTGGAGCAAATCAACCACAGCACTGCCTACTAGAGAATGACAATTCTAGTTAGAAAATGGTCAACTCTTTTACCCTTGCACTCAGCATAAATCAAATCTGTCGCTCTCCCAAAATTTGAAAGCACACCTTTTCCATCTCCCAGTTTTCAAGTAGGAGGGAAGCAGACAGGATGGATCAATAAAATCCTCCTTTTTCTCAGTTTTCTAGCTGAGAAATACTCAAGAATTCTTTGGATCTCTGCACACCTACAGAACTGAATTTAGAAGACAGGTTTGCAGTTGAACAAAATGTTACTCCCAAATCAAACTGGGAATGAGAATGCTTAGTCCTGGGTTTTCAAGTATTTCCAGTCCTACTGCTGTCAGAGAAAGACCTTTTGAAACCAGAACTGAAGGTCTTTGGCACTGTTTTGTAGTTCACCTGTTTCAAAGACTGGTCTGAAGTTTGGCCTCTGTGCCAATATTCATTATACATCAGTAAACACGCTATAGAATTAGGGCTCGAATTTGCCTACAGAATATCGTGGGTTTTGTTCACATTTATTGCACATGCACAGATTGTATAGCCAAATGGGCTAATTTCGCTCATAACCATTTGTTCACACAGATTTAGAGGCTATGTTGAGGCCAATTGAACAGTTGGGTCTTTATTCTTCATTAGTTTGATTTCCGGCACTTCTGAATTTTATCAGCTTATTTATAGAACTGGCCATTACAACAAGGTGTTATCTATGGCCAGTCCAACTCCTAATTATCCAAAAAGCTGGTTCTTTTGTTGAGTATTTTTCACTTATTAAAAACACATCGGGTATGTCCCAAAAGTCAGTTTGGGGTTGTTACGTTGCATGCAGAATGACAGTGAGGTGATGAACCGCTGCAGTGGCGGTGCACTGTCTCACTGCAGATGAAGAAGAAACAACTCATTGCATGCTAGATACAAAGCAGAGGGCCAAAAATCAAAGGATTGTAGAATCAAAGAATTATCAAGCTTGGAAAAGACCTCCAAGATCACCCACTCCTACTGCCCACATACAACCAATATTGCCCATTAAATGGTGTCCCTCAGTGCTACATCTCCATGGCCCTGGAACACCTCTGGGGATGGTCGTTCCCCCCACCTCCTGGCAGCCTGTGCCAGTGCCCAACCACTCTTACAGAGAATAAGCTTTTCCTCATATCCAACCACAGACAACATGTGAATACACACAGTTTTCCCACTGCACCTCAGGACCCAGCCAGCCACGGAGAGCAAGAAAGAAGTCTGAAGGAAAAGCAGAGCAGCTCATTCCACAGCAATGTGTGGGAAACAGCCACTGAATAAAACAGCCTCATGCACTTCCAAACTGGCACGGATGCTGGTATGCAGGCAGTAACATTCCCTCAGGGCAGAGCAGTCTTCTGTGCATCCAGAACTTTTATAAATCTCGAAAGCAACTGGAATTCTTCTGCTGCTTCACATGAGACTCCCACACATTTCCCCAGCACAGACCACATCCTGCCAGGTACCCTGCCTCATACATCCTGTCCTTCTGATACTTCTAAGATGCAGAGTGAGACTTAAGGTAATTCTGCTGCATGGAAAAGTAAGATTGAAAAAAAAAAAACAAACAACTGTGATGTATTTTTAGGCTGAGAAGTGAGGAGCAGAAGCCACGCAAACAGCCAGCTCTTCACAGACCACCAGGTGTCCACAAACAAGCCAAAGAAAATCCTGCACATGGAAGAGTGTCAGCACCATCTCACAACAGCTTGTACCAAACAGCTCTGTAACTGCAGCACGTGCTGTACCAGATACATTCAGCTAAGGCAAATCAATGCTCAGTTCTGAGGTTGCTTTTCTGCAGCGAGTGGGAAACATTCACCTTCAGCTTTTGGTGGGTTTCAGTTCATTTGCCTCATCTCTTTCCAATCAGTCCTACACCACCACCCCATAAAGCCCAGATGGAACTCCAGAGAGCAATCAATTAGATATATTCATTATTTCTTACTAGATACAAGTCAATGATTCATCTATGCTTATTCAATATGTTCACAGTCCCATAGCAGCTTTGATGACCCTCAGTTTCATTCCAAATTTACAGCAGAGAAATATTTAGAACTGTTTTATATCTCACTGTGAGGGAAAAAATAGAGTACTGTCACCCAAGGTAGTAGTCTTAAATCTTGATTAAGTTACTTTTGTTCTCTTAATTATCACTTTACCAGCAGATGCACTTCCAGCATCCTCTTCTCATTCATTTTTCCTTAAAACCATGTTCTTAAAGCCAGATGCTAATTAAAATTCAGATCTATCCAATTTCACTTATTATTTATCAGATCATCTACATCAGTTTCATTTAGAATGATCGGATTATAGTTAAACACAGCAGATTTTTCTGTTACAACTCATCTGAAAGCAAAATCTACACTAAAAGTGAAAAATATCCTAAGCTCCAATCTCTGTTTGATGTCTGGATCTGTTATTAATATGTTCTTAATCATTCTCTCCATATTATTGTAATTCAGAATTAATAAAACGAGGGTAGGGAAAGCAAACTGCATTACTGAATATAACAGATCCTGCAAAATTGCACCAAAGCATTGTAACTTTACAGAGGCAGTGCTAAAACCAGGCCAGGATCCTACCTTCAGGAATGAAATGAAATACAAACACCTCTAAACAGGACGCATACGTCCCCACTTGGGGAAGGGGCAAGCACTTCCTTCCTTAATGACATCCTCAAAGCTTCACAACACTGCATTTTAAAATGTGTTCATATTAATGAAAGAAAATATGCATATTTGACCCAGATAATGTGATTTCTGGTCCTCATAGTTGCGCTTCTAGCCTTAAAAATGCAATTCAGTATTTCCTCTGCCCTTATACTTCCCAGCCATTCACAGAAGGGAAAGCAGAGAAATAACCATAACGGCATCTTCAGACACCACGTCTATGAAGCAGCATCTCTCCACTCTTACAGGTTTCCCAAATCTGAAACAGCCCTGCCAAGAATGCAGTCATAGAGCCATAGAATGGTTTGAGCTGGAAGGGACCCTAACAAGGCCATCTGGTCCAACTCCCTGCACTAAGCAGGGACACCCACAGCTCCATCAGTGCTCAGGGCCCATCCAATGTGACCTTGGGTGTCTGCAGGGATGGGGCACCACCACCTCTCTAGGCAACCTGTGCCAGAGCCTCACCACCCTTACTGCAAATAACTTATTCCTTATATACAGTCTAAATTTCCCCTTTTCAGTTTGAATTCATTTCCTGAGTTTGGAGCCTACCATCTCATTCCCATTCTGCATATCACTTATACCCAAGCATCATTTCTTCCAGGGGGAAAAAAATGACAGCACTTGCTCTGCAGATTAACACTTGACTGTTACCTCCGTATTTCTCTGTTTTGGCTTCACTGATCAAAGCCAAGTACTTGGGGTCTTTCAGTCACCCTAAATCCCATCACTATTAACACCAGAAAAACACTGCTATCTTTTTTTGGTTCTGTGGACCATTTTTCTAGCCTGAGGATTCGGGGGCCATTTCAACAAAGTGGAAGAGAATGGAGCAATGACATTATTTGTGTTGCATTTCCAGGCAGAGTGGCTCAACGCCAGTTCTCAGAATTTTCCTGAGGAGCCAATTGATCCGTGCTTGTCTCAAGTCCCAGCATCCTTGTGAGAAGCTGTCAGAGGACAGCCAAAATAGTACAGTTGCTTCACCTGCTTCCAAATGATGAGATAAAAGACCACTCGCTTTCAATCACAAACAAACCAAGGGAACTGTTGTGGAGCAAACAGCCTTTCCTGCAATTCAGGTTGCACCCAGAAGTTCACGACTCTCTTAGTTACTGCTGTAAATCAGCACGGTTAATCAGCTCATCTCTGCATCTTATTGAAGCTTGGATTCATTTCCATCAGCTTGAGGACCTGTGGGGAGGTTTAATCCAGTTGGGTTGAGTTGTGTTGAAGGAATCTCATCGGGGCATGCTTCAAGCCACACTTGAGCTGTCCTGTGGATAGTGTGATCGACCCACCACTCATATCAAGCCAGTGGCAGGAGCCATGCTGACTGCCAGAATCACAGGGGAAGAAAGAACTCAAAACAGCGCAGCCTGGACTTCTTTTGTTTTTGCAGTCTTAGAAAACAGTCCATAAATGTCTTGGAATTTGTGTCAGGTAGAGAAATGAGGCTATCACTTAGACACATTCTTTCGTTAGGTGAACTAGTTCACCTGCCCATATTTCAAAGCATCCTTAAGACACCAATATATTGGTTATCTTCACAAGAAAAAAAACAACGTACAGAAACAGTGACAGCTAATTTAGCAGGACTCCATTACAAGTGCTTACAAAGCAACTCAATTACCTGAGGTATCTCAGACAGCCTTCCAGCCACATAACGTCTGTATAACACCTCTAAACACACATACATTCATTGCACCAGTAGAAAAATCCAGAAATACCATGTTGGAAATAAAATGGGACAGGAATGGCTGAGCAAAAGTCATACATTAGCTGGGTCCATTCCTGGTTTCTCACTACAGAAGTTGGTGTGCAACCACACAAGCAAAGCATCCCTTTTTTATGTACACTGAGCTCTGAAATTGCTCTACTGACCAGCCTAGCAGCAGTGAAAGCAAAGCAGAAAATAGAGAGAGATGTAAAAATTAAGATAGCCAGGAACGTATTTCACAGAACTTTCATGCTTCACTGCTGCTACATCAGACAGCCATGGGCATATTTGCACTGGCTACTTATCACGCCTCAAATTCATCACTTGAAAGCAGGCTGTAGCAGATCACTAGGCCACCTTCTTTCTTTTTTTCTTCCAGCTGGGTTATTCATGGTCTAATTAGTGAGTTAAATCTGTTCACTAATGGGTTCAGAGATTGCAAGCACCAACACAAAAGGAGTGTTGGGATGGTACACACTGTAGTGAAAGCTGGTGAGAAAATCTGAGCAGTTCAACTGCTTTCAATAGAAATAAGTTGCTCTGTGGCTGAGCAGAGCTCAACTCATCCTATGCATCTTCAGTAGAAGTTGAATACCACTGCTGTCCTATGCATCCAATGGGGAAACACCACAAAGATACTCTCTGTAGCTGCCTGTAGACACAGTCTAAGCAGGTTGCATGAATTTCAGCACTATGAATGCCTACAAAACATGCGATGGCTCAAGGAGCCTTTCTATTGTGAATTTCAAGCAGTTGTACTGTCTGAGACAGTTTATTTGTTGCAAATAACTGAATTCAAATTAAAAGCAACAACCAGCAGACAGAAGGCTAAGCACCTCTGCCTAAGGCAGAAGAATGCGTACATTAACTAAAGGATAAGGTGGAAAACATCAAACCTCATGAAATTCATTTGCTTCAAAAACACATTAAAACTGTCAACAATTTGGCTTGGATGCTCACCGCAGAGGACACAAAACAAAGTCAAGTGCTGCAGAATGCAATAAACTTGGCCTTTAACACTGGAAGTTGCAGTTGAGAGAGGTAAGCTACCTGGCCAGCACCTCAATCAAAGAATTCCTGAGATGGAATCCCAGTTTCACAGTTGATGTGAGTAGACTGCAGGGTTTCTTCTGGCATAAGAAAGTCCGGTTTGATCCTGCTGCGCATAATCTTGACCACTGTTCTTATTTCCTCCACTGTGCATGTACACACACAACACGTTCCATTCTCATGGATTCCCAATGATGGGCAGGATGTCTTTGGGCTCAGCGAGCCATCACTGCCTACAGAGCTTCATATCAGCAGAGTAAGAGTGCATGGGTACAGATAGAAGCTGTGCAGTAAGGGCAGCTCAAAGCTTTAGCAAAGAAAGAAAAAGAAAGAAAGAAAAAGAAAAAGAAAGAAAAAGAAAGAAAAGGAAAGAAAAAGAAGAAGAAAGAAAAAGAAAGAAAAAGGAAAAGAAAGAAAAAGAAGGAAAAAGAAAGGAAAAGAAAGAAAGGTTGTGCAGCAAATTGTGGCTTAACTACACTTTTAACTAGCTAAAATATCTGTAGTAATTATTTAGTACTTTGGGACAAAAATTACTTGTTCTACATCATAAAAGTAAGAATGGATCAAGGCTTAAACAAAAAATGCAATGGATTTTGAACTGATAAAATAATGATTTTTCTATGCAGGAGAAAAAAAATCTGCTCAGTGGTACAGAATGTTACTAAATTAGAGGCAAGAGGTACATTCAAAAGCAATTTATGCAGGTAAAAGTGACATCATCCATAGTAAAAGCAGGCGCAGTTTATATGGTATCTGAACTATTATGCTTATTACAGCAGTACACTCTAATGGCTGCCTGAAAAATACACTTATCTCCCCAGAAAATTCAATGAGTAACTACCCATCTCTGAGGTTTTAAGTTTACCTCTGAAATACTAAGAGCAGCCAGTACCAGTGATATGGTGACATCCTCCAGTAGCAGTCATAGGGTCGCTGGAGGTGGAAGGGACACTGAAAGGCCATCTGGTCCAACTCCCTGCACTGAGCAGGGACACCCACAGCTCCATCAGTGCTCAGAGTCCATCCAGCTTGACTTTAGGTGTCTGCAGGGTTGGGGCACCACCACCTCTCTGGGTAACCTGTGCCAGTAGCACTTCTTCAAAACACATGGTTAAAACCAATGGAGTCATTGCCACAGAATGTCATGAACACTAAGTTTTACATGAGTTAAAAAGCAGTTAAACAAAATCACAAACAACAACAAAATCCATTTGGGGCTATTAAACAGGATAAGAGCAGATTTGGCTTAGGAAATCCCTAAGCAGAAATCACTGGAGCCTGGGAGATTAATGGGGAGAGCTCTGTGTGCTTGCCCTTGGCCCGGCATTCCTCCTTTTACAGGTCCCTGTTGGAAACAGGATGCTGGGCTGGATGGACACTGGGGCTGACCCAAATAGTTACACTTGGAATGCCAAGAGCCCATGAGAGATGAGTGAATCAATGTCATGCTTCCTTAACATGCAAACAGCCATATAGATTTCGTTTCTGTATACATGGCCTAACGAAGCCAAGGGAAATGAGCATCTGTTACACCAGGGCAGAGTTCACCGCAGCTGAGAATACAAAGCACACTGTGGACATTTAAATGACATCTTCAGAGCAGCCTTTTCCTACAACATCCAATCTGTTGCGCAAAAAAAATGTCACCAGGAGAAATCATTACAGGCAGCAGACGATAGCTGTGGGGGGAGGGCGGGATGGTTTGTTTGCATTTGTTTATTTAAAAGAAAGTCAACTTATTGAAACCAAAATAAATGAGAGTCCTCAACTAGAAAATCAAATTCCCTCCCTCCCTCCCAAAGAACTACCAAGTTTGTCTCCCAACAAGAGGAAAAAAGTCCAAATTCTTGGTCTGAATGCAACAAAAGGATGCTTGGAGAACACAAGAAGCAGCTGAAGCTATATTGGAAATCTATTGTGATGTGTGCCATGGGAAACATCTCAGCCTGGACTCTGCAGGATTTGGCTCCCTCAAAAAGAGCTGGAAAAAGAAGAACAGAATCTATACTGTTATGTTGGTTCCCCCCCTCCCCACCCTGCCCCCAGCTGCTCTACAAATTCAACTCCTTCAGTTCTTATCTTCCCCATTGTTTACTGCTTTAGTGACCTTGCAGAAAATAGATGGAGATCATAAAAGCAGAATACTAAAAGGATTAATGGTTTTATTATCCTACTATTGGAAGCTGATTAAAAGCACATGCCCTTTCACAGACTACTCTGGGCATTAATACCCTCAGATCTCCTCCTGCAAAAGGTCACAGGGGGATATTAAATGAAGCCTGAAGTATCGAATCCACTTCTAGACCTGGTGTCCTTCTCATGGCAAATGTCAGAAGGGACTGTCTCTCTCTAGCCCAGAAGTCCTTTCTCGCTCTTACTAAAATACAACAATAATAAAATGCACTTTATTAAGACAATATTACTGGCCTGCTAAAGAGCCAGAGCACTGTGGTGTGAGATGGATATCACACAAGTAGCTGCGACTTTCACTGCAGGATGTCAGACAGATGTCTTTTTTTGTGATGGTTCCAATAAGCCACTCTGCAGGGCTACACTGAAGAAATGCATGAGTTTGCTCTGTCCCTTCCACATTCCTTCTGAGTGGTAACACAAAGCCATAGTAACTGTGTGAGAACCCCTCTGCACATCATAAGTCACACTGTCAGACTAAAGTCATTTTACAGGGCTTGAAAATAAGGCTTTCACCATTTTCTCATAATAGCAAGCCACCTTCCAATGTCTTGTTTTAGGTCTTTATCAGCTGCTTTGGCAGTGTGATAGGTTCTCTTAATGCTTCCTCCTATCGTGTGGACCTGGCAGTGATTGAACCCTGATTACTCTCAAAATAGATTCTCCCTAACCCAGAAAGAGGTCAGACAAGAAAAAAACATAGAATTGTAGAATCATCTGAGTTTAAAGGAACCCTTAAAGGTGACACACTGGAACAGGCTGCTCAAGGAGGCTGTGGATGCCCCATCCCTGGAGGCATTCAAAGGCCAGGCTGGATGTGACTCTGGGCAGCCTGGTCTGCTGGTTGGCGACCCTGCACATGGCAAGGTGGTTGAAACTAGATGAGCATTGTGGTCCTTTTCAACTCAGGCCATTCTATGATTCTACAGTTCTATTATTAAAGGTCATCTGGTCCAACTGCAATGAAGAGGGACACCTACAGCTCCATCAGGTGCTGAGAGCCTGGTTCAGGCTGACCTTGGATGTCTCAGAAGATGAGGCTTCCACTTCTTTGAGCAATCTGTTCCAGGGCCTCACCACTGTTGGTGTAAAAATCTTCTTCCTTATATCCAATCTAAATCTCCCCTCTCTTCATTTGAAACCATTTTCCTAAATGCTCCCAGTCACCCTGTAAAAAGTACCCATCACAAAACCAGCATATATAAGATTAAGTTTAAGGAGGTCATCGCCTGTAGTACCCCGCAATTTCATTGCATAGTCACACAAGTCATTGAATAAACTGGTTATTATTTCATATCTGTTTATGCTATTAATTCATATGTCAGAACACCAGGGCAATATGGTATTAATGTGAGGATAAAAGCTGGTTGCCAAATGGACACAAATAACTCACAGCAGCTGAAGCTATTTTCTCTTATCCCATCTACCTCTACTCTTAATGCATCACTGCCTTTATGGAAGAATCCCCCACAAGGTTACAGAGCACCATGAGTCAGTGCCTCCTCTTGAAATAAAAGAAGGTAAGGGTCAGCTGTTCTCCTACAGTTATTGGCCCAAAGAAGTGAAAGAGTCTTGTGTGCTAACAGGTTATTATGCAATGGAGATAACCCGTCCTTCTGCAGTCATTTGTGGGTGTCAGGAGAAGCTAAGAATAAACTAGGAAAAGCCTCCTGAAAGATCTGCAAAGAAGCAAGCTGGGAATGTTGCTACTGAAAGAAACATCCTCAGGACACAGTATGCTTACCCTTGCTTAACGCTTAGAACATACGCTTATGCAACCTATGCTGGATGACTGCAGATCTTCATCACATATTGCAGACAGAAGCACTGATTAACCTATCCAGGAAGTGTTAAAATAAGCAGGGGAAGGTAGATGTTAGCAACAACGGTTACATTTCTGTTCGTATAGCTAGAGATGCTAAGCTTTAGAAAACAGGTAGCCCCCCCCCCCCCCCCCTCCTGCTCATTACAGGGAGTTATGAAGTGAATTGAAGCATTTGAAATCCTGCTTATCCACAAGCTGGATAAATTAGGGATTTATTTTTTTTAATAGCTTGTCTCAAAGGAGCTACAAAAATATGCAATAATATCCAACAAAGAAAGCAGGCCAGCATTAGCCCCCAGTCAGAAGGAGAGCCGGTCCATAAAAAGAAAGAAGCCAATTAGGACATAATTGGGCATCCCTAGTTAGGAAGATATTAGGGAGAAAAGAAAGGAGAGAAAAAACAAGATTATCTAACGATGAGCAATCTCCACAGCAGCGGAGATTGGGGCAAGTCTTACACTGTTGTGGGTGACTGGCAGTATGGGAACCAAATTAGCACTTAAACCGTATGTACAAGTTAGGATTCAACAAGAATTACCATCTCCTCTGAGACATGAAGAGTGAGTTTATTATCATGGTCTTCAGGATAAACACAGTTGTTCTGGTTTGGGTCCCACTTATGCTAAGCTCAACAGAACTGTAGACCTGCAATCCCAGTAAATAAAAGAGTTTTATCAAATGAAAATCTGACCTTCACGCTGTTGTATCTGAGGTTCTGCCAATGGAAAAATGGCTTCTTCAGAACTGAAGATAAGAAGCTGATCACAAAAATAAGATTTTATGATCATCTTTACTTTTCAATACCTTTCCAAAGAAAATCTAACATGTAATCTGATCTGCATGCTCTCCAAAACCAAAGGTCAGTAACAATAACTTTACCTCTTCACTGTCCCCTCCCCCCAAAACATGGGTTACTGGATGTACTGAAGTGGTAAACGCCAGCTAGAATCGAGGACCGCAGAAGTTAGTCGAGATGAAAATGTCTCTTCTAGAAGTCACTAGATATTGGCTTTTGAAATATTATTAAAATGCTGTATGTAGACCAGGGTTTTCATCCAATGTGGCAATAAAGAGTTTTGATGGCCATTTACATCTAGGGGAAAACAATGACAACAACAAAATCTAACAAGTAAAGCTTTGCTCAGTATAAAAAGCAGCAGTCTTTGTAATGGAGCAGAAAAATTTGTTCTTTTCTCTCTTTTCAAGAAATAAAACTGTAAACGCTGAGCAAGGGTATGTTAGCAATCTGAACCCTCTCAATGGTCCATTAGATTGGGCATCTCAGCAGTTAGGGAGCTGAAACCAAGGAAGAGAGCAGAATGAATCTGAAATGGCTGTTCCTCAGTTGTCTGCTTCCAGATGCTACTGCTGATGTCCAGAAAAAAACACTGCTAAATATTTATCTCATTCACTTTCAAAGAGGACAAGCACCAGCTATTCCACAGCTCATAAACTCTTCAAAAGACAAAAGAGAAAACTGCCCATCCACGCTGCTGAGCACAGAAACAAACCCAGGGAGAGCAATGATGCCTGAAACATGCAATCAGACCCCATTTGTTGAGCTGGTACAAGTCAGAAGGACATGATTTCCCTGGTAGTGGAAATCCATTCCTAGGACCCGCTTTGGCAAAATTGAGCACCCACACAGACTAAAGACTAAACCATACAGATTCCCTGAAGACTAAACCTAGTGATTTGCCCCACCGAACAACATGGCCAGTTCTACAGACCAAGGGTTGATAAAGAAACTGGAAAGCCCACGGATGTTACCCAGAATAGAAAGAAGAAACTGCTATTTCTGACTTGCTTTTATTCCCTACAAACACTGGTTTCCCACCACCATTTTTTGACAGAACACATCAGAGTTCACGTAGCCACCTAATGGATGATGGATCAACAGCATATACCTGACAAGAAATGGGAATCGAGACAGAGCATCCATGCCACAACCATTAGAAATGGGATGTATAGATAGACAATTAAGCAATAAATATTGTATTTCTCTGGTTTTGGTGGCTTTTTTCTTTCCTTTACCTTTGCTCTAATCTGTTGTGTTGCCTGGAAAAGGAAACCCCAAAAGAAGTGCCTATTATTTCCCTTTCCATCGAATAAAGAACTTGCAGACCAACCAGCTGAAAGTTTTCAGCATAAGTCGACTGGATGATTCATTTTTCACAAGTCTGCTCTGCTTATTTCCAACATTGTGATGCTGCAAGAAGTTTCTCTCCATCTAGTTCCTTCATGGAGATGCCCTCCACTGCAACTGCAATCCCGAAAAAGAAAAGATCACCCTACATCTGTATTTGAATCCACAAATGGCTCCTGATAGAATAACACTTTGATTAAGTCATCAAACAAAATGCTCCTTGGCACTGGTAGCAGCAAAGCAGCAGCTGTTTCTGAGAGCAATTATACATCAAGTAAAATAGCTGGCAAGTTTGAAGTTAACATTTAGCTACCTGATCAGGTTATCTTTGCAATAGCAACTAAGTGGAGTCAGCAAGAATTTTTCTACCAACAGCAAAGAGAAGAAAAGGAACCTCTGCCTTTCAATTCATTATTTAATATACTTGATGCAACCCTTATGTTCACAATCTGTAGCTACACTGAGAAACATAAGTGATCCAAAACCTCTAAGGACCTTAATCGTTACAGAACATGCAGGAGGAACTTGTTGACAACAGCAGCAGTAATTTAAATCTGCTGGCACTTTCACAGACAAATAACTCTGTATGAAATCCAGCTGGAGGTGCCTTCTCTGCTTGGTTTCTGAACACTGAAGTCAGGACATCCTGGCCTACATCCAGCAGATGAGTAGCAGGGCAGTTGGTAAGTCCCACAGATAGGCCATCACATGGATCCCTCCTACCCACCACCCCTGGAATAAGGGAAGCTCTTCCAGCAAGCAATACTCCCAATGGGAGGGCAGAACCAGGAAATGCAAGGATGGAAAGCTTATTAAAAATAGAGTCAGTCACTAATTTTATTGTCTTTTTTAAATGAAAAGTTACTGTTCTTAAGGGGCAGCCAGCAGATGAGAGAAGATAATTGAGATACATAAAAATGAGATGGCCACGTTTCCAAGTTCAACACAGAAGGAGAGCACACAAGTAGGTTAGGATGGGTTTTGTCTTTTCTGGGAGAACACAGAGATTTTCTATTGCAGACATCTACAAGGAGAAATGCAGAAATGCTCCCCCAGAAGCAACCTGCACAGTTCTTCACATTTATTCCTAAATGTATATTTACTGCCAGACAGCAACGCTGCAACCAAGTGCAAAGCTGGTGGGTTTCTCATGGAAACATTTCTTTCTAACTTACAAATCTTCTCTAACAAACTACCAAATTCCACAAGCAATAATGTGCCGGTGCTGTTAGAGACTTCGGTTCATTTCTCCACCAGAAAGTTATTTTCTCTTAGACAAATTCTAACCAATAATTCCTATCCTTGCCAGGAGAGGAAAACTGAATATTTTAACACCCTTTCTGAAATGAACCCTTTGATTCCTTGGTGCACATTTGTCACCAGTTCTGGTCCTGCCTGTTCTCAAGAAATCTCCCTCAAAGTCAACTGTGGCCACCTGGATCTACTGCTCCCCAGCTTTATGTGAAGCACTGACAAACCCAGTACCCACACAGAGCACTAGGGCAAAAATATCCCATCTCTTCCTGCAATGGAGGACATTGAATCGTAGAATCACTAAGGTTGGAAAAGACCAGTAAGGTCATCTATTCAAGCACCCTGAGCCTTCCAGCATCAGCAAGGTAAAATCATTAAAAATCAAAAGTTTAAAGAGTCCCTCATCATACAGCTTTGCCCCACATCTTTTCCATATAGCAACCCACAGGAACAAAGCCAGAAGAGCAAACTCTTTCAGAAGCTTTCCCTAAACAACACTCAAGTGGTGCAGGACAGCAGCGAGCAACTTACCGGCACAGCTGCAGGAGCTTGCTCTTTATCTGTATGTGTTCTCAAAATACTCAGAAACTAATAATAATAATAATAATAATAATAATAATAATAATAAAACTAAAAGAGAAGCAAAGTTAAAAATAACGAAGCCCAAACCTCTGCACTAACTTTGCAATTGTAGACTTACCTGTACTTCAATTTGTATTTCTGCAGGCTAAGCTGTACATAAAAACACTGATACACCACTACGTGAAGAGAGGGCAGGAAATTGCTGTTATTTGGATGAGATTGCCTAGAATCAGCACATCAGGAGGAGATGGAGGGAGAACTGCATCACCCCTCAGCTGCGTGTTCCCAAGTGCCTGTAACCCAGCACTGTGGCACTGAGAGGCATGGCTAAGGGTATGGGGGGCATGGGTTGATGGTTGACCTTGGTGAATTTAGTGTTCTTTCCAACCTTAATGATTCTATGTGTTGCTGACCAGTCAGGTTGGCAAACACTTATCTGCAATTTTCTCCACCTTGTACAAAAGACCAGGATCCTTCAGAAAGAGGATTTACAGAACTGGGAAGGTAATGCCTGCTGCCCTGCCAGCAGCACTGCAACAACATATTTCTCACTTCCAAATGGTTTTAGCTGTATCAGACTGCAGGAAAGCAAGCTGAAAACAACAGGAAAACTTCTCTGCTCAATAGCCAATCCTGTGGCATCAATCACAAATTACAAATCATTTCTAAATGCAGGACCACAGAGGAGAATGCAAGAACAGCTGTCCTGTGGTAAGAGGGAGAAAGAAATGCTAGCAATAACAGAAAGGCATCATCAGTATTATTGTGACAAAATGTTTGCAATTACTGCACTGGCAATTTCTCCAAGTAGGCTGGCTTGGAGACAGGTCTCTTGCACTAATGGCTGAATTCTTTTCCTTACAAAGGCCTAAGTACCTCCGTTTACCAGAAGAATAGCCTGAAGCCACTTGGTTTGGAACGTTAGTCCCCTGAGATTCAGCTTAGACTGTAAAGAAGTGAGAATGGATGAACAGTAAGACTACCCTGTAGATGAACCCAGCAGTGGTTTGACAAGCACATTTTAGCTAAAGCACACACCAATTTAGAATAAGATATGGAGGACACCTAGAGCTAGGTGAAACAAAAGAAGTAAGAAGCAGTATTTGCTAATGAAGCATTTTAAAGCAAGTAAAACTTCCTAAAAGAGTCCTGGAACCGCTTCATATCACCTCATCTCAGAGACCTGCCTGACCCCACAGAACCAGCTAAGTACCCCAATAGCCAACACAGCTATGCAGTATAGAGGGACAGTGTTTATCATCTGAACACACAGCAATAAGTTTGACGAGCATTTAATGCCCAACACTTACTTTTTTGTTGAAAGAGAGCGTCTGTGCTCAGGGGAGGGTACTCCTTGCTGCTGTCTGCACATCTGGTGTCTGGCTGCAAGGCCAGGGCAGGGCGCTGGGGCACAGTGAGCATCTGTCACACAGTGTCACCTAGACATGTGTATCCACATCAGGCTTCATTCACAAGGAAAAGGTCCCAGGCAGCACATAATTTCCAGAAAAGAGCCAAGTTCAGTCCCTCTGGTAGCTGATCCCAAGAGGATTTGGGGCCACAAAGTCACAAGCAATGACAATTTGCTCCATCTGTGACTTAGGGTCTTGCTAGTATGTCTTTAGTAGGCTCTCTGTGAAACTCTGCACTAGTGGATTGCACAGAGCTGGACCGGGGTAGAGACATGCCATGGAGACCTAAGTGGGGAGGAAGAGAGAAAGAGAGACATTGGAATTAAGAACATTGTTCATCCTTTAAACCTCAACCTTTTTGTGGCTTCTGTGCAGTAAATTTCACATACCCTCATTAAATTAGTCCATTAGATAAACTCCTGCTAATTGGATGACTTGGTCAGCTGTGATTAACTCAGAATTCATTGTGGTTTTAGTATTTTATGATCAAGTGTACCTATGAGCAATTCAAATCTCACAACACCAAGCAAAAATTGCCGACAATTAACAGCTTCAGATACGAGCAGCATTCGTCACACAGACATCACTGAGAGCTCACAGCACTCTGCACTCCACTTGACTTGTCTATATAGTCTGTTCTACAGCTAAATTTCTTCCCCCACTTAACATGACGCAAGCTCACACTCATTGGAATCACTCCTCTGCAAACACAACAAACCAGCTCTAGCTGCTAAGCTTTAATCTGTCATCGAAGTTTTCAGCAATCAGACCCCTAAGCAGTAACTTTGGTAATTAAATCAGCATATGTGACAAATTAGCAGAGGGAATATAACAAAAGATTTCTGTGCAACGAGGAGAATTTCTACCTTTTGCAGTCACTGGTGGACTATCAAAGCCAGTATAGCATGACATGTGATGTTGCAGCACCCCCGAGCTAGCAAAGTAAATAATCTGAGTCACCCATAAACAGAAACAAATTCATTTTTTAAAAAAAAGCTACTAAAGCCTGTGAAATTAAATACATACATTAATCAATTAAAAACTCTATGAAACAGCAGAGCTGAATTTGGCTGTAGTAGATTCAGATGGCTTTGGAAATTGCCCTTCAGTAATCCAATTGAAACTTGGAGTGTTTCCACCTCTGCTTATTCTCCCTGGTTATGTTTACAACACAATTAGATACAAGTCTGAAACGTCAGAAAGAAATGAAAAGCAGGGTGTCGGAATACAAGAAAAATAAACACTAGTATCTAGCTTTCATCTTGTTCTTCACATTCATCAATCTCCAGCTAATTTACCCAATACAGTGAATAGCTCCTTTTTGCCACTGTGACTGTAGTCATTAACCACTGCACGTACTGTGAAGTATTAGCACAGCAGGAAGGGAGGGTCAGCCCTGTGCAGGAGCCCAGGCCAGGGTTAGCACAGAACCAAATAATATCCTCCACTGGCCTGCACTGACTGATGCAGGCCCCAGAGCCCTGAAGCAGCACCAGCCAAGGACCATTTTGCTACAGCCTGTAAGGCATCCGAGAAAGATGGAAATCTGTGCCCAAAAGTTTTCTGTGGACAGCTAACAATGCAGAAGTGCAAAGTGAGTGGGAAGGTGGAGGAGAAGATACAGCACTACAAAGAAGGACATTTGCAGATGCATGTTGGTTTCAGCACACAGTGTCTGTGCCACCAGTTCAGCCCAAAAGCAGGATCAGCTCAGAAACAAGAGCAGGGTGAAGGCACTGTTATCTCTAAGCATGGAAACACACAGGAAAGTTACAGAAAATAAGCGATCTCAGATATACCACAGGCTTACTTTCACACTGACATACTGAAAACCAAGCCATCAGTGCTCTTGGAAGATGGAAGAAAGCCAAGCATAAGGTGCAGGAGACTCGGACATTGTGTTCTTGCATGAGAGGATCCTGTGGTGGAACAGTCATTGCATGTTCTTGGCTCCGCATCGCTGTCTGTTTTTAAGCGCTGCAAAACCTCTGCCTTTGAAAAGTCCTTTCTCCAACAAAAGTAACTCTTGGCAACTCTATCTCATCAAGAGCAGCCTAAGGATGCAACCTAATTTATACTGTGTGCAGGCCAAAAATCCCACTGAAGACCTTGCCCTGCTACTACATTTGAGGGTGAAGGCACTCTCCTGGGTTCTGACTCCCAAAATAAAACAGTGTAGCAGGGAATAAAACCATTTTTAAGAGAAACAGAAGTGACAATCTAACAGCTTAGACCTGTCCCTGAAGAAGCTTTGGAAGTTTATTAGTCAGGGCTGAACCACATAGGAGTAAATTGTGAGCTGACACACAACTACTCAGAATAATCTTTAAAAAATAATAATGAAAGCTACAAAACAAAAAAAGCAACAAACAAACTGATAAAAATGAGCTCAATTTGTGACCCACAGCTGTCACTTCCTCAAGACCCCGCAGAGGTGCAGTCAAATTGGATGCACCCTGAGTGACTCCTATGTGTTCCTGAGCACAACAAAGCCACGAACCTGCTTCCCTTCATTCCTCTGGATCAGTTAGTTGCCTTCTAACTGATGCTTCAACCCCTCCACAAGGCTTCCAAAGACAAGCTCTCCCAACACAAGTTTGTCTGGATAGGAATGAAAACACTGAAGAGATTCAGGATATTGGATAGCAGCAAGTTAGATGCCTGAAGCCAAGGACTGAGGACAAAAACATTACAGGTATTTAATTAGAAAACCAGCTATTAAAGTAGATTGCAGTTGTTTAATAATAGTTTGTCAGTGAACTAATGTAATTAAATGTTGGACAAGAAATGGGGACAATATAACGAAGACAGATCTCAGAGAGAAGTAACTAGGAAAGGAATAAACTACGATGGTTACAAATCCAAGGCTCAGTTGCAAGTTGTTTTCTCTCTTGCTCCACAAGCAATTAGAAATGTTTTTCCCATTTATCCTCATCTTTAAGAGGATGACCACAACATTTTGACCACAGCTCAGGCATTGAACCACTACGGAAAAGCTTTCTCTGCATGATTCTGCCTGTTGGCTTCAAGGCGAATGGCCAAGGCAGGATACGTGCTATGCTTACCCCTTTCCCCCAGAAGGGCTTATATAAAAGAAGTGGGAACCAGTAACTGAACAGCTTCATCCATTTTTCCCCTTGTTCATGTTTTCTGTCTCCAATCTGTTTCAGTAATACTGGATGCTACTGACTAAAGCAGAGGGCAATTCTTATTT
This sequence comes from Excalfactoria chinensis, assembly GCF_039878825.1. Classification (NCBI taxonomy): domain Eukaryota; kingdom Metazoa; phylum Chordata; class Aves; order Galliformes; family Phasianidae; genus Excalfactoria; species Excalfactoria chinensis. Next base: position 83,008,513 of record NC_092828.1, on the reverse strand, counting down.
TACAGAAAATGACTTTTAGCCATTACTTTGAATGCTTTCATAGCGTGTAAGAAGATAAAACAATATATGCCTACACTATCTGTATAACTCCAGAACATCTACTTCATCAACAATAGCACACTTGGTGAACTGAAAGAAAAACAAACACAAAACTTCAATCCAACAGAGCAGTTCCCAAATACGCATTCACTAGAGAGCAGAAGATAAACTCATTTTGGTCTAACACGGCTATCATGAGAAAGAGTCCAATTTGAATACAGAATAACATTTCCTTTCACAGACGCCAAGCAACTCTGAGCAGTATGGAATAAGGCCCTTTCCATCCATCTCACTTCAATCTGTTATGCTGATTCAATTGGCGACATCCAAAGTCCCAAGGTGTGAGCACATAGCTGTTTCCTCATTAAAAAGTCAGCATGGGCAATTTGGGATATGCAGATTTTATAGAACACTCTTAGGAAACAGAATAGAATAAAGCAGAGCAATGAGCAAACCGTTTTTTCACTGCCACAAAAAAACAGGCAGTAATGTTCTCCAGCACACTTACATTTCCATCCCGTGGAACTCAACGCTGAGCTGAAATTAAACTGGCTGCAAAGTGGTATACCGCCTCTGATTAGGGTACAGTAAACCTGCAGCAGTTCTGCCTATCTCTCAGCTTTGCCCACTGTCATTTCCCTCTTCACTGCTGCCCTTTGCAGTGAGAATGAGATGGTTGCAAGCACCACTGGTAGCTCTGTCCTGAGGACATTTCTCCTCTGACATTGTCTTCAATTAGCATTCCCATTAGTTATCCAATATACCACTGGTTGTAATTTTAGTGCAGTCAACCACTTCCTCCTCAATTGAGAGGAAGGTTAATGATGCTTCCTGTTACTATTACTGTATGCTTTGCATAAAAGAGGCAATGGATTCCTTAAATAAAAGGAGAAAACATTCCCTTATTGAAACACTCATTACTCTGTGTGCAACACAGCTGAAAACTAAACAGTTCAAGTTCTGAGTGACTTTCCTTGGGACCCAGCATCATGCAGACTCTGCTTGGCCCATAACACAGACACAGGAACTGATAGCCCCAGGTGCTTCCCAAATGCTGCCCCCATTCATTAGTTCACTTAGGGGCTGGTAGTGATGCTGTTGAACACCAGCTAACGTGTGACAAGAAGAATCTTCTGCTTGTTGGCTTGTCTGCATGGGGTCTCTCACAGACCAGGATCAGTGCCAACACCACTTAGTGTGATGTGGGTATGGGTGCACTCAGACACAACTGATGAGGCCGGGTAACAGCAAGCAGTATGCACGCTGTCATATCCCATTAGAGGGTATAGAGAGGAAAATATTCTCTATTTCATCTGCTGTGACAGCTTAATTATTCAGGAAAAAATATATCATCTTCCTGTTACAACAAATTTTGTTTTCCTATATACAAGAATTGCAAACATGTTGGTAATTAGGCACTCCAAGCAAACTTCCTTAATAAAAATGAAGCAACTAGATTCTGAGGACATCCTTTCTCCAGCAGCTAAGTACAAGTGGGCTGCCAATATATGACCCATTCAGGAGTTGTTTCTTCACTCCTAACAGACAAGCGTGGCCAAGAGAGAAGCAGCTGAAGTGTTTTTACATCCCTGTCCAGAATAGAGCAAAACATTGTCCCTTGGAAGGAGAGAGCCAAACCAGAGCAATGACAAAGCTGTTTGCATCCATGCACTCTTAGGGTTGGTTTCACCTTTCCACTACAGCAGATGCTTAGCTGAACACCACACAAATGGACCCACACATCACCCCTGTTCTGAGACCATGCTGGATGGAGGGAAGGAAGGTGGTAAGGGCAAGAGTGGCATCACCACAAAAGCAAGTCATGTTCTTCCCAGTTTGGGCATTTTAAGAGAAGAAAACGTTACAAAAGCATACAAAGCAGAAGTACAGTGTAGACAGAAATGTGACCTAATAGCCAAAACAGACTCATTAAAGTAGCTGAAGTTAATCCTACTGAACAACCTTATTCTCCCCCAAAGACAAAGATCGACTGTAATTGCTTGGTGACAGCTACAATCGATTGTGCCATTACAGTAAATTTGATATTATTTTATGCTAATAGGGGCATATATGCAATATGCTAACACCATGGTTAGCAGCTATGCCTTTTCCTAATTTTTACAGTTCTTATTTATGAGATTACTAATTTTATTTGTGTCAAACTGCTTTTGCATAGGAGCTGCAATTCAATTAACAATATGGAGAAAATATTTTAATGGGTGCAACAGCTACGTGAGAAAACATTCAAACATGACTTGCATTTAAATGGAAGTCATTATACAAAGTACATTATCTTTATAATTAGTTACTAATTGCTACCAATTGTTGCTAATTATAATAAGATCAAAGGGCTAAGAGAGACCTCACCTAGCCTACAACTTTGCCTAAGAAGGAATTAATGGTAACTGCCCCGCTGAACTAAAACTGTTTGCAATTAAGCATAATGTTATGCTTTTAGCCCAAGATTTCCCTGGGTTGTAGCTTTCTTTATACACTACCAGGAAGCATCTAGTGCTTAAATATTGATTTAGTGTAAATTGAAGGGAATGCAATCAGTTTAAATCTTAATATAAGAATAGCGAGATGTCATTTTAATTCTGAAGTGGATTATTTCAAATTATTTGGCTTCAAATAGAAATATCAGATCTAAGCTTAAAAGAAGAAAAATCAAGAAAACCAACAAAATAACACCACCGTAACCCCACAACTCTTCACACCCCTTGGATATGGAACAGATCTGAAGGATGTTACCAACAAGAACGAGCACAGAGCAGATTTGAAAGCTTAACCCACAATGACTGCAGAGCAGATGGGGCAGGAAATGTAGCCCAGCACCCACACACCACCAGTTCACAGGAGCAAACAGGTCAGTATTTGAAATATGAGAGAGTGCCTGAGCACAATGCTGGGCACATCTCAGCTCATCAACAAGCTCAGACACCTCCTCCTTCAGCCTCTCATTTTCCCTTGATCCCATTGACCTGTTTGCCAAAGTGGGAATGCTTTCCACATAGAATGATAAAGTTTGGATCATCTGGTCCAACTGCCAACCCATCCCCACCATGGTACTAAACAATGTCACACAGTGTCACGTCTTCGTCTTCCCTTTTCTTGAACAACTCCAGGAAAAGAAACTCTACCACCACTCCATTTCCCAGGCAGCCTGTGCCAATAACTCTCCACTCTTTCTGAGAATAAATTATTCTTAATATCCCATCTGAACCTTCCCTGATACAACTTGAGGCCGTTACTTCTCATCCTATCCCTGTTACCTGGAGAAGAGGCCAACCCTCACCTCATCACAACCTCTTTCAGTAGTAACATGCTACTTGCCCCAGCAACTTTGCAACGGCAGTTTTGCTCAACATCACAATCACGATAGATACTGGTCTCAGGAGGGCACAGATGCTAGCAAGGCTCATCTCCAAGCACCAGGACACCATCCCTCTAAGACAACAGTGAAGCCCAGCAACCCCAGAGAAGCACAGGAGAGAACCTTGCACGGCCACATCCAGCAAAGAGCTTCCCCTGTGTCTGAGCATGCAAATCAACCCACAGGGCCACATCTGGGCTCATCAACATGCCCAGATGAAGCCAAGCCATAGGACACAGATACTCCTCTGAGCTCAGCACCTTGCTACCCCAGCCATGGTGCAGGCAGCTGTAGTCTTGCAAGGTCTATGTTGAAGTTTCAGGGTTTGGTTCAAACAGGAATTAATTCAGGGAGACCCTTAAAGATTCCTCTTAGCTCAAGTATCTCTTAAAGCAAGCATAAATCAGTACTGTTTTGTCTTGGCGCCAGGCTTTATGCTTACTCTGTGTTAGCATAAATGACTGCCAAAAGGGAATGGGGGGGAACTCAGGTCCATTAGCCATACTTTATTTTTTCATGATCTTCCCAGAAGTCACTGCCCACAGTGCTCTGATGCAAGTTTGCAGTCCTCATCCAAGTCACTGAAAAACACAGACTGCAAAAAGAGAGCTGAACCTCTGAACAGCATTATTGAAAGCGTTAGCTTGCTCTTTCTTATCACAGAACAACGCGCACTGTCCATGCTGCAAACATCACACAACGCGGTCTGATGTATGCAGCGTGAAGGAAGCGGTGTTTCTATCAGCAGGAAACATTCTGACCATATTCAAGACTCTTAATAGTAGTGCAGGGAAGGAACACCAACGGTTCGCAAGCAGTCAAGTGGACCTTATGCCAGGAGTTCAGAGCCAGAAGTCTAACTTTTTCACCACTTAAAATACATCCAAGCCATGGAGCCACTTCTACTAAAATGGGTGGGCTTATTTCTGTCCCTTTGGGTAGGACTCAGCAAAACAATAGATGTGTGAGAGGTGCACTGCGTGGCCTCGCTTACAGCCACTGTGTTTGCAAAGTGCTTGTGTATAAAGCCATTCTCATGGGTCTTTTAAATGTGGTGTTTGAGCAGCCACAGTCCAGCAGGCTGGACAGCCATCACACAATCCCATGCCTACGTTGCACTGCAGAGGAAACAGAGCCTGGGAGAAGGCAGCTGGGCAGGTGGACTAAATCATCTTCGAGATCTTTTCCAACCTTAATGATTCTATAGCAGTCAATGGGGAAAAGGGCAAGCTCTGTATTGCATCTGACACGGCACTGCATACTGCTCATGGCAGGATCATTGGTGCAAAAAAACCCCAAAAACCAAAACCTCAAAGGGCAGCCTTAAGAGTTATAGGATGTAGGAGCTCCCCAGCACTAGAATTTCAGGTTTGGAGCTACTAGTGCTGTAGTTGTCCGTATCATTGTAAGTCTCACAAAGCTCACGTTCTGTAATCAAAATACGGATCAGAAATGTGATGTTTTGTATTATTGAGAGCACATCTGAGAACTAACAACTGAAAAACAACTTGAACTTAAAATGAATGAAAGGTACAAAAGCATCTTTAACTTCCACCCAGTATGAAGGGGCTGAGTCATGGGTTTTGAGCATGTGCCAACACGGTGCTGCATAGAAAAAAATAAGAAAGCTTTATAAAAAAACATTTTAAAGCTGTCCTGAAAAGAATCTCTTTCAACTCATTTGCTATAATTTCCATGTGGATAATGAAGAATCACACATCCAAAGGCACACACAGCATTACAGTGAAGCTGGTCCTGCCTTATGACAGGTCAGAGTCGCTTGTGCAATTACTGCACAAGGAGATGAATGAAACACAGAGATTATTTTATGATACATTTTAAAGATGCATTGATTTGTGTGTGATGAAACTATTACTGTTTTTCCTTGGGAGATAAAAGTGACAGGATGTCTAGTGCTAAGATGAATTTTCTGATTGGACTTTAACGAACCTTGTCCCACCTCTTGATGGAGCCTTCTCACTGTTAAAGATCAGTCTCTACTTAAAGAACAAACCTGCATTAAGATTTAAAGCCTCCCCTTTAGCGGCTGTGCTGTGCATGCTGAATCTTAATTTCAACCTGAGGCAAAAATCCTTCTCTTTCTCAAAATGAAGAATCAAGGCATTAGCCTAATGGAATTACGTTATTTTAGATAATGTAAATAAACTATTCATATCATTTCATTTGTGAGGAAAGGCAGTTAGGAAAAAGACCCTCAGGAAAAAACAAACAAGCAAACAAAGCACAGCTGATTGTTGGCTGATTAAAAGCAACAGCAAGCCCTACATTCCGCTTTATTTTCCTAAAATTCCCCTTCGAAAGATTGATCACTTTGGCTTTCCAAAATGAGATCACATTTTGATTATTCTGCTGTGACCAACATCACGACAAATGCCTCAAAGCTGGCAGCAAACTTTTACTATTCACACTGTCAAGAAAGCAGTTACCAGATTTATTACTATTCTAATGAGTTTTGCTAACATTCACTGGTTTGGGTTGGAAGGGACCTTTAGGATCACATAGTTCCAACCCCACTGCTATAGCAGGAAAACCTCCCTGTAGCTCAGGTTGCTCACAGCCCCATCCATCCAGCCTGGCCTTCAATGCTTCCAACATTACTATAGCAAAGAAACATTTGGTGCAATTCAAGAAGACAACGTGTTTCAGACCATGATGGAAATTTGCACGTGCCAATGTCAGTGAAGCAAAGGGGACAAAGGTGATGTTTCCCCTCTTGGTGCTTCCCTTGGTTTAGTCCTTCCTCCAGGCAGCAATGGAGCCCAGAACACAGGGCAGGGCTCTATCCTTCATATATAGTTCTTGCTTTTGCCTCAAGGAAGCTCCTATAGCCATTGTGTCTATATTATGAATCTGGAATGCCAACTCAAGCTCCGGCATTCAATGAACTACTCTCATCAGTCTCATATTCCGGCTACAGGAATTCAAATTGCTGTCGTGCTCCAAAATTAACAAATATAGAAAACTGAGGCAAACTCGGCTTGTTTTTCTCACCTTACACTAAACTTGATACTGAAAACACATCTTCAGTCTAGAACGGTGCACTAACCATATAATTCATAGGAGAACTCTAATCTGAGGCTGGGCAGCTGCTTGCTGCCATGCCTCTGTAGTATCAAATACTTCACCTATTGAAAAGACCTTTATCATAGCTTTCATATTCTCTTAATAGCCACCTCTATCCCCAGTATAAAAACCTTGTGTGATTACATTCCTAGCCCTAAAAGCCCTTTGCTGCTTTGTAGGGAAAAAATAATAATAATCCAAGGTGTTAAACAGAAATATCATTCCAAGGCAAAAATAATGGCAGAGATGAAACCTCCTTCACAAAGAAAACCTGAAGTTCGTTTAGAATTTTATAGACTTCATTAGCAAAATGCACTCTGGATGCCTTCAAATGTTAATTAAGCCCAGGACCTTAAACAGTCTGTCAGACAGATGAGTGCATCAAAGCCTCTCTGAGAGGAACAACCTGGGATCTGCAAAGCTGACAGAGAGCAGTAGTGCAAAGAAATAAAGGCTAATGAAGGAAGCGTGGTGCCTGAAGAAACTACTAGAATAGGTATTCTATAGATAATAGCTAGAATTACCATCCCCACGCCTAACAGGACCAAAATCACTCCATGGGATTGAATCTACTTCCTACCATCAGATATTTTATTGCACAGAGCTGCAAAGTTCTACAAAAGTTTCTTCTTCCCTCTTTGATCTCCTCTTCGCTCTGCTCTCTATCTGAAAGGTCTCTCTGCAGTTATTTTCAAGTTATTTATCACACCAGCAAACAGAGGAGAAAACACCACATGCATTCCCATAAAGCTGCTGTAGTGCTGTTGCAGTCCCTGGGCCAGTTCCAGCCCCTCCACCTCCGCAGCTGCAGACATACCCGCAGAGAAAGTTGCTCCCCAGTGTCCTCCTCTCTGAAGCAACCAGCAGCCCACAACCTATAAAGGCTTCCATATGCATATATATAGGTATACCCTAGTGTCCCATAGCTGGGCAGAAATGTAAATCAGGAAAGCCTTCAGATACGTTGCTGGTGACAGAGCAGAGGAAGGCAATTAGGACTTAGCGAGATGCACACAGACGTGCCCCAGAGGAGATCCTCCTCATCCTGCCTGAGGTCTCCTTACTTCTCCAGGCAAATCAGACACCCTGAGAGGTGTGGGAAGGAGAACACAGGCGTGGGGACAGAGGCAGTGGTCACCTCCACTGGTGAAGATTGTCAGGAGTGCAGCGTGTATCTCTCATTCACCACCGGTGAAAATGCATAAATCATGGAGGTGGCTATGCTGAAAAACAGCATTTTGTAGCTGAAGTAAATAGTGCTATTGTGCTCTTTGTATCTATGGTAGTTTCCCTGGAAATAAATAGGAGGCACTACTTTTGGAGCAACCTGAAAATAGGTAAAGAGATCCCTTAACTCACTGTCCCTGCATCTGAGCACAGGCAGGGCTCCCTGTTACTGCAACATAGTAGTTGTCATCGGGGTTTTGTTTGTTTGTTTGTTTCACCTTTGTGTTTGTTAAACATAAAGCAATCAGAACCAGCTCAGAAGTGAAGCTACAACCCCAGAGCAGCTTTGTTGTCAGTTGGAAACTACGTGCTAAGCTTCCCTCGAGCTCATCACCACTCAGCTCCAAAATCAGCTGGGCAGATCCAAAACCAGAAAGGTGAATAATCAAGGGAATTCTGTAATATCATTTGCCTAGGAAACTGGACATATTTGTTGCTGCTGTGGACCACTGATGAACGCCAGTCATTTTCTCCCTGGGCAAAGCAACCTCAGTGTGCTCACCCTACAGCCCTCAGCTCGCTAACATTGTGCTTAGTGCTATGGATGGAAACAGTAACAGGATGCAAAGCAGAGTATCGTTTCTAAGCCTTAATAAAAGGAAAGCTGCAAAGTACAAACCCAGCTCATAGCTTCCACTCAGAAAGACATCACTCGGGCAGCTCCCCAATTCAGTGCATCCTCAGATAAATAAATGAATTAAAATGCACTAGGGATTGGTTTTCTATTTGGGCTACTGTGTGAAAGCATCACCAAACAAGAACACAGGACTCACACGCTCCCTAAAGCTGCACCGCACTCCCCCAGCCACCACCTGCTACTTTCACCTCTTCTTTACCATTTCTTTTTTCATCCATATCTCACTCTTTAAATTAAAATCATATCTTTCACTGGGTGGTTCCAAAAGCTCTGCTTTTATATTAAACCGATTTCTTAGTTTGAGGAGCGCCTTTGAGATTAACAGCATCAAAGAAACAGCCTCAATGTCCCGAGCAGAATATTCTTAGAAATAAGTTCTAGATAGCAGTAAATGTAAGCAACTGATTTGCCTGCAAAATGTGACATTATGGTTGGCAGGAAAGTAAAAGTAATTAGCGAAACTAATCATGAAAAGGCGTAGGAATGTTTCCTTCTCTATTTACTGAAATTGGGAATTATATCCAAGGTTATATCCATATTTGAATACAGATTTGGGAGGCAAATCTCTGTAACTGTAACTGCTTTCCAAAGGCACAGAGCGTGTCCTGTACTTGCAGAGTATTTGCCACCAACTGCCGCGTACTTTTGCAAAGGTTGATCTTGCTGTTACAAGACATACAGTATTTTTAATACTGCCTATGACATTTAAACCACTATCATTATCACTGTGACATTTATACCACTATCAGGTATTGTTCCATGGCCAACCACTACCACAAGCCAACTTCAGCTGTTCATCTCTTAGGAAGGAAGTCCTCTTATACCCCTTCCCTTTTGGCCTTTCTGCTTTATTCCTTTGGCCATTTTGCTCATCCTCTGCCCTACCTAGTGAGGTGAATCACCTGCTCCACTAGATGTATCTTACAGTACCACAAAGTTATCCTATAAAGGGTTGAGCTCACTACCTGCCCAGAGAGGTGGTGATGCCCCACTCCTTCAGACACCCAAGGTCAGGCTGGATGGGGCTCTGAGCACTGATGGAGATGTGGGCATCCCTGCTCAGTGCAATAGGACTAGATGGTCTTTAAGGGTCCCTACAGAACACCTCTTATTCTCACCAACTCTTGGATGCCTCTGCAAATCTGATGTTTAATGCTCCCAGACTCCTCATTTTGTGCACAGTCACCATCAGAACCACTCAGCTGCTGAGCGGTTTGGGATCAAAGAGCTCCCAGCACTGTTCATAGCACCCGCAGTTACTGAGCTACCCAGGAGAGCTGAGCGATCGCACCCACATATTTACAGTGAAACGAAGAAATAGATCCTCTCAGCAAACCCGAGCCTGCAAGAACTTTGCAGATCATGTCAGGTTCCACTGATAAGAGACGGGTCACACGCAGATGAAGTAAGCGATAAAGCAAATAGCTGCAAAATGTATGTGAGGGCCCCACACACCCACATCTGAAATGTCACACTGCATATGAAGCAGTTTATAATCTCCTATACTGCCCAAGGAAATCAAAATGCATGGAAACGTGATTTGTTTTAAAATGCAGCAACCAAAGGAGCTCTCACAGAAGGGAACACATTCCAATTTATTTTTTGCTCACGTATTTGTGCTATTTTAGGGACCCGGTGTGTGCATCCATCCCACTTACTTTGCATGCTATTATATGTAAACCAGAGCAGTTCAGAGGCCATAACACAATTTGCTCCTTAGTGTGAGCTTTGGACTCTACTATTCATCAGACAGGCTGGCACATAAGTGTCATCCTTGTTCTCATAATTCATGCTGCTTCTACCTCCTTACTACTATTTCTTCTACCATTTTTCACCATCACACTTGTTCTGAGGCCAAAACCCTTTGGAGTTACGTGAGAAGCAGTGGGAACAAAGGCTAATTGCTGGTCATAGAATCATAGAATGGCTTAGGTTGGAAGGAACCTCATGGAGCATGAAGCTCCAACCTCCCTCCTGCAAGCAGCGCCACCAACCTCTACATTTAATACCAGCCCAGGCTGCCCCATCCAACCTGGCCTTGAACACCTCCAGGGATGGGGCATCCACAGCCTCTCTGGGCAGCTGTTCCAGCACCTCGCCGCTCTGTCACTGATTTCCATGGGATTTTATTTCTGTGTATGGAGAGGTGACACAAGTTAATTTCTGCTATCTCTTTGTACTTTTCAAAACAAAGGGATGTTCTCCACACATGCACACTGCAGCCAGGACGACAGCGTCACTTGATTCAATATTTACCTTTTGTCAGGCCCAGTATTCCAAAATGCTCTGTGTATTACCACCCTGCCTTATAGCCCAGAGTTCTCCTAATATAACATGGGGCAAGCCAAAATATTTTTTGCTCCATTATCTCAGCACCAGCGCTGAGTGTAGCAGTGTGGTAAGACAAGGAACATTTGCATGTGAATGGTGCTGCACTCCCAGACACAGCCTGCTAACACTTGTCATCTGCTGGCTGGGAGAACAGTCCTTCCTGCAGTTGCATATGCTCTTAGAGCTGGAACTATTTTTAATTGTCAGCACTGCTGCCTTATGGAGCATGGAACGCATAATAGCAAATCTCAGACACAAAAGCGATCATTTTTCAGCTGACCACCCATACCAGCACAGTAATTTTCAGTGGGTGTGGGGATCAAGGAGGAGGGCGTCAGCTGCAGATTTCTATGAGGAAGGGGCAGAGGTTTCCTCCACCCATCAGCAGCAGGGGAGCAGATCAGCCTCCATGGCTCAGAACCCAGTTCAAGCTGTACAGGTCTTCCTCCTCCTATTGAGAACAGTTTCAGTGCCAAAAGACCTTTTGGACCCAACACAAAGCCAGACCAGCTGCAGTCTCCAAAAATGTCCATGTAGCTCCTCCAAGTCTTCCCACAAAGGGATCTGAGCCAGTGAATATTAACACACTGCAATCTCCAAATCCTCTGCAAACAACT